>NC_091402.1:7166041-7488750 GCF_032191515.1 Phaenicophaeus curvirostris | reverse complement strand
TTTTGAATTAACAGAAAAAGGGGAGGTTATTGTTTCAGGTTGTGTGGCAGCTTTTAAATGGGAATTTTCCTTCACTTTTTTTTTTTTTTAATGTTGTGGGATTTTTAATGTTGCCTGTCTGGCAACTTCAGCTAAGTCTTTGCTAGATTTTGGAGTGAGGAAGCTAATTTTTTGTGTGACTGTTTTGGGAAAGATGTTGGTTCACAGACCCCAGCCTCCTGGAAATCTCTTAATTGCCCAGATTTAAGCAAAGCTCTGCAGGAAGAAGCTTCTCACAAACGCTGGTTTTGCTCCTCTTTCTGTAGCAGATACATTGCCTTTGATATTCTTCTTTTTTTAAAGAGCGAAACTGAATAATAAAAAGTTAGTTATGATATTTCACTGGTTTTGCCTCTGCGAGAGTTCATTTATTATGTATAAGTGCAGTGTTATGTATTCCAGGTAATTTATATAATTACTGTGCCATTAAGCTTGTCTAGTTAGAATCAACAAAATTAAAAAACCTGAATTCTGAGTGTCTGCAGTAGTAGTTGCCTGGTTATATTGTGTCCTCTGTGGGATTCCTGTATGAGATCTTTCCTTTCTCTTCTTTGTGCGTGAACCTTTAACACCAGCATGAGTTACATTAAAGCTAAATGATTAAACAGGAAAAATATTTGATTGGAATGACATATATGTAAAACATGACTTCTTTAGTGATATTATTAGAATATTTAATATTTTCATTTCCTGGCCTCTGGGAATTTAACTATGCAGCCTTAATGCTGCACTCCAAAGGAAACAGGGAATGTTTTCCCCCTGTCAGTTCATAGAGCTCCTTGCCACAGGGTATTACAGAGGGCCAAAATCCAATGTCTGAGATGATGCCAGTCATTAAATATACATGAACTGTTGAAGCAACTGAGATTAAGGCAAAAAGCCACTCCAAACAAAACCCAGCCCTTTGAAATCAAGAATATTGGATGGGATATGGCTCCGTGCTTCAGGATATAAATCAATATTAAGTCTAGAGCAGGGAAGAAGGTTTCTCTGGAGCGCACCAGGAGGCTTTGCTGTCAGTGCTCCCCCCGCTGTCCTGTGCCTTGTCTCATCCAACCAGGATGCTCCAGCCTGCCAGCTGGGATGTTTAGCACAGAGCATCAGAGGAGTGAGGGTTTATAAAAGAGAAGGGATTCCTCCTTCTATTCTCAATATATATTCTCAAATAGCCCTTTTATCAGGGCTGTTTGCAGCTGTTTCTATTCCAGTACTCTTTG
This sequence comes from Phaenicophaeus curvirostris, assembly GCF_032191515.1. Classification (NCBI taxonomy): domain Eukaryota; kingdom Metazoa; phylum Chordata; class Aves; order Cuculiformes; family Cuculidae; genus Phaenicophaeus; species Phaenicophaeus curvirostris. The sequence continues at coordinate 7,487,494 of NC_091402.1, read as the reverse complement.
CTTGTCCCAGATCTGTGTTTTTCACCTGAACAGCAAGACACAATTAGGGGCTGCAGGAGTGCTGGGGTGTGTGCATGTATCCATCCTTCTTACTGATGAGTGGGAAACTGCTGAACTATTTAAAGAATAATAATCTCATCTGAAATGTTTAAAATATCTTTGTCTTTATGGGTTTTATGTGGCCATCAGTCATCATACTGCTGCATGAAATCACTGCAGTGGGAATATTTCTGAGTATTTCAGCCAAGAACTGTTGAGCAGCCCAACATTATAAATGTCCTGAATGCTCCCACACTTCCCTCTCAGCAGTTGTCCAAGATCTGATGGCTCTTACTTAATTTTAAAATCTCTCAAATGAGGCATATGCCAACCTGCAAGCTCGTATTTAACCCTTTGCCTGAATTGGAAGGAGTTGCTCCCTTTAAGGTGGGTCAGTGGCACAGGTGCTGGGCAGGACCTTTGCTCCTGGGGCAGATATATTACTCCTAGATGGGAGACGTGTTCATGCACTGCAATTTTGCTCCAGCTTGTTTGGAAATGGTGTCAAGCCAGGCTTTGCTGAGCTTTAAACATGCTTTTTTGACTCTTGTTTTCTTTAGAGTTTTTTTATTCATTAGATTATAAAAGCTTGGTGGAAGAAGGTGGGTTGGATTCCAGCTGGCACCAAAAATATCCCCCTGAAAACTGTGATCTTTTTTAATTCATCCAGTATCTTCCTCAGATGCTGTTTTCTTCAGGCTTGATCTTAGAAAGCAAAAGTGTTCCGCAGGAGTTAAAACTGGTTCATTCAGCCTTTAGGTCTTTCTTTGCTCCATAGTGGTTTTTATCAGTTCCAGTCTGAGAGCACAGTGCCCTTTTCCTTGCGAGAGAAAATGTGAAGCTGTCGAAAGAGGGCTGGGGGGAGGGAAGCAATGTTATTTCCTCCCTGGAGTCATCACCTACAGAGCTGATACTGATGGCATTTTAATAGATGAGGTGCTCCCCATCCAGTGTTGTGATAGGAACTCATTGTGTGCCCAATCAGTGGAGTTGGGGGAAAAAAAGGAAAAAAAAAAAAAGATTGATATTCGTGTTGGAAAGAGGAGGGAGGGCAAAATATAATAAATGAGACTGTTAAATGCTTGGTGATTTAATGGGGTCTTTGTCAGCCTCTTCAAAGAGCCCTTGAATCCTAATAAAATGATTCAGAAATCTTGGGGATAAACCAGCTGCTCCTCATAAAGCTCTTCTCCAGACAAAGTGTAGTCGAGGTTTTCCTACACATTTGTATGTTTAGTTTTCTTATTTGTATTTAGATTAGGGTGTGACTGAAACAGAATTAATCTCAGGAGATTAAAGTGGCACAACCATCAGTTTAGGTACCATAACTTCCCTTTTTAATGTGGGTATGTTGGTTCTGTGGGGAATAATTGATCAGGCTTCAGCATCTGAGCAATTGCCTCAGTTTATTATTTAGCTGTGCTGGTTCTTGTGTGCAAAATCTCCCTTTTCCCACAAATTCAGCCTGTGGAGGCGGCTTTGGGGAAAGAAATTGCTTCAGAGCTTTGAAAAAACAAAAGTGCAAACTTCAACAAATTTCATCTTGGCCAAAAACATTTAATACCAAGAATATTGTAAATGCTTTCTGCTGGAATTACTCCCTCTGGGCTGCTAATCTGGGAGCAATCCAGGCTTTTGCTTCTCATAGAATCATAGAATAACCAGGTTGGAAGAGACCCACCGGATCATCGAGTCCAACCATTCCTATCAAACACTAAACCATGTCCCTTAGCACCTCATCCACTTGTGCCTTAAACACCTCCAGGGAAGGTGAATCAACCACCTCCCTGGGCAGCCTCTGCCAGTGCCCAATCACCCTTTCTGTGAAGAATTTTTTCCTAATGTCCAGCCTAAACCTCCCCTGGCGGAGCTTGAGGCCATTCCCTCTCATCCTGTCCCCTGTCACTTGGGAGAAGAGGCCAGCTCCCTCCTCTCTACAACCTCCTTTCAGGTAGTTGTAGAGAGCAATGAGGTCTCCCCTCAGCCTCCTCTTCTCCAGGCTAAACACCCCCAGCTCTCTCAGCTGTTCCTCATAAGGCCTGTTCTCCAGCCCCCTCACCAGCTTTGTTGCTCTTCTCTGGACTCATTCCAGAGCCTCAACATCCTTGTGGTGAGGGGCCCAGAACTGAACACAGGATTTGAGGAGCAGTCTCACCAGTGCCGAATACAGAGGGAGGATAACCTCCCTGGACCTGCTGGTTACGCCGTTTCTGATCCAAGCCAAGATGCCATTGGCCTTCTTGGCCACCTGGGCCACTGCTGGCTCATGTTCAGTCACTGTCAACCAACACCCCCAGGTCCCTCTCCTCCAGGCAGCTTTCTAGACAGACTTCTCCCAGTCTGTAGCACTGCACAGGGTTGTTGTGCCCCAAGTGCAGGACCCGGCATTTGGCCTTGTTAAACCTCATCCCGTTGGACTCTGCCCAGCGGTCCAGCCTGTTCAGGTCCCTTTGCAGAGACCTTTGCTTCTGACCTTACCCCCTTCATGGGGATCCAAGCGTATTGCTCATGAAAGAGCAAGACAGAGGAAGGAGGGGCTGGTGGAGCTGTTGATTTCCAGAGGAAATGAAGTAATGTCACTTTGGTAGGAATTATTATAGGCTCTGCAATGTCTTCAGAAAAGATGTTGCTCCTCAGAAAGGAAAAGCAGCTGACAAGAGGGCTTGAAGGAGCTTGAGCATTTACGTGCTTTCTTCTCTACTGGCAGCACAGCCTGGCTGTAATTTTAAATGTGAGTTGCTAGTAGACAATTTGATCACATAATCCCTTTGTTTGTTTACTGGTGGATAACAAAGATGCCCCTGGGATTACTGGACCAGGATACACCTGTCAGAGCAGGACGCAAAGCTGTGAGATCCCCAAGCATGGGGAAGGTGGCCCTTAATGCTTGTCCAAACTCTGCTGTGATGTGGTCCCACCTTACCTGGGAGCCTTCAGCCCGTCTCCACTCAAAATCTTGCATAACCTGCATTTTGATGTTGTTCTTTAAGAGAATCCTGGTCCTGGAGGCAGTGGACCTGGAGGGCGCTGCTGCATCTCATGGCACCTGCATGGACCTGTTGGGCGGGTTTCCACCTGCAAAGCCCTGTTGCTTTGGTGCTGTTTAAATAGGCAGAACATTTAAAAGCTTTCAGCCTTGGCAACAGTGTGCAAACAGTGCCGAAACCAGAGACTGGTCTCCTGCAAATGGCAGCTTTGGGAGCCATCAGGAGGTTTTGATATCTGCAGCAGGTCCTCACTTCTGCTGCAGCAACATTCTTCCGGGGATGTTCTGGAGCCTGGGGCTCACTGAGAAGAGCTTTTGTTCTGTTGGAAATAGCCATTCTGGCGTTCCCTCAGCCTATTTAAGTGATCAGCTGCCTTTTTTTTCATCCTTTTTTCCCTCCCTGTATGTATAGTTTCGGTGTTTGTGGAGCCAGGCTTATGTACTTGGTGTTTGGAAATAGTAAAAACTTAAAATATTCTTCCCTTGAGGCCATGGTGGTGTAGTGCAACTCCTAGAAGGGGCTGAATCTCTGTTGGTGCATCTGGTATGTTCAAGTGTCTTTCTGTCCTCAATTTGCTCCAGATCAACCAGGTGTCATTAGCATTTTCAATGAGCTCTTGGCCTTTTGACACAAAGCCTCTGTGCACCCTGTGACCTGGGCAGGGGGGAATCTTCTGCAGCGCATCACTTGGAAAGGCTCAGGAAAGGTTAACAGATCTGTTTATCCTTTTTTTTTTTTCCCCCCTCAATTTTTTACTTCTTCCTGCCTTTCCTGTTCTTACCCAGCCACTCAGCTACTGGGGGTAGAAAAAAAACCACAAGAGGTTTCCTTGTAATATTGGATTGAATGTTCTGGAAAACAGGAATCGTGAGTCATCAGTCCCAAATTAACGCTTGTGAATGGGGATGAAATGACATGTAAGAGATAGGTCACCTCTGGAGACAGGAAGAATGTGGTATTGCGCTCATAACTCTCAAGGCTACAGTTCAGCTTGTGTCGGCTCTTCCGCTTATAAAATTCTCATTGAGAGGCTTGTAAACACCTCTGTGTGCGTTGGTCTCACTCTAGAATTGAGGGTTTCAGCCTGGGAACAGGTTTTAAAAACAAACAGCCCACTTCTGTTGCACTTACACTTTAAAACTCAGCACGTAGACGTTTCTTTACATGTTCCTTGGAGCCTGCAGAGATCATCGGTCTTTGGAGGAATTTAGTTTGCTGAGTTTCTTTTGCAAAACATAAATACAAGCCACAGGTTTGAGATGGATTTCTGGATTTTGTGTCTTAGGGGTCTGATTTTGTCCTTTCGTGCTGGCATTAGGAACAACGTGTTTCTCTGCATTGACCAGGGATTTTTTGTGAGTTGAAGGATTCTGATCTTTTTCATTTTTTTCCCTCCTTTCTTCCTTCCCCTGTGCTCCCACTTTTGCTCCCAGCCAGGCAGGCTGATGCAGGTGCTCTGTGACCTCCTCCATCTGAGTCACCTGGGCTGATGTTAATACTGAATGTGGGAGCACCCACAGACTTCTGGGGCTGTTGGGGCTGGAGGAGCAGGAGCTGCCTTCAGGGTGAATGCTTGTTTAATCCTCTTCTTTTTTTTTTTTGACAGAAGACAATATTTTTATATTTTTTTCTGTCCATCATGACTTTTTTTTTTTTATATATATAGTGTTTGACATTTGTTGCTTTGGTCACTAGGATTGACCTGAAAGGTCTTGATTTAGTCAGGCTTTGGAGTCCTGATTGGTTTATATTGTTTGAAGAGGCAAAAAACCCCCAGAACTTACCTGGGTTAAAACCAACTATCCTGAGTCAAGATGAAATTCCTCCTTCACTGAAATGTCATTTGGAAAAATATTTCACCACTACAACTCCTTTTAAGAGGTTGACCTTGGATCGTTAATCTTAAAAATATGTGGTGCAGATGATTTTTTTTCCTAGAAAGGGAAGAAATGCCACGTTTCTCAAAGCACCTCCCTAGAATTAGGGGAAGCAAACCCAAAGCTCAGAGCAATTGATAAATGGACTACAGGCTAATCCAGGAACAACAAGAATTTCATGCTATTTTGTTAATTTGCTGGGGTTTTTTCCAGCACTTTGCTAACCATCAGTGCATGCATGTTAACAAGTGCTTTAATGCTAAAGCTACAGCCCTGGAAGTTGAAATGCTCAATTTTTTGCCTCCACTAATGTACCTTCTGCCCCAGTTTCATCCTGACTGCTCAGCTCAGGTGGCCTAAAGGCTTCTGCTGAGCATTTGGGACAATTCATTTTCTGGTATCTCAGGAACTGCTAACGAGGCTCCCAATTTAATGTCTGCTGCAGTGCAGTCCCATGATGCACCCCACTGTGTCCTGGGGGGTTGTCAGTGAGGGAGGACAGAGGGAAGGGAGTGGAGCCACAATGTTTGGCAAGTTGAATTGGTATTGAATGAACAGCTCTCTGCCCAGCCTTACTCCTGGCAGTGATAAGTCCACCTTCTTGGGAGCAGAGATGGTCACTCCCTTGGGCCATAAAAGGGACTGGAAAGTGCCTCTTTGGGAGCTGGAGATGGTCTTTGAGGGTTCTGCTAGATTATAGTTGAAACTGCCTGGGCTGCTTTGAAGTGATGGTGGAACTGGGTGTGCCGCTGGCCAGCCACGTGCTGGGGAGATTTCTCCATGTGAAACAGCTCGTGGTGGATGGTTTCAACCATCAATGAAAACCAGACAGCCCTTGATCAGGGGAGGCTGCCCTCCCTGGCTCGGCATCTGGGCATTCGGCCATTGCTGCAGACTGATGCCAGCACAAACCTGCTTTCATCTCTCCTGCTGTTCCTGGTTGTTTCAGTAATCTGCTCTTCCTAAATAAGTTTTCCTATAATATTTTTGCTCCCCAACCTTGCTTAACAGCTGTCTCTGAATCAGGAGGGCAGCGCTGCAGGGGTAAAACAGGTACTGCCTGCACTCCTGGACACAGTGGTGAACAGGACATATGAGGCATCTGAATACGTTAAATGCAAGCAATTAATGGAGAAATTGAGCCAAAAAGTGGATTGGGAGGGGGAAGGTGATCAGCAGGGAAACAAAAGCTTTTGAAGCCAGGGCAAGTAATAATGAGAAGAACTTGCTTGTCCCAGCATGGCTCTTTCTTCAGGAGAAGGAAGATGTAGGGGGCTGGAGGAGATGGAGAAGAGGGATGTGGATCTCCTCAGGCAGGGAATGGACCTTGCGCTGGGCTGCGAGTGGGGGCTGCAGACCGCAAAGGCCAGGCAGCCAGCCAGGTGTTGGAATGCTATTCCTTGGGCTGCGGAGGAGAGAGGTTTGAGCAATAGTTCTTCTCCCTCTGCGCTGCACAGCGAGTCCCAGAGTGTGAGTTAGTCTGTTTTTTAATTAAAAAAACATATGTTTCTGTAAATGCTTTGGGGGGGTATAATTGAAAATATGCTCTTTGTTAAGGTTCTTGCTGATAGTGGGAATTGGAGTTGACTAATTTCTAGAGCATTTTGTCTTTTGTTGGCCACCGATAAGGAAGGAAGCAGGGCTTGTCACGGCATTTACTGCTGGGGTGGCAATTCCCAGATTTTACCCTGTAAAAGTGCCTGCTTTGCGGGAGGGTGAGGAAATTTCTGTGTATTTATCAAGGAGTTTTATTTTCCAGTCTCTTTCTCAGTTTTGTGAACTATTTTACAGGACTGAGTTCGTGAAGAAGAATATGTTGATTTTTTAATAGATTGAAAAGTACAAATAAAAGACACCGAAGTTGTGATGTGGGACTGGGTTTGATCAAAAATTAAAGCTCTGCTTTGAATCCCACAGACTACTGTCTTCCACTCACAATGTATGGCATGAACTGTGGTGCTGGTTGGTGTTATTCGCAGTTTCTCTTCAAATAAACTGGGAGAGGACTTGGATTTTTTTTCTAGACTGATGTTCTTTTGGAGATGTCCAACAGATAATATAGCTACAGAAGCATTTTCTGCTTCTGTTTCTTGATTTTATTTAGTAATTGATAGTTGAGAAGTGCCTTTCCAGAGCACTTGCGGGCATCAGTTCTGTCCCCCCGTGGCAGTGTCCTTAGGAGTCTGTGTGGTGAGACACCACGGCTTGCTGGGAAGCCCCAGCAGTGATTTGATGGGAGCACGTGCTTCTCCTGGGCAGCCATCCCTAGGGTGAGCACCTCATTTGGGATCCTCATGGCAGGGATTCAGGGAATGGGGAGCCAGATGTGGGGCTGGGGACAGAGCATCGTGCAGAAGGATCAGCATGGGGAGCCTCTTGGCGATGTGGTGATACTGACCCTGTCATACTCCACAGAAATGCTGTTGCGGAGATAGTCTGGGGCTCATCTTTGAGTCAGCATGAGTGTTCACGAATGGCAGACGTAGATACCCATCAAGGTAGCTCCTGAGCTGGCACAGAATACGTTAATGCAGGCTCTAGCAGCCACATCAAGGATAGCTTGTGAGGACTTCTTTTGGCTTAGCAATGAAAAGTATGGTTAAGGTGGAGGCTTACCTGAATAAATGCCCTTATATGTGGGGTGTACGTGTTTGCTCTGCTCAGAGCTGTACATCCCTGAGTCCCACTTCTGTGATTTAAATGCTTGTGGATAAATCAGTCTAATTGGGACACCGAGCAGAGCACGCTTAAATGAACACTGTTAGGAGCTGCATTGTTAGGAGCCTTTCAAAAAATGCTAAAACAATCATTAGACTCTCTGTGACCCTAATGGAAAACAGCAAATACTACTTTTTGCTTGTAGTTTTACACCTTCTAATTACTTTTTCCTGTACCGGAATAGAGAAGGTGATGGATAACAAGAGTCTCCATAAATTCCCTCTTGATTCTGTTCTGCAGAGGCAAAATTACTTCAGAAATGCCCAAGAGCAGACAAGGTTGCACCAGTGCAGGATGTCTGGTAAGGCTGATCGCCCATGGCCAACCAAACTCTTTGTTGGCAGCCCCACCTCTGCCTGTGTCTGACAGCGATGCTGCTGCCTGCTCCCAAAGGTGGGGCTGGAATTCACATTTCCTTATGAATGTTCACTGTTCTGTCTAAGGAAGAGACAGATTTATCGCATATAGATAAATAAGTGACTGAAGGTTTGCAGCAGTCTTTAGAGCTGCGTGGTACATCACTAATTTATTAAACTTTGTAACATTTAACAAGGATGATCTTGAAGTTACCGGTATAAGTGTTCCTTTCCTCTTCCACCTGGTCCTAATGACTTCATGTATTTTAGTAGATAAAAATACCAAACTAGCATGTGAATGAAGCTTAGAGTTTGTGCCAGTGGATAGAAATAGTAGCTATGGGTTGAACTTCATTTTCTTCCCTCCAAGATACTGCTTCTCCCTATCTCTTTCACTGGAAGGGTTCTTTCCAATACTGCAGGTGCTGTTAGGAATCTCAGCATTTCTGCCAAGGAGCAGGATCACAGCCTCTTAAAACCAGTGGTGAAACCGAAGTCAATGGTATAAAGGATTCCTCAATATTTACTCCATACTTTAAAATATTTAATTGTTTGATTATGCAAATGTTTGTCTAAATGGAGCAGCCCAAACTGGCTGCCACCATAGATAGCTTGCTCTTCTGAGCTGTTTGCAAGAGTGTTGTGGGAGTAAAAGTACCTGGCACCAGGGACTTGGTTATGGGAAGGATGATCTGTAACACGGAGGAGTTACCTTCTAATGAAAGGGGAAACCTTCAGGGGTGAAATCTGTAACACAGGAGTGGCGTAGTTTCAGGCCTTGCGATAATAGGCAACCAACAGATATGATAGAGAAGAGGTTCAAGTGATGCAGGTACCATTTGAAAACCTTTGTGTGCTTGGAAGACTTGGACACATTAGGAGATGCCTTGAAAAAAAGAATTAGAAACAGAAAAAGGAGACTTTAAAAAAAATATTTCTTTCATACCTTGTGCCAGGTCCCGGTTTGATATAGGTGGATTTCCATGTGCACCTGCAACAGTGTTAAAGGTCTGAGCAGGTAAAGGTCTGCTGGAATGGAAACATTGGGAAATTTGTTATTTTTTTTAATGCTGATTTATTTGGAAGAATGGTTTTCAATTTTTTAAGGTGCTAATGCAGTTCTGAGTATATACGAGGTGTTGCACATCTATATTAACTGTTGCCACTGAATTATTTCGTATTTTTAATGCTTGAGGCCTTGTTAGAATGGGGTTTATGGAAATGCTTGTTCACACATCTAATTGTCCATTTCGAATGGAACTAGCAAATGCCAGTTTCACTTTATAGTGTAATGGATATTTGTGCTTTGATTTTTTGTGGGTTTTTAATTATTTCATTTATTATTTTATTTATTTTTTAATTATTTTTTTTTCACCCATGCAGCCCCTGCCTTTGGTATCCTGACTCACTAACTCATTACTGATTTGCGTCTCCAGGTTGCAAGAGAACAGTCAAATGCTGTGGTTATTCATCTCTGAAAGCTTATAATGAGCATATCAGGGAAGAACTGTACCCCTCATGCATTGGAAGATGCTTTCTCAGGCCATGAATAATTAGGGTAGCCCACCTAAGCTAATTACAAGCTACCTCACCATTGAAAATACCCTTTGGGTAACATTGTTAGGACTCTCCTATCAGAGTAATGGGTTCTCTGTACTCTGAATACGCGGTTGGCCTTTACCATCATGACGAGAAATGCGCTGTATGGTATCTTTTGCCATGGCAATTGGTGCCTCATTTGCTAGTAAGAGCATCATATCTTCTCCGTTTTTAATGGTGAGCTCAGAGGAAAAGGGCAAAGCTTATCTTGATCAGGCACTTTGGATTCTGTCCGTCAGCCCAACAGTGCAATTGTGAAAGCTTCCTTGAGAGTCTCTTGAATTGCTAGGTGGAAGCAAGCAAGTCCTAATGTCCCTGGCTGGATTTAAAGCCACTGCAAAATTTGATCATTTGCGCTTCTGATGGGATTACCTTTCAAATCTGCTCAGCGTTGTCTGGCAAATTTAACTCACCCGCTTATCTTCAGGAAAACAAACGTACCAGTTATTGCCTAGTAGAAAATGCGAGTTGAGCTGTGTGTGTTTTTTTTCTTTTCAGTGGGCTTGCTGTGATTTTGTTTTGACAGATTGAGCTGTGTTTCACTTTGCTTTCATTTTTCACCCTGTCAAAAGAATTTTTAGTGTATTTTTTTTTCCCTTCCCCTGCCTCTTGCTGTCTGTACGGATCAGTGCACTGAAGCAGTGACTCTCTTTCCTCTGCATTGCTGGTTTGCAGCTTTCTGTGCTGCAGAGGCCTGAGCTAAAACTTCCACATGGGAAGCTCAGGTCAAATCTTGGCCGTTGTGGTGAGCAGCTTCTTCTGTGGTGAGCAGGACGTGCAGGAGAGGGGTGGTGGGGGCAAGAATGTCTTAAGCAGTCTGAAAGTTCTTTATTTTTTACTTGTCTTGTGCTGGGTTTCTTCTGACCCACCCTGGGGAGCAGTGTGCCTTTGACTGGATCATCTCGGCTGCTCAGATCAGCTGTACAAGACATCTTTCTGCCTTGATGTTGCAGGGAACATGGGATGGTTGCTGCTCCCAGCTGCAGAAGCTGATTTGTTGAAGTCGGTGTGTGCAAGGGTTTAGAGATTTGACTCCCATTCCTTCCCTTAGCCGAATTTGCCTGTTCACAAGCCCATATTGCAGTTACTGAATTAGTCTAGGGAGGCTTCATGCGGTTGTTTGGATATGTTGCTTTTGTTGGAAGAAAGCAGCTGTTTAACTAAATCAATTAGAAAATGATAGGGTTTCCATCAAGCTTACTTGAATGTTGGCACAGTTAAGCTGACCTGGTGCTGCAGGGCTGAGTGAATGTTGGAGCTACCCTGATTTTAGGAAGGGGAAGCTGGAATTTGGTTTAAGTGTACCGGCTTCATGGTCGCAGTTTCTGAATAGCCTCAGTAATGGAGCCTTAGGAGAATCAAGCACAGGAGATGGTGTAAATACGCTGATGAAGGTGTGGTCATTTTTCCTGGGGATCCAGGAGAAAGAAGCCCCGTTGCCGTGCAGAGTGTGTGTGGTGCTTCCATGGCCACTGGGGCTGCAGGTCTTTGCCATGCTCCCTGCAGTGGTGGGGATGCCTGGTTTCTGTTGGGTTGGCACTGCAGCTGTAGTGGCGTGTTGTGCCCTCGATTACATTCTTCAGGGACCAGATGCAGACTCTCTGCCTGCAAGAAACCAAAGTGATCGAGATTACATGTCAAATCCATAAGTGCGTTTATTCTTTCTTCTCTTCTGAGCTTAGATTCCTTTTTTGTGGATGCAGTTTTCCTTGTTTTATGGGCTGTACATGCCATTCTTGCCTGCTTAATACTTAGTTTCTTGAAGTTTTTGAGCTCAGTTGCAATGCAGTGACCAGCAGGTCTGGCTATATTGTGACATCTTCTGAATTCCCTCTCCATGTCTACAAGTGTACTTAGGACAAGCAGAGTTTTATTTGTGTAACTGGTCAAATGGAGGTTATTGTGAAATAGAATACGTGCATGTGCCCCTCTCAACCTCCCCTGATGCTAGGTCAAGGCTGCCTTATTTTTTCTGGGTCCTCCCACTGTCAGAACGTCTCAAGTGTCCGGGCTCTGGTCCACTTGCTGTCAGTAGTAGTTTACTTTGCTTCTCAGTAAATTCTTCATGTTTGCAAACCACCCCCCAAGGCTATTGTATGACGGCATCCCTCACGTGATGGGTCTGGTAGTGGGGGAAAAAAAATCTACTTTCTTGTAGTCCAAAGATATAGCCCTTTCAATTATGTATGCATGAAGTGTTCAAAGGATGCAAAACCTTTGAAGTTGGCTCAGGTGTCTCTTCTCTCCCCTGCTTCCCAGCCTCAACCTCCCCGATGTATTGTAGCAGCGAGGTGCATTTGCCATTCTCTGGATGAAAGAGAGGGAAAGAATGATGGAGAGAAACCCAGCCAGACACTTCTAGCTCAAGTGGTCCTCCAGCCTCTGCCAGGTGGGATGCTCTCTGGGAAGCAGCTTCGTGCACTTGTCCTCTCCTGGGATTCCTCCTGAAGCAGTCACTGCTGCTGTTCCTTTAGACAGATGGGATTGTTGAGTAGGTGAACCTGTGGTCTCACAAACTATGGCATTTTTTATAGCTGAAATGAAGCCAAGGCCTCGAAGCAAGACAGTTTAGTACCTAAGTGACACACAGCTCTATTGGAGCGCCCTGAATGGCTATGGGCCCAGTTCAGGTTTTGCCTTGAGTCCTGACCCTGAAGCATTCCCGGCAATTCCCCTCTTGGATGTCCCTGCAGCTTGGGACCCAGTTGATGTGTATCAGGGTGCCTGTTGCACAGCTTTTGAAAATGTGACTACAGTAATTACCATCTCCTGGACTTTCCAGGCCAAATTCTCTCCAAGTTGTTGGTTGAGAGATTTGCTACCAGAATTCCCTTCTGTGATACTGGCGAGGGATTCTAGATGAAAGGAAGATGGTGTTAACAGTGGAGAACAGCTTTTCCTTTCCAGTCCTCCCCTGTGGATGCTTCATTCTGCCTAGAGTTTAGCTACAGGTTACATTTAAAGTGTTTGTTGAAGCTGAAAGTGGTTACACTGGTAGCTTAAAAGAAATAAAAGCAATGACTTGAGACGGCAAGATAGGAGACAAAGCAGCAGCAGGGTTGTAACTAACTTATTTATTGCAGCCTTGAGAGCAAGAAGTATTACAGAGGACGAAATTCCTATAAGGTTTACATAAGGCTGTAGGAAATTGATATGTTTTGTCACATTCTCAGATATGTTTTGTCACATTCTGCTGGGAGGAATCATAAAAGTAATGCATCCAGGTTTGGAACATGGTGTTACTGCGGATCTGTTTGAAAGCCTGGTTTGCTACAATGAAAACCTTTAATTTATTCTTCTTGCCAACTTCAGTTGTGTTCTCTTCCAACATCTGTGCATTGCTGCTTGCAGGATTCAGGACTTTCAGGCTTGCAGTCCTGTGGGGTTGAATAGTTTCTTCAATTCTAAGTCAGTTAAAATGGGAAAAATGCTTGGGATTTTACAGAAGTGTCTTTCCCCACATAGATGTTCTGTTATAGTTGCTATTTGTGAGGCAGGACTTGTCCTTTTCCATCATGCAAAGAGCTTCATAAAAGCCTTTCCTAATGTTCTTCCCAGTTTGTTCCACCCAATACCACTGCCTGCTGAACCATGCAGGGCTTGCTGCACTGCTGCACGACGTCCAGCAGCAGCAGCGGCAGGAGGCAGCTTTCCTGCAGCCCTCCTGCCCCAGTGGGACCAAGCCCGAGCCTCGTATTGCTGTCACAGGATTCTTGGCGATGTCTTGGGCCCCGACCACCCCCCTTCCTGCAGTCTCAGAGCCAATATAAGTAGCAAATATTGTAAAGACTCATTTGGGTTTTGGTATTTGAGACATTTTACAGCCAGAAATTCCTCTCTGCTCTTGCTGTCCTCCCACCTGCCCAAGGCAGTATGTAATAAATCTCAGTGTCTCTGAGCATCCATAAGCCACAGCTGGTAAATGAAGTAATTTTCACTGGTTTACTTTCTGATGTTCTCTTTCAATGAATGTGCATTAAATTGTTTTTCAGTTGGATCTTCTCTAGAGCATTGGCATCTTATGTCCCTTTAGGAACTGCTTGCAGCAGTAGGATGAAAGCCATAAAAATAAAACACATGGCTTGCTTGTGTCCAGCGAAACTAAAGACTAAAACCAACAATGAAGATTCATAGGAGAACTGTCTTCTCTCTTCCACCTTGAAATGTCCTTGGTCTGCCTCTGCAGGACTGCTGGAAGGGTGACGAAGCACTTTGGGGTGGGTTCCATGTGGTGATGCTGAGCGGTTTGGGGCAGAGACTGCATAGCAATTACCCTGGATTTGAGTTCATACCCAAGAATGCAATGCGCACAATGCCTTGTCGTCATTTTTGTGGGTAACTTAGAGAAGACTGTAGATGCTCATTTAGCCTAAGATTTGTTTGCAGAACAGACATAGTGGTTTAAGAGGTTATGAAGCCCACCTGCTGTCTGCTATCGCTGTTCCATGTGAGGGGAGTATGCATGGTGTGAGAGTGCTGACAGTCTGCTTCAGCACAGGTAGAACGGGTTTGCTCCGAGCTGTTTGTCAACACTTGGGTTTGTGAATTGCTGCAGCTGTTTTTAGGCACACATTGTGTCTATTCTTCTGTTACTTGGAGGAGAAGTCCAGTAAGCTGGACAGGAGATTGCTGAACTGCACGAAGACAACTCTGAAATGATTAACATGCTGGTTCTGAGCCATTGCATTGCTCCGTCACTTGCATCAATGAAAGCAGCCCTCACCACTCACTCCCTAGCACGTCTGTGATGGGAGCATTGGAGAGAAGGATTTTAATTGCCATTTCTGGTTTTGCTGATGATGGAGAATGGAAGGAGTCTGGATCTAACATTCTCTGGGCAATCATCCCAGCAGATCTCACAGAAAATGGTAGCAGAGAGCAGTGCCGAATCCCATTCAGTTGTTCCCACCAAGAAGAAAAAACAATGGAAGCACATCTAAATAGTAGAAGCTGGGGAGAGTGGGCAAAAAAATATGGAACTTGGATAAGGACTGAGTTCTGTTTGTTTTGACCTTAAAAGAATGGAGTTGAATGAGAATGTGTGCCAATGGCTTCAGCATATCTGGCATTTTGTGGTGTGGTTTTACGTGAAAGCAAGTTGCAGTCTTAAGTTGCAGGATTTTCAATGTGAGGGTAATTTATTTGAAACATCTCAAACAGTAAAAAGGTGATGCTATGGAAGGACTGAGATTTTCACAAAGCAGTGTCTATAATGTTGGATTTCGGAGTTTATCTTGATACCAGGAAAAGGATCTTGATGTTTGCTTCTATTAGATTATTAATATTATTGTTATTGTTATTATTGTTATTATATTACTGAGTATATTTGAGCCTTCACAGGCTGTAGAGGGAACTGCAATACGTTCAGCACGTCTGATACTTCCTATGTACAAAATCCAACCACGGATTTGAGTGCTTGGCACCTCTAGTAAACATCTTGATTCATGTAAGCTTAGGACAACAAAATTAGAATCAGATGCCCTTTTTTTTTTCCCTTCTCTGTTTCAGTCCTAAGCCAAATGGTTTACTCTGTAATACAGCTGAATTGCTTGCTTTATTTCATAAAACAAATACGCCTTTGTTCCTTTTTCAGTCTGAAGTTTTCCTTAAATCTGTGTTGTGGTTTAGCTCTACTCTACCTTCTCTCTTCGTCTTGGATTTTTCTCAGAGCACGTGCAGTTCCAACAGTCTCAAGTTCAGCCTTCAGTGCTACCTGACAGACTTGTCCTTTCCATGCCACAAACTGCTGCTGCGAGTGCAGTGGAGATGTACTAAGAAATTCTTTGCTTTTGTGTTAGGTTTTTTGTTTTGTTTTCGTACAGTATGTCTCATTTCCCATTTGAAACTGCTTTTATTGTATGATTGGAAAAACCCTCTTGCTTGGCATGGGCAAAGGAAACAGAGTTTAAAAGGAAAGAAAAAAACTACTTAGTCTGCAGCATTTCGTTTAATAAGCAGTATTTTGGAGTTCCTTTTGTTATATGCTACCTTTTGAACTCTGTAAACCAGCATGCAGATCTAATTCACAATAGCGTCACTGTGTTAAGCTGCACAAGTAAACACTTCAAATAGGAGGAAGCACCTGCATGTTGCTATTGTCTCTTGTCTTCCATTAGCAAAAGCCTTTGGGCTGACTCTGTTCAAGCCAAACCTTCCAGTAAGTGGAAATCCTCAAGCAGTGGTAGGTAGAAAGCAAACCTTGTTGCCTTCAGGCTGGAGGAGTGAGTGCGTGTTGAAGAGGAGCTGGTGATGGAGAGGAGTGTGGGTGTGGGTGTGCGTCTAGGCACCCGCGCACGAGTGGGCTACCAAACGCTGGCACGTGTCTTCGACTTGGGCCGTGAAAGAACGGGTTGCCAGGATTACAGAAGTCAGCAAGGTAGGTTCAAGCAAGGCTTGCAGTTCCTGAAGCTGTGGGGCTTGGGAGGCTGATGCACCCTGAGGGCCACGGTACTCTCAAGGTGCATAATGCTCTGAAATTCCCTGTCATTCCACTCGATGGGTTTGTGCAACCAAATGTTTGATTTTATTGCTTTCCTGTTGAGTTTATACTTTTTTATGGACCAACACGGCTCCTCAGTGAAGAACTGGTTAAGACATCATGATTACAGATACAAACTGTAAGAAGTTTAAAAGACAAGCTTTAAAGCTGGAAAAACTAGCTTGTATAGAAAAGCCTTAAGGGCTAAAATCTCTTTAGTTTACCCTAGATGGTCAGGAGGTCACTATCGTGATCTAGAAGTATCAACAAACAGAAGATCTTTGCTGGTAGTGAACTTCTTTTGATTTAGGAAAAAAAAAAAGCATAAAAACATTTAGTTATTTGAAGCTGAATATAATAGGTACAACTTAGAAAATACTAGGATGGATATTTTTATCTCCAGTGTTGTGATTGTACTGTCATCTGTGCCTAATGAGAAGTTGCAGGCACTGGATAAAGTGCTTGGTGTTGTACAGGAGATCTTGTGAGTACAGTGTCACTTTTAGATTTCTGGGTTTTCAGTCTCTATGAGTTAGAGGTGTTTGGTGGTGGTGTAGTACCTGCAAAGTTGCAACTACATCTTAATTTACTAGATTTTCATTTCTTGGAGTGTGAGTTAACTTTGGTGAGATGCTAGAAATTGTTTTATTAATCCTTCTAACATTTAGGAGAAATTGTCTTTGTGCCCTCTAGTGGAAAAACTATTTATTTGAAGGCCCTTAAATTTGGTGGAAGTTCTTGCAAAAAAAAGTGGAATGCATGAGAAAGGCCATAGAGGAGCAGAGCAAGGCTGAGAAGATGAGGGGTCACATGAGGTGGACGTGCTCTGTATTTCCTCTCTTTTGGTCCTCACAAAACTGTATTGCTAATTATATAGAGATACTCATAGCTTCTGCAGATGGGGGAGGTAAGGGAGTGAATAGAGAAGGAAGAGATTATCCACTGCTTGTGTCAACTGGGCTTGGTGAAATTATTCTAGATTACTTGAGGAAAATGTGGTCTCAGCAAGCTTTGAACCATTGGTGACAGCTCTCAGTGTTCCCTGGGATGTGGTGGGGAGAAAAGGGGAGCAACATCCACTCAGGCCTTCAGTGGAAGGTGAAGGGAAGACCCAGAATGTAGGACTGGAGAATCTGACTGTGGTTCCTGGAAAAAAGTTCCAGATCAATTTGCAAAAAGCAGAGAGGAGGAGGAAGAGGATGGAGTCCAAAAGAAAATCTGACTTATTAAGAAAAAAAAGTGCTCAAATCTGTTCATCTTCCCTCTTTAGTGGGATAACTGTGAATGCATGAGAGGGGCTGCTGATGTGATGAAGGCTTAGGAGCAGAATTTCTGATTGTCATGGTGAACAGCAAAACTGATCGGGCACCAACATGATGGGATGTGGGGAAGAGGAGGGTGTGTCTATGGTAACTCTAGAGGGTGCAGGAGCTGAACAACCGAATGCAAGAGAAGCAGTGGTGCAGAGTGGTCTCTTGTGATGGTGGCTGGTATGGATCACCAGCTTTGAGAAAAGGAGTCAAATCTCTCTGTCATTGTTACAGAAGCATTGTGTGTTAAGACAAAGCTGGTAATTGCTTCCCCCTGCGCTGAGGGGTGCTGGGTGGCACGAGGTGGGAGGGCCACAGTCGCACTTGCAAGTCTGGAGGTGAACCACATAGATGGGAGGCTTGGCAAATGAGTCCAAAGAGGAAAAGCTGAAGGAATTGTAGTTAGAAACATAAGCCTGAGTGCAGGCAATGCATTCTCTGATGTGTAAAAGATTTCTGTAAAAAGGTTGATGATCATCTTGTAGTACCCACTGGGGGAAATATACCTTTATTTGTCTGAAAGCAAATATTCAAGGTGCAGACTGGGGGAAAGTTTCTCACTAGGAGGGTAATGAAGGAATAGCAAAAGAAATTGCAAATCTGCTTCACTGGAGGATTTGTGGAGCAGTCAAACCAGTGCCTCTCACCAGTGGTGTGATTTCCCCTCCACTCTGTTGCCTTCTGTCCATCCACTCACCACATAAGACCTATTTTATTCATTAACCCACCAAGCTAAACTTTTTATTTCTGTTGCTAGAGGTGCTTTCGGGGACCAGGGGTCAAAACCAGTAGCAGTGATGTAGGCTGTTACATGGCTTTGGGATATAAATTCTGCTGTTAGTGCAGTCATGAAAGCTTCCAGCACACATGTAGATCACAAGAAATTATTTCTGTTCCATTTGCTTTTCCTTTCTTCTCTCTGTTTCTTTCTGGACCTGCTTATTTGGGATAGTGTGAGAGCAACAACGTGAACATGATGGAATTCCCAGACCCCTTCCCACCACTGCAGTCCTGCCTTTCCTTGTGGTGAACTGCGATTCTTGTTTATTTGGGTTTGAATTACAATTGCAAAAACTGTTACAGCACTGTTTATTTGCTGTGTGATATGAGTCACTGCTTATATTTGCTGCTGTTTGCATTGCTTCTCCTCTCCCTCTGTCTTATGCTCCCAGGCACAGCTCTCGGAGCATCGTCTCCTGTTTTGAGTCTCCAGTGCTTTGTGCTCTTGGAAAAGTGAGCTGACAGTGAAGATCCAGGATTAGACTTTTTTCTTTCTTTTTGTCTTTCTCCTGGCATTTTGTAAGAGTCGTTGTTCGAATAGAAAAAGAATCCTTGGAGGCGCCTTCCCCGAGATCTCTGTGCTTAATTACTCTCTCTTATTTCTGCCAGGCAGTGAGATTGATATTGCTTTTTCTGCCTTACAGATTTCAGGGAATGGGGGAACATTATGTTGAAAGGACCTTTTTTGAAGTTAGTGAGATGCCCATGCACAATTCCATCATCTGATATTGTATTGGCAGGTATTAATCCCTTCCCGTGCATTGTCACTGCAGTGGAAAGTCAAGCACAGGCTCAGGTTGCTTTTCTTTGCCATGCCTTGGTTTTGTGGTATATAAAATGGGGATAAAATTGTAGCACTCAAGCCTACCTCACCTGAGCTCCTAGGCATCACCCCTGGGTGTCAAAGCGCTTCCACCATCACTTGCTAGGTTTATTTTTGGTACAGGATAATGTATTATGATCCATTGAAGCTTTGTGGGTCCAGATCACTACAGCAACCAGTCCTAATGCCTTGTATCCGTCAACTCTTGAGGCAGTGAAAGCCCAAGAAGCTCAGGGTTCCAGCCTGAAGGTGAGCAAAAGTTGTTCACGTGCAGCACATCTCTGCCAACTGGCACGGGGTATAAGGAAAGGACTGTGACTGGTAGCTGGCAGCCTGGTGCAAGGGGTGCCCATCACAGCCAGCTTGCTCCGAGGCTGCCCAAGAGAGACTGACTTGTGCCTTGGTTTCCCTACTTAAGGAGGAGGGGCTGGTGACTCTTGGGTGGATGGGAGGTGGGGGGGGCTCCAATTTCTCATAGTCTTGGGTGATCCCTCCTGCATCCTTTTCTTGCTACTTCCCAGTAAAACGCCGTCATCACTAGTCAAGAAAATTGTACAGCTTCTTGTCTTTGAAATCTGAAAGGTAACATCTTGCAAGTCGCTCTGTATATATCAAGGTGAAACAGGCAATTTATTTGTGTCTGCTTAACAGAACTTTGGCTTAGAGCTCTGTGCAGGAGAATTAACGATGGGTCCTGAGTCTGTCCTGTGTCGTCAGCACGAGTTTGATTGTGAATCCACAGTAAAATAGCTCCAAGCTTCTTGTGTCTCAGTTAGCAGCCTTGATAGAGAACAGGCAGGTTTTCAGTTATAAAATGTCCATTTTGACTGTTTTAAGTGTTCTCGGGTGGCCCATGGAAAGTAAATTTTTTACTTTATTTGTAATGCAAAACCTTTTCATTATCTCCAATTCATAAATCCCTAGTTTGGTACAACAGTGCCTGTAAGAAAATGTTCATCTTTTAGCGGTTAGTAATCAGTGTCAGAGGAAACGGGGAATAGATGGTGTGTTTTAAATAGTGTCAGTTCCACAAATTGGAATGTATAATTTACGTCACTTATATTTAATCATCCATTAAACACTGAATTTCAGCCTCTGCTGCTTGAATCACTGACAGTGTTTTAATGCACTATGGTAACACTTGAAATTTCCTTAAGCTCCCGTACACTGCAGTGTGTCTCTTTGCTGCACGTCTTGGTGCTGCGTCTGCAGCTGCATTTTCAAGCACGGCTGCAGCTGGGTGCAGGGATTGGGCTCTGCTTCATCTCCCCCCAGCCCCAATTTCGGAAGTCTCAATTGTTTCACTTTTCTTGCAGAGCCATAACATCTGCTGTAAATACCACAGCAAACAAAACAGCTGCTGAGGGTGGGATTATGGATCTGGGGTCCATGTATAACAGCTAAACATACTCTAGCAATTCAGCAGGTTGAAAAATAAAGCGGATAAAGCTGTGTGTATCGTGCTGCGGATCCGTGCGGTGGGGAAGTCTCATGCTGGAGTGAGGTTGTACCTGGTTCAGACTGGACTCCAGTGCCTGGTTCAGACTGGAATCCAGTGCCTGGAAGTGGAAAGCTTCGTTTTCCTGCGTTTCAGCAAGGAAAAGGCGCAATATGGGGTGTAGTGGGTCCTGATCCTGTCTGGGAGCAGAACAGCAGTGCCCTGGGCTTTTGTGGGAGCCCACAGGCTGCAACCAAGTGTGTGGGACTATCAGAGCTTTGCTGGGTCTCTTTGTGACGTGCACACAAGACACTGTTCACTGGAGTGACAGTGTGAATGATTTAAATCTGCATTTCATAGTGCTGCACGTATATGTGTGCATATGTATATGCATATATAAACACATGGACACATGTATAAGGAAGACCAAGCATTTTTAAAGAGCAAATGAAAAGCCCCAGGTGCCTTTAGGATCATGTGGGATTCTGATCCCCGGCTGCCTCCCCTTTGCCAGCTCCCTCGCCTGTGCCCCCATGGGCAGTGTGACTGTGGATGAAATAATTCAGTGCAATTCTTGCTCTCAGCGACTGGTTGGTGGCATTAGCAGCAAGAGTGGAAAGTCATCCATAAAAATACAGCTGGGCTGCTGGGGAGTGACCCCCAGCAGAAGGGATTAGCAGCAAAGGGAATCTGTGTGCTCTCCGTGCAATGCAGAAATCAGTTGCCTTTATTTGAAATAGCATGTTGAAACAGACTTTGCCTACATGGGAAATATGTAGTTTTTGTCGTGCCTAGCAGTCAAATTATATAGTCTTAAATTAGAAGCTGCCACTTCTGTTTAGAATAAAACTTGCTTTTCTGTATATGCATGAGAATATTAGCGTTGCAAGCCTGCCGAGGTCTACTGAATGTGCACTGGATTTGCAAAGGAACCCATTAGAGCTCGTGGAGGTTAACAGCAAGGAGGGGGCAGCGGTGAGGAACATCTTAACGATCTAGGGTGAAGAGTTGATGTGAGGACAGGGAGCGCTTGGAGCCACCTTCTGCTGTGGGAAGAATCTGGCTGTCGCTGGAGGAGCTGCAAACCCTTTAGCGGGCAGTTTGGCGGGCTTGTCGCTGTGAGGAAGAGGAGGAGGAGGTTTCCAAACCGCCTGTCTGAGATTCTCCTGTGGCATTGGAGCTGGCTAGAACGTGGATCAGGAGATGATAGAAGTGCTTTGGCCTTTCCCTGCTCACAGCCACCAGGTGAATCAGCTGCAGAGGAGAGAAGAGCTTGTGATGACCTCATTTCCCCAGGGCTCAGAAGTCTTGAGCCAAGCAGGGCAGAGGGCAGCAAGTTCAACCTGAGCTGTGGGAAGAACTTAGCCACTCTCCCATGGGACAGCCCAATAAAAGGATGAAGAACTGAAAATGAGCATCAGTCTGTGCCCACGGCAGCTCAGAGCAGCCTTGAAGATGCTCCCTCTGGAGCTGCAGCGGTGCTTGGCTCAGGCTGCTGCATGCTAGGGGCAGTGGCCAGAACCGGCCCCTCTGACTTCCACAAAAACTTCTTACAAACAGAGGGGCTCAGCACCAGCAGAGTTGGGGCTGCCCTGCCCCAGCATGCACTAGGCTAGGGGGACCTGCTGGAGATGCAGCAGCTAAAGGCATCTGGTAGAGTTCATTTTACTATTATTTCTTTATTTTACAAGCGTTTCAGTTCCTGGGTGGCTTGGAGTTGGTAAGAACCTGCATGCAGCGCTGTGTTGGCTTTCAGTGGTGTTTCACCTTGGAAACTGGAGGACTAGGCTTGGAAGCCCAATGGAAATATTTAGGGTTTGGGGGAGAAGATCTTACAGTAGAACATGGACCCTTTCATCTATGCCCTTACAGCTCTCCAGATGGTATTTATTTTTTTCATTTCCTTATTTTAAAGACAGAACACTTTGTAGTGACAAGAAGAACTAAAGGAATAATTGGGAATTTATTCTGTGCCGGTCACCTTGTTTCATATTATTGAAGTAATGGTAAAGAGCTCACCATTTCCTTGAATTTATTCACTGCTTAGCTTTACTCACAGCATAAGTTTCTGGGGGGAAAAAACAAGTGTTCATGTAAGTTGTGAAATGAGCTAAAAAAAACCCCAAACAAACATTTATCTTACTTAGATAAACACCCTAAGATTTAAAGCAATAGTAACTTAGACGGGTCTTTTAGCTTTAGGATTTTTCCAGTTTTGTAATGTAAAGATTATTTTTTTTTCCCATGGGCAAAATTGATGATTTAAAAGCCTTTTATTTAATAAAAGAGCATATTTCTACCATATCATGTGACTCCAGGAGCTGAGATTTTTTTAGAAAACCATCAGATATGTGTGAAAATCATCAGTCTTGGCAGTACTCAAGTCGTTAAGGAGAAGTTCAGTGCTGTATTTGCTCAGAACTGAGTGTATTGGAACTGGGTAGGTTGCAGCAGTCTGGTGTGCTGCACAGCATGGCTTTTTTAAAGCTCCTGGTACAAGTGCATACAATTATATTTTGAAGTTTATATTCTGCCGCACTTGATAAAACTTTATTCACTGCAATGATTGACTTATTAAAAGCAAAATCTTGGAGAACTGTAAGTAGCTGCTTTGGCAGAACGTGGATTTTGTTCCTTGCCAAGCTGTTGATGTCAATGCTGTAAATGCAGGTCCCGAGAGATGCCCTGTGCTCCTCTGCCATGTGGGGTACCCAGGGGGTTTGTGTGTTCCTGGCTGAGGTGGCATGTGCTCAGCTCTAGGTGGCCTTGTCATCACACCATGGGCTGTCCTCTCGCATTGCTCTGAGCTGTGCTGCGGTTTTAGTTTTTAAAAAATATACAAGACACGGAAAACAAAGAGCTTATAAAGAAGAGGCCTCAACCCCACCACCATATGATCTTACAGTAAAGACAGTCTGGCTTGGTTCCCTTTTTTTCACTCTAAACAGTCTAAGTACTTAGGCTTGGCAAGAGGTGTACTCCAATGGTTGGTGCTTTAGCCAGCACAGGGGCCTTAAGCCCACACACATGGGGTGAGTTGGCCTTTCCATCCAGTATGGACCAGCAGGAAACCAAAGCCATTCTAGTGCAGGCTTGCACGTTCTCTTTGGTTACTTTGCTGGACTTTTGTAAAGAAAGATCCAATTTCAATGAGTGTCTTTGAGAGCTGGACATTGACCCCTCTCTGCTTGGTGGTGACGCCCAAGGCTGCCTGGTCCCTGCCTGGTGCAGCCAGATCTTCCATCCTCTCCATCTTTATCACTGCTGAGCAGTGCTCTGTGGTGACAGTGCCCCCATCCCCTGGGAGAGGTGTGTGGCTTCTGCTCAGGGGTGATGCTCACCTCCACCACTCAGCGCCATCAGCCTCCAGGCCAACCTGCTGTGGCCCAGTTTGCTGTTTGGGAAGCTTAACCTAGATCTCCAAGTAAAAGGAAGCAGCCTCGTATCATGATTCTTGTGAGCACCAGGGGAGATGTGAAGAAAGGAGATTGATTACTCCTGTTACCCGTGCTTGTGCTGATCACTTCTACCTAGGACTCCAAGGTCAGGATACCGGTAGCACTGCTCTTCTCTTGCTTCCCTTCATGTAACTGGGCTTCTTCTGTACCTGCCCGGTCCCAGCTCAATTAAAGGAGCATATCTTCAGATTGGGAATACCTGGGGAAATGGTATCTACAAAGCAGTTATGCTAAAGAGTAGATATTTCCATAGCTGGAGGTGCAAGTCGGTGTGCCAGCTCTGCCTGGCTGCGCAAGAGCCTTGGTTCCTGTCCCAGCCATCTGGCACCGGTGTCTTGCATAAATAGTACATTTATAAGTAGTCGGCTGATTCAGGATTTTCACCTGAGGTGTGACATGGACGTGTTGTGGGGAACCTGCTGTGAAAAGCGCGTAGCGAGCCCTCTGACTGGGAGTGCGGTGGCCGTTCAGCCAAGCGTGGGTTTTCCTGCCAGAGTGCAGGCGACATAAAGAAGCTGCATGGAAATTCAATTGGATTCTAGTGCAAGATTTCTGGCAACGTTTGACTCCAGGGAAGCAGCAGTCCCTGAACCACATGAGCACTTCCAGCTGTGGGAAAGCAGCCCGCCATTTTCATCCTTCTGCCCATTTCCCTTTCTGATCTATAAGATTTCACGTCTCTGCTCCAGCAGCTTTGGCTGCATTGCCAGCACTGTTTGCATACGGGAGGAGACTTTTTTTTTTTTTACAGCCACCTGGGAGCTGTGCCTTATTTGTACTAAGTTCTGGGTTTACAGTGATGCAAGCAACGTGATACTATTTAGCAGCTATAATAGAAGTCAAGGCCCTGTAGTCTTAGGTGTTGTAAAAATGCCTTATAAATGACTGTACAGTATCCAAATGTGCTATAGGCAAAGCAAGCAAAAGAAGGAATAAACCAGACCTTCACAGCTGCTTCTTGTAGATGAGAAACTGAGGCACAGCCAGACCTGCAGGTGTGTTCTGCCAGCACCTGAACTGAACCAGGCCCTGACTTTCCCTGTTTTGCTCTAAAGGACTTTCTGTTTGTATGGATCTATTTAGAGTCAGTTGCTAAGACAAGCAATTGCTGCGTGCGCTTGCCTCCTCTTTTATGTCCTTTTTGAGCTGAAATGCTTTGAAACGGTTCCAGGGTAAAGCTCATCCACTGCTGGGCCATCTCTAATCTGCTTTCAGGGAAGCGTTTTTTTCCCCTGAAACCTGGCCTGGGAGGGAGGAGGAGCATGCTCAGTGTCCCACGCTCAGGTATGAAGCAGAGAAGTGCCTGGGACTGCACCCTCTCTCTCCGCAGTTTGTATCTGCCTGGCTGGGGATCCCAACCCGCAGTGAGCGAGTGAGAGAAGGGGGCAGGTAAGGAGGGCTGAGCATGGGCTTGGGTGGCGTAACTGAATCCCAGGGCAGGTTTTTCTTCTCCCCAAGATGCAAGGGAGAGGCTTGAGCAAGAGAGAATGAGTCTGAAAGCAGTTAGTCAAGGTGCACCCTCTGGGCTGCTGCGCTCGCTCGCTGCAGCAGCTCTTTGTTTGCTCCCTCACCTGAGCCCATCCTTCGGAGCCATCTTAGCAGCTAGTGTGGATTTGGTTTGTTTCCCATGAAGTTCTAGGTCTGCTGGCTGTCAGGGCAGGGCTGCCCTGCACCTCAGCCCCGCTTGCAGCCCTGTCTGCGCACTCCGTGCCAGCGTTGGCTTTGGGTCTAGCTTAAATTTTCGGAAATTAAGTTTACAAGCTGCAAGTCTCACCAAGAAAAGCTGTTGGGTAATTTTTTCCTTCAAAAAACCAAATAAATATCCTCTTCAACTTCTTGCTGCTCTGAAAATAATAAAATTCTTTGCCTGGTTGTTGGTAGGTGGCTGCTGGAAGGGGCAGTGCTGTAACCCTCTCCCAAGGGAGCTGAGAAGTTGTGTGTTCTTTGCTGCGTTGAAATCCTAAATATTTATGTTATAGTTCTCTTTCCTTGCCATGATTTTTCTAATAGATCACTGTGGTTATAGTTCCTAAATGATTTGGGCTCTAATAAATAGTTTATTTCACATTGAGAAGCCAAAATAATAACTTGATCTTCCAGGATATAAATTCCTTTTATTTCTTAAGGTATTGTTTGCTTTTACTATTAAAGTTGTTTACAAGAAATTGTTTTTAAGCTATATATTGTTCACTTGTGTATTTTGAAAGAATAACTATAAAACATTATTGTGTTCCTGATTTCCCTCTGAAAAGGCAAAGTAACCCTGCAAGTGGGGGTGCTTTCCGTGCCCTAATGGTTCTGTGCTCTTTACTATTGTGTTCCTTAAATAAAAAGCACAAGATGATCCTGCCTTACAGAAACCTAACAATTGTTTTTATAAACATTGTGTGCTCTGATGTCTCTTGCAAATAACTAAATTCTTGTTTATAATTATATCTTCTTAATGAGAATTCAAGTTGTCGATACTTCCGTGTTTTTTTGGAACTAATTGTACCATGATTTTAAAAAGCACTTTGTGTAATTGAGAGTCATTAACTTCTGATACAATGTGATGTAAATGGAGGAAGTCTGTATTTGAAAGCTCTCATGGCACAGATCATCCCAGCAAGGATTGCTCTGGATGTGCATTTGTTGAATTCCTGTTTCCAAAGCCTCTTGTTGCTCATGGCTTGGTGCAGGAGCAGAGGTGTGTACTAGCCTGTCTGTGGGCACTGGGTAGGGCTCAAGAAATTGGAAGAACCCGTGGTTCTCAGAGCTAAGCATAGGCTTAAATACCATATGCACCTCAGCTGTGACTTTTTGTCCCTTATTGACCTCAGCAGTGACTTGTTCTCCCTTATTGACTACACCTGCATGTGCTGGGGATAGTCAAGGGGCATGGTGGGGATGGTTGGGTTGATTTTCTTCTTTGCTTTGAAGGGCTGGTGAGATATGTTGGAGTCCTCCACCCCAATCATCTTGTTTGGCAACGCAAATGATCCCTGGTGCCTGATGGGAAAGGAGAAGGTATTTGTATCTGTGACCAAAGCTGTAGGAGAGTGCTTCTAAGGGTAGTGTCATCCACAGTGCTGTGGGATGGAGGGCAGTGTGAGTGAAGGCACTCAGCTTGGGGGAAGAGGAGAGGGCATGCCCACCAGTTACCAGCAGGTGAGCAGGACACCCAGAGCTATAAATCCTTCTGAAACAGCTGCAGATGCTGGAAACTTTGCTGTAGGTACTTGAGCTGAAGGGGCGTGGGGTGTGATGTGAGGGTGCTGGGGAGAGGAGTGGGTAATGGATGCTGAACTGGTGCTGCTGCTGCCCTGCCTGCCCCTCGCCTCAGGCAGGAATGCAGCAAAGAAGTTGTTTTTCTCAATCAGACAGAAGTGGCTGATGTATTTTCATGCCCAAACCTTACTGCCAGGTGTGCTACTGAGTTTCAAAGGGATAACTCTTTCCTAGCAGTACTGACTGCTCCGTTTGCCCTACACACTTTCTCAGAAGTATCTTTGTGATGGTCTGTGGACAATAAAAGCACCTGGGCTGGGGCTGGTTTCCCTATGAGGATCCCCAGGCTGTGGTCAGGGGCTCCATGGTTCCTCTCCAGCAGCACCAATGCTGGCTCTCCTGAGTTTCTCTCTGTGCTTGACTGATTGTGGGAGATCAAGCACAGTTCTGGCTAAACTTTGGGTTGTCTGATTCACCCATCCTACTTATGTCCTTTGTAATATAGGTCCTCTCCTTTCTTTCTTTCTTGAAGGAAGCTGCTGCTGGAGCCCAAAGGCTTTACCTGCTCTGTGTAGGGTCTTCTAACAGCAAAGCCCAAGGGATGTTTCCTTGTTGCACAACCCTGGGTAATCTCTAAGTTCTGCAAGTGATCTGAAACCTCTCTGTTATGTCCATGAGCCACAGCGGCAGCTTTAGGGCCAGGAGGTGGGCTGTCCTCTTCCTCACAGGGTCAGCCCTGCAGCATCTTCCCAGGAGAGCCTTTGAGCAGAGGAGGCTGCTTTTTCCTGCTGCTTGTTATCTCCTGTAGCGTTACCCATCTGCAAAACCAAATTTCTCTGTGAATATAAAACCAAGCCTGACAATAAATGGCCTTCTAAAACTGCGCATTTTTAGTCTTCTTGTCTTGCTGCCTTTTGTCTCTGGGCTGCTCTGACCTATTCATGTCAAGAGAGCAAAGAATCTGTGAGACTGTGATAAATTTGTACAGCCCCTGCAAACCATAGGACAAGGTCTAATTTGATCTGACAGTTACTAATCTGTCAAGCCTTTCAGTGATTTCTTTTCATACCGAGTTGAGTTTCACATGCCATAAAGAAATGGGTAAACATATTGCAGTGGTAACAACACCAAATAAGAAGCCAAGCTTTTTTTTGTATTTGTGCACTTGGAAATTCCTTTCTACTTGCTTTCTATGGGGATTTATTCTTTTTGCTAATTGGCAGTTTGCTAATATTATTCACCTGATGAAGTGTTGGCAGAGTTATTGCTGTGAATTGTGCGAAGCTTTTTTGTTTGGGTTAGTCTTGCGTTGCATTCATATTTTCCTAAGTCTGTCGCCTTAGTGTGCCAGTTGTTAAAGTGATTCCAAATATCAGATTGTTTTCCTCCCCACCAGCCCTGACTGGTCCAACAGCAGTTTATATAGCGCGTAGATGCTTTCGAATTTGTGTCCTTAAATGGTTCTTGCACTACAGTGGGAAGGTCCTTGATTGTTTATGTGTTTCTGGCACTTTGTGCGTGAATTAGTGAAACAGTGGCATGCCCCACTGCATGGTTTTGATGTGGTTTTTTGGTTTTTTTTTTTGGTTTGTTTTTTTTTTCTCTTTCAATTTATTTATGTATTTTGGGATACTCTGATTAGGTAACACGAGAAAGAGTTGGTTTTAGATCTGTAATCTGTATTTGCTGAAATCAAGCTAGAAGCTTATTCCAACCCTGAATTAGAAAAAGGCTCATTTTATAGTTCCAGTTGTTATATCTGAAACCCAGAGGGTGTCAGTCCCTTTTCTGTGAATGCTGTTCCTTTACAGAGATCCATAGCCATGGCCTAAGTGCAGCAGAGGAAAGTTTTGCGTGAGGAAAAAAATAGTTGTCCTTTTAAGAACAAATACCAAACAACCAACGCTACCTACAAAATCTCAGGCTATTTATTAGTTATGATTTCATGCCTGAACAGTGTATTGGTTACTGTGGATTAAATAAAACATGGATGGTGATGGATCTGACAATAAAGATGCCAATAGGTGTGGTACCAAAGGAAGGCGCTAACTCGTGTATCCCATAATTTTAAGTTTGTTTTCACATCACTGCGAGAAGTCTGTTCTGAAGGTGAAATGTTGGATGAATGTTTCTAGGACTGAGATCCAGGCTTAGGGGCAAGCGTAGCCTGATTTGGGCTGATACCACAGTGCTTGAGTCTGCCCACTCCAAGGTCTCTGCTTTGGCCATGCTGGTGGCTTCACTGCTGCTTCCAAGGAAAACCCAAATCAGTAGTCATTGCTTGACCTTATATCACGTAAGCTTTCATTGCCCAGTTTCAACATGTTTCCTTCCTTGCAAACCCTCCAGCTGCTTCCGGCTGGAGGATAGAAGGGAGCACAGCCAGGGAATTAGGTAGTGGTGCCTCTGAGGGCACAGCAACCCCCACAATGGGATTCAGAAACAGCTGCTTTCATAACTCTGGTAACATCTCTGCAGCTTGTTATCTGGGGAAAGGGCTCCAGCCAGTTTAGCCAGCCCCGGGGCCTTGTGGCACAGTCATCTGTGTCCTTGTTTTATTTCCTCAGCTTGTATTTCATTAACCTTTTACCCTGCTTGCTTTCTGTGGACTAATTTCCAGCAGGCTTGGGGTTTCTGGCCTCCTCTGCAGCCCTGTGTGCACGATCAATAGACTCGACCTTTTCCAATGAATGCTTGGTGCTCCTGGAGCAGTGTTGGTGGAAGTGCTGAGCTCCTCAGTATCCTCGCGTGCTGCAGCATCCCTGCCCAGAGCCAAGGAGAGACACCTGCTTTAAAGCAGTACCAAGTGTTTTACAGCCCTGTAACTGAACAGCAATCAGGAAGGAGCTTGTTCTTTCTGGAATTAGTAAGACATTAATTGGCTGCCAGCAAACCTGGAGTCGAGCGCAGCTGGCCATGCTTTTTGTTTGGTTTGGTTTAAAAACTATTTAGTATAAAATCTGTTGACAGCTTAAAGCTGTGTAGCAAGCTTTTGGTAGGTTTTTTTTTTTTTACAGTCACACCATGAGTAAGTTGGCAGAAGGTTTGAGATGTGTTCACCGGATATATTACTCTGTTTTTGGTATCAGCATATTAACTGCACAGTTGGTATTTTACAATTGCAATGACTTTATATTAAGCAATTCCTTTGATAATAATCAGAGGGATTCTGGGTTAAGAGAACATTCATCATGCTTGGATTCTTTGTTAGGGTTTAAAAATAATACCAAGCTTTGAAAACAAAGGTGTTTAGAGAGGCCAGCTTGCTTCTCAGAGGGAACTTTTAATAACTAATGGGATACTTGTATCTTTAAAAGGTAGGGGAGCTCTGAGGCACCTTTGAACTGTAACTCCTTTTGTTCCGGTGGGATTTTTGCTACGCACGTGCCATTCCTAAAAAAAACCTCAAAATAAACCAAAACCAAATGAAACCCCAAAATTATTTTCTATCCTCCAAAAAAGAGATTATTTTCCATTTTGTTAAATGCTGTGAAGCTGGGTAGGAAAGGTAGCTCTGAGTAGAACTCCTTGCTTTCCTCGCTGCTTCTTTTGGCTGATGTCCAGAGTGACAGGGGAGAAGTTTGTGTGTTTTGGGGTATATGGGCTCTTTTGCCCAAATATTGTGTAAATAGGAGTGTGGTATCAGCGGGGAGTGATGCTGAAAGCCAGGGTACTGTGCAGTTGGAAAGCCAGTCTTGGTAAATACATTTAAACATGTTAATTAACTGTAGTTTGGACTGTAAATGGCAGGAATTGATGCAGAAAAGGGGATTCTTTGCTGAATTTCAGCTACTGCTGCTGTGTAGGCTTATCAATCCCGAAATGCTTACACTCCCTGCCTCTACCCTCCCTTACCGTCCTTTATTTATTTTTTAATCCTGCCCATCAGCTTGCACCAGCCAGCTGCTGAAGTGTCTTCACTCCTTAAGTCTTTCTTCATATTTGCAAAAACTGCGGCTGTGGGTTTTTGGTTTGGATTAGCCCAAGGTTCCAGGTCATCTCCAAACAGTTGAGGGCTTTCAAGCCATGTGGCTGAAGTTGAAGCTGTTAGCTCTCAAACTGTGCCTTGGGAATGCTGAAAGGCTTTGTTTCTGTCATTATCTTTGAGTCCCAGGTTACTGCATTGCTTACTGTGAACCCCATGGTCCTGGGAGCACCGCGATGGTGCTGTGCCTCTCACATGCTCATGCTTCTTCACCAGAACTTGTGTTGTCAACAGGGAGTGGGTGAGCTCGAGGTACAAACCAGCACTGATGTTCTGAGGGGCATGTAGTCACCTCTGGAGGTTGGGCATCTCCCCTCCTGCAGGCTCACAACTGAGTACAACTCTCCCACGTGCATAGTTGCAATAGATGGTTTTGGTGAAAGTGTATCTTCTGGCAAATGAGTTCTTTCAGCCAAAGGGACATGGAGGCAGTTATCTTGCCATTATCAGAGTGCTTTAACTGCTTGCTGGTGCACCCTGGGTTACACCCTGGTCTTGCTTATGTCAAACAGTGAGCGAATGCACGGGGAAGAAAGCACCAATCACCCGCTTCTCTGGGGGCTGGCATAGACATGAAGTCAGACATGAAAAGTCACCAAGCAAGTGAAGCTCTGCAGCCAGAGTGGTCTTGTCCTGGCAGGGAGGATCTGTTCCTTACAAGGAGCGTGTTTGTTGCCTGTGCATTGACATCTTGACCAGGATTCTGGTTTGTGAGGCTGAGAGCATTGCAGAGGTGTTAATTCTTATGCCCAGGTGGTGCTGTCCATGAATTTAGCATTTTTCTTAACTGTTTGCTGGACTAAGATGACTTTAATACATTAAAATGATCGTCTTTCACAGCAAACTGGTATGTCTGGGCAAGTGATCTGGGATGTGTTATCTCTTCTTCTGAAAAGTCTTCTTAAATGTCTCTTCCTCATCTTTTCTATGCAATAATACCTTCTTTTGTGTCTTTTTTGTGCCAGTATATCAAAATAGGAGATCATATTCTTATTAGTCCATTCTTCAACAGG
Organism: Phaenicophaeus curvirostris; assembly: GCF_032191515.1. Taxonomy (NCBI): domain Eukaryota; kingdom Metazoa; phylum Chordata; class Aves; order Cuculiformes; family Cuculidae; genus Phaenicophaeus; species Phaenicophaeus curvirostris. The sequence goes on along the minus strand of NC_091402.1, from coordinate 7,455,426 downwards.
TACAGATTTAAAAAGGCCGTTGTAATAAAACTTGTGTAATTTTACAAGTAATACATTGTAATGAAATAGAATACACTTTTTTTCTAACACGGTGGATAATTAACTGCTAAAGCAATTTATCAAGTATTATCCAGTGGGTTCCCTGTCATGGAAGGTGTTAAATCAAGGATTGATGTGCAGGGAAATGTTCTAGTTAAAGCAGTAGCCAGGGAGGAATTGATTGATATGATATGGCCCATGTTACGTGGGGAGGTGGGAATAGATCATCTCAGGATCCCTTGAGGCTATAAATCCATATGAATCTGTTACCTATAAATACTTGTAGAAGATTAGTCCTGGATGTGCAAAATAGCTTTAATTTCTCTGAGTGACCATGGTACCATTTTGAGTCATTTTTCTGATTCTGGCTTGGTGTTACCTTGTGATTTAATGAGCACCCCTGGGTTGCCACCTCCCTGTATTCACTGAAGTTAACTTTGCATAGCTGGTACAAGGGGAGAAGGTCAGATGCTGGAGACTTTTATGTCTCTATGGAAAAGATTTCATAGTAAGGAGTGCCCCCAGACTGAAATAGCTCAGTATATTTAGTGCATTTTTTCTAAGAAGTGGTGTTAGTAGTGAGGTTTTGGGGTTTTTTTGTTGTATTCAAAAAAAAAAAAAAAAGCACGTGACTGGTTTCTTAAGAGGAGAAAAACTTGGAGGCTTTCAAATTTTAATAACCACTTGTTTTGAATTCCATTCAGTTCTGATTGTAGAATGAATCTCATTTTACAGCTAAGTAAGGATGAGGAGTATTATAAGCCTGCAGTCCAATTCATCCTTCAATTTAGGGATACTGCATGTGTTTCATAATATTACTGAGAATGTGCTTAAGAAAACATTTTTCTAGTTGTGCTTCTGTATTATTCACTGGGTTCATATTAGGGGTTGTCTTGTCTTTGTGTTAGCATTTATATAATCACAGATCTGTGCTGCAGCCTGTTTTGAAAGCAATTGCTGGCTAAATGATGATGTAGCTGTAGTTGATGCGGGAAGTGCTTGCATGTGAATATTAAAGGCTTGTGGAGTGATACTTGGAATCTTGTGGCTTAATGGCAGTGCTGTGTTTTATCCAATCTGTATCACTTTTATATTACAAGTGTTGAGAGGGAGCATGTTGTTGGATAAGGGAGTGAGAATTTAGTCATGGCTTTTAGAGGTGAGGTGCTTGGACATAGAAATGGATTAAAAAAAGCATTCCCAGAGTTGGTTGTTAACATGGGGATTTGCTGTAAGTGTTTTGGCTTTCAGTAATGACTTAATATTTTTTTTTTCCTTCCCCCTCCAGCTCAGTGTTGATGGGGCTGTGGGGAAGAAGGTGCTGTAGGGAGCCTCCAGCGCTGCTGGATCAAGCAACTGCAGTGAACATGTGCTCCCTGTCTTTGAGATACCAGTGGATCTAGGGGTCTATCCGTCTTTCCTTTACTACTGCTATTTATTGCTTCAGTATTTGTTTGGCAGAAGGCTTTTGTGTTTAAATACCAGCCCGACAGTCCATTGCCAGGAAATTTAGAACCTGTGAGTGATTTCAAAGGCCATCTGATGCCAGTGCTTCCAGCAGGATTTATGCTTTTGCTGGTGCAGAGTTACAGTGTCATAAGCTTTTTATTTGTTCTTGTTATATCATGGGCATCTGCAGACTGTTGAGTCAAGTTTTCTTCAACTGTTTATGCACAAATACATCTTGGATCTTGTGGAAGGAGGTCATTCTTCATTTCCACCAACTGCTGCTCCAAGAAGACCCCCCATAAGTAATTGAAAGAAAATGGAATTAGTTGTGCCGGAACGGATGGTTGCAAAATGCGTATGACTGTAATGTTTATATGAAGGCTGAAAAAAGCTCTTGCTTATTTGGAGTATGCTCCTAATTCAGTATCTGCTCAGGTTTTAGTCTGGGTAAATCTGGCTTGCTGCTTCCAGTTCATCTGGCAGCAGAGCCTGGGACCTGTTACTGGGGCTGTGGTGGGATTCCAGGACTTAATTTCATTTCTAATTGTTGTGAAGGGTCATTTATTTAGCAGTTAAACTCCTACTCTGTTTCCTGCCTGGCCAAAACAGTAGCAAGTTCCCCTACTTCTGTGACCACCTCTAAAATTGTGACTTGCAGTAGAATCTGAAGGATGCAGTCTACAAGAGGTCTGGTCCTTTTGCTTACAAATGACTTGTGAATTCTGAGTCAGGTTTTACTACTTAAAGCTTTTTCTGGCTGGTTTCAAAGTGAATGTGTTCATTACTGTATGTGCTGTTGTGAATTCTAACTACTGCCAAATATAACAGAATTTGGAGTGCTTCACTGAGGATCTGCCTTTTTTTCCTTTCTCATTCTTTTTTCCCCCCTTTCTTTCCTTCTTTAATCTGACAATAAAATAAAATTATCATTTTCCAACTAGTGTGATAAATACTCCAGTGGGAAAACGAAAATTCTTTTCCCAGGTATTGGCTGGATCTCCTAGGGCATTAGGCATAAATGAAGGAGATTGGTGCTGAGAGGGTAGAAGGAGAAGAAATTTCAGGATCTGAGTTTGTGCTGTCCGAAGCGATGTGTGTCTGTTTGGGTACGTGGCAGGCGCTGGGTTGCTGTGACACGAAGCGCCTTGGCTGCCGGATTGCCTTGTTACCATCGCTTTATGAAGCGATGCAGTCATGACATTATCAGGTCATTTTTATTTCTGCTTAAAGCTTCAATGTGTTCTGTCTAAGAATTCGGTGTGCCCAAATAAAAACCATTTCTGTGCTATTAATTAAAGGTCTGTAGCAGAGTTCAGATTGTGAGTGATAAAAATCGGAGTGTGTGCCACACTGGCAGAGTCATCTTTGTTCCTGTCTTCCTAGTATTTTATCTAGTATACATTTGCTTATCCAAATATTACTTTGGATTTTTTTATAGCTGTCACTTCCTATTCAGCTTGAATAGCAAATGTCAGGAAAAAGTTACAAATAGCACCAGCATTTTCTTCAATTTCTTTCATGGCTCCTCTGTATAACTATTTGAAAGGGGAAATATGAAACAGTGGTGTGATTTTTGTGAAGGCAGTTAAGGATTTGTGGGTTTGTTATCCTAACCAACATGTGGCAAAGATGACAGATCTTGTCCTGGAGAGCTCCATCTTTGTCTTATTTTTATCCTAGTATTAAGACCCCTTTGTACTGGGCTTTCTAGGATGGCACAGACAGAGGTGTGAACCACCCTAGCAGGTCCAGAGGCGCTCCCTGAGCAGGTTCTCTTATAACATTTTAAAAATGAACCCTACAGTGCTTTACAGCTAGAATGGTGTCAGCTGGCCCATTATGCATGAATCCTGGAGATGTTCTTGTAGGGAAGAGTATTAGTGTTGACTCAGATATAATACTGGATTTTAAGTAGGCAGATTTAAAAGGAGTTCTGTAGTGTCCATGGATGCTCCACTCCCTTCTGTGAGTAGGTGTCTAATAGCACTTTGTAGCACATAACTGTCCTGCACATCTCATCTCAGATACAGCTGTGGGATACTAGTTCTTTACTACATTTTTGCTTTGAAAACAAGCATTATTTTGATTTTCTTGGAGGCAGCAAGATAGATAGGGTGTCTTGCATATTTTTCTTGAAGTTAGTAGACTGTTGACATCACATTTGTAAGTGTTTGAGGCTGGGAAGCAGTTGTATAAAATCCTGAGGAGTCCTTCAGTTGTGAGGGAAGGTGGTTTGAAGTGAGAGGGGACTCCAGATGTGGGTTTCCAGGATGGCCTTGGTGAATCGTTCCACATCTCCATGTTTCAGTTCCCCTGTCTATGAAATTATGATAACGATAGCAGCCAACCTCTTCGCGCTTTGCTTGGGGAGATGATTATTTCCCTAAAATGCAGACCTATGAAAAGCAATTTTTTTTTTTTTAATTGTTGCTGTTGCTTTGGAATTTTTCTGATGCTCTTGCTTCCTTTATAAGCTGGTCCAAGACGACCATATTAGTAGAAGCAGAAGTCTCCTGCTCAGTTGTGTGATGTGCGTGCCCTGATGTGCTGTCTTGTGGTCCAGAGCTGGGGTGGCCATGAAATGGTCCTTGTCTCTGGGACTGTGGGAAGGACTCTCTGGGCAACCCGAGACTAATTCTTGCCCTTTGGTTATTATTAACTGTTTGCCTCCCTTCCTCCCCTCAGTGCAATCTGGCTATTAGTATCTGTGAAAGTCTAGTAAAAACAAATATAAATATGGGCTATTTTACTCACTTCACTTCTACTGTAATTGCTAGCTCCCTCCATTATCCTTTCATCTTCTCTTCAGACTGGCTAATAGTTGCTTAGTGATTACATTTAATGGCATGAGAGCCTTTTAGTTTGGATATCCTGCTTTTCCTCCCCTATTGCTTATAGAGATGTTTACATTTTTAGCCAGAGCTATGATTTGTCTCCTTTATAATTGCATGGAGAGCGGCAGTTCACATTCCTAGACGGGCATCCTGAATTTATTTTGATACCATTTCCTTTTTGATGCATTTCCCACACTCAGATCACCCTGTGCAATCTCTTGATTAGTTTAAGTGACTGTGGCCCTGTCTGTAGATTTATTTCTTTGCAGTGGAGTGCCTTTCTTAGCTTTGTCTAGTGCAGTTTTTAGCATTGTTTCAGAAACTTGTGATAAGCACGTTGAGATGGTGGAAACTATGGTAAGGGTGGTATTTCCCAAGGTCCTGCTTCATATAGCTGGAGCATCCAGTTTCATTGCGATGCTGTCCTTGTGTAGGTGCAGCTGGTGCTTGGAGAGCTTTTCTGGTGGAGGTGCATCACGGTGCTGGAGCAAAGCAAATGCTGGCAAAAGCTCTTTGGTATTGGCTAGTTTGTTCAGGATGGAAATGTCATTTAAAAATCATCCTCGTTATTGGTGAAAAAATTCAGGATGGAGCTCATCCCGGGAGAGAGCTGAGCTCACACGTTGCCTGTGTGGCTGCTGGTGGAAAAATGAGGCCATGAGCAGACTGACTGGCCAGCACATTGCCCTGGCTGGGCTCAGCGGAGAGGTTTTGGCACAGCTCTGTGAGCTCAGGTTCATCCTTCTGCTGCTCCTCTCATGAAGAGGTGGGAAAGAGAGGTGGTGTGAATATGCAAGGCACAAAGCCACCACCTCTTGGATGGGAGCTGCGGCATTTTTATGCAGGAAAGACGTACCATGCAATACCAGGCTGGTAAATGAGCCGTCTGGGGTACTGCAAGCCCTGTAAGTGTTCAAACCACAGGTCTCTCGTAAATTAGCCTGTGTGTTTTCTGTCTGGGTGTCAAGAAATTTGGAAACTTTAGGAAGAATGTCCAGTCTTGGGATCTGTGGTGTAGCAGTATCACTGACTCTTCACAGCTAAAAATCTAGATAAACCCTTTGTTAGGGAGTAAGGATTTTTTTTGTTAAAAAACCAGAATTTGTACATTTTCATCAGTGAGTTTGTAATCTTAGCAGTTGGAATGAAGCAAAATTCAAAGCTTTAGAGAAGTGGCTGGGGTGCGAGGAATGAGTGATGATCTAATATGTGGCCTCAGCGGGTGAAAAATGTAGAACTAGCATCTTTTCTGCTGTTTTGTTTTTTTTTTTAAGATAAATTCACTAGCAATGAGAAGTATTTCAAATGTTGCTGCTATTGCCGATAGGAACAGACCATTAAATTGCTACAGTCAACATTCCTTTGGGTCCTGGTCATAAGCCAAGCTGCCAACTATTTGTAAATTTACTGACAGTCAGTAAGCAGAATACAATATTTAAACTGTCAGAAAACTAATATCTACTCGTTTCAGGGAGACATAGCTCTGCTTCTCTTGGACTCAGGCTCTTCATAGTGTTTGGTTACTGCTGTTACTTTCTGTGTCTCTGAATTCCAAGACTGACCCAGGAAAAAGTAGAGAAGAGATGAAGAGAGAAAGTCTGCCTGCCTTTCCCTCTGCACCCCATTCTTCTCATAGTCCATAATAGTATCCTGGTCCTTTTTTGACAGAGATGTTAAGACCGTAGCCAAATTCCTGGGCTCCCAGGGCCCAGGTCTTGCAAAGGCTTGCAGTGGATGCTGCTCAATCTGAGTTAGCTGTAGATGTGAAATCAGACATTCACAAATACTAACTATACGTGTACATGGACTTCCTGGGGTGCACACTCTGAGATAGCAGCAAGCAGCTTGCGAAAGCCGAGAGAAGTGTTTGAACTTGCTTACAGTACTGCTGAAGCATTGTGGGGAAAATGTCAGAGTCATTTGTTTGCTGTGTGCTGTTGAAATGCAGAGTCATTAAGACTTGCCCATGCAAAGATAACTCTCCACTGTGAGATGGTGTGGAGTGAGGAAATGTGTTTTTCTTCACTGCACAGCAGTGTCATGGGTTTACCCAGTTGCAGGCTGTCTTCTGAAATGGCTTTTTGTGTAACTACGTATGTAGGCATCCATAAAATACGAATCTAAGTGGGTTTTTCCCTTGGCTTACTGAGAAGTAACTCTCATGTCCCATTGGAAGGATGAGTTGGCTGCCGGGATGGGTTTCCTATGGCATGGCTCTTCTCACCTCCCTGTGCCCTGCTGGATTTGTGTGTATTTGCCCCTGAGAAGGGATAATTTTACAGGGCACAGGTAGGCTCTAGCCTTGATAAACCTGTAAGGATGAGTTTGAGTGCACCACTGTGGTGATTAGATTACAGGCAACAGCAAAATAAGAAATTACCTTAGTTGTGGTTGTTTAATCTATAGAAGTTGTCTTCAGATCTCAGGAGAGCCCCTATTCTTTGTCAGGATTATACCAAGCCTGAAAAGTTTGGGGAAAGATCATGATAGCAACTTGTTCCAGAGCAGTTAATGACCCTGCTGAGTGTGTTCACCTGCACAGCCCTGATGCCTGGGCTCAAGTGCCTGATTTCTGACAGGTGCTGCAGAGCTGGATTCCTTCCCCTCGTGTGCTAGAGAAGCAAGTGTGTGTTTCTCTGTCCTGCCCTTTGCCAGAAATTCTTCCCTTAAAATAAGGACCTTGCTTCCTCAAAAGCAGTGATCTCCCCTGAGCAGTCCTATCTTGGGTGAATCATCATGTTCATAGAAAAAAAAATGTGTTGAGACATGCTTGAATTCTCCACCGTCTGTGCTCCTGGGGTTCGTGGCATGCAGTGCGTGGGAAAGCGATGCTGTGAATTTCTACTGTCTCCTTTGAAGCTTGGTCCAGGCAAAAGATGTAAGAAGGGGGAAGGTGGTGTGGGATCTGAAGTATCCTAGAGCTACAGCTGACATTACCTGGGCATGGAGAGGCTGCTTGTGTGTGCTGTTACTGCTCAAGAGCAAATAAATATAGTATTTATCACTCCGTGCTGTCAGCATGTTAGAAATTAAGCCTAAAGACTGCTATACCAGTAAGTGTTTTGCCAATCATTATAGCATTTATCAACATTATAGTCTGCTGTCTGTGCCAGTAATAAATGCGTGGTGTTCCTGGTAGAGTAAATGATTTTTTCTAAGGACAGGTGTATTTAATGAAAAATGCACAGCACAAGCTGTAAAAGTGGCAAGATCAGGTATTTTTACAAAACAGTTGTAAATGTTGTAGAGCCGAAGTGGCACGGGTTGGGGAGGGATGGCTTGTCGCCTGACCTTGAAGTGTGTCCTGGAGTGAGCAGAACGGGGCTGGGCTGGGCACCCCCACTTCTTGCCATGTCTTGCTTGTAAATAAAGAAGTTGCTAAATAAAACAAGCCTCTACTTTGCTGCGGAGGCATCTGGAGCGTGGAGCGGGGTGGGTGGCAGGCTGTGAGGCTGGGCAGGGAGCACAGCATGGGCTCAGCCTGGTTTGTCTTAGCAGCACTGGGTGGGTTGCTGAGCCGGGAATTTGGCCTCCCACCAGCTCTGGGGAAAGGGCTGGGCTCCCTGCTGCTGCAGCCAGCCCAGGGATGGGCACTCAGTAACAGGTTTAGGAAAGAAAATGGAGCTGCAAAGGCTGTTCTCTCCCTCGGGCTGGAGACCCACGGCTTAATGTCTGATTTCTGCTTCTTTTATTTCAAAAGGGCAACTTTGACACATGCTTGGCTTGCAAGGTGGTGGTACACCAAAAAGAGGCCTGAAAGCAGAGGGGAAGGAGGGAGAAGCATGTCCCTGTGCAGAACCTGGAGAAGCCTGCTTTCCTAAACTGCTGTCTGCCGTTGGAGAACTGGAGGGTGTACTCTGGATTATGAAATTTGGGGTTGTAGTATTTGTTGAAAATACGTATCTCCATTCCACTTCAGGTGGTGAGGCTTTGATATATAGGATTTGCACCAGTTTTATATTTTTAGCCCTGTGCTTGAACAGTCGCACGAGAGCTGGCCATAGTTTGCTTCCAGGGCTGTTCCAAGGCCGTTTCTCCTTATGTGGAAAGTTTGGTCCTTTAGGAGTCAGTTGTCTGTGCATGTGAGTGAGAGGTTTTGTCTTCCCTTGTGCAAATATCCCTCCCTCCCATAGAGGAGAAACATGAGTTTGCCATCAGTGTTGATCCTGTGTGGATCTGGGTTTTTCTTAGCAATATGCGCTAGATAAAGATGATTTATAAGCAATGGCATTAGTTGAGCTCCAGGAGGTTTTTCCATCTGCTGGTGGGGAAGAAAGGATGAGATGTGATGCCTCTCAGGTGGCTCTGTATCCGCACTGCACTCTGCTCCCTCTGATGTGGTGTGGCCCAGCGGCTGGATGGGAGGTGATGTTCTGGGGGTGCTGGGCATCTCTCAGGGAAACACACCCAGTGGGACAGGGGGGAGACCCAAAAGCCACATGCATTTTCTTGAGAGCTGAAATCCTGTGTGACCCGGAGACCTCCTTTCCCAGGGCTTCCTGAAGATTCCTAACTGTTGTGCGCAGTTCAGTGTTGCCTCCGTTTCTCCTTATGTGGAAAGTTTGGTCCTTTAGGAGTCAGTTGTTTTATATTGCTTTTTGAAGTGTGACAGGGATGGCACTATTTGAGTTCAGAGGTGCCCCTCTTGGAAACTGCCACCTGGGCTCAGAGCTTCCAGCTCTGCCCTGCACCCAAGGGTGCCTGACTCTCCTGCAGCAACACCAGGTGAGTGAGAAACCTTCATTGCAGGACAAGATGAGGGACTCAAGTACATGAATGGGTGTTTTTAGGAAAAAGCTTGTGAGGCTAGGAGTGAAGCAGATTACATAGAAGGGTTTTATTCTGAGCAGCACCTGTTTATTGTTAATTGTTTTGCCTGGCTCAAGTCTACTGTTTGGAATACTTGCTGCTCTCTGGTCTCAGCAGCCCTGTTAAAGGCAGCGACGAGCATTCAGCGGGTAGGTAGGGAGACTTGCTGCATGTGCTTGGAGATCACCTACCCTCTTGTGCATAAAGGACACAGAGCCTCCTAATTATATTAATGCAGGGAAAAATGATTCCCGTGTATGAGAAATGATAATAATGGAAAACAACAGAGACCTGTAATGCCGTGAGAAATTTGTGTGTGCTTCTGGGAGGTGGAAACTGGTTACCTTGGCAGTGAATAGCAAGCAAGTGCATGTGCAATACCTTTGGGGGGCAACTGTTGCTGAACACCACCAAGCTGAACATCCAGGGCTGCTGTAGTGTACTGGCATCCCACCAGCGCCGAAACAATCTAGAGAAAGTTGGAACATCAAAATACCAGGAGAGAGGAGAAAGGAAGAGCCAAGACCATTTGTCTGAAAGACAGTGTTATTAAGGATTCAAGTGTAGTAATGAAACTGTTGGATTTAAAATTAGCTTAATGAGTTGTTTTTTTCTGAAGAAAAGTTGATTCATTGTCTCCCTAATGAATGGCTCACGCTGCAGAAGTGAAGCATGACACCTTCTCCAAATCTGTGCAATGTTACAAATGAGAGTGTCACCTATCATTGTGTCAGCAAAATTAAGGGATGATTTTTTCAAGTGGTCTAGAAGTGTTTATTCTTGATTACATTTTCCTCATAGTATGTATTCCACCTGTACCCAAAGCTTTACTGGAATAGTAGACTTTCTCTGTAGCCACTGCCTAGAAGTAAATAACTGTGTTATGTCTAAACTATGTATACTTTTGTATGTAGTCCGTTCATATGTTTATAGTGTGTATGGGATTAAAATATCTTGGACATAATGAATATTAGATAATGAGATTACACCTATACAGGTACTAGATATCAGTTACTTTGTTAATATACCACATCTATTATCTGCTGTTACCTGAATAACCTTGAGACCTTAATGCAAAGATGGCCAGAGGTACCATTACACCCTCTGTGTCAGAAATGGCTCTTTTCCTTCTCTTTTGTACCTCATCCTTCCTATAGTGAGACACTTAAAAGTCTTAAGGCTTAGTAACACAATTCTGGATAGCATCTGTCTTTTACAAATGTAGTTCTAAAAATATTTACTGTTCCCTTCAGGAAAGAACTTTCAAGTCAAGGTTCAGAAGATCCTTTGTTACTGCTTTATGCATATGTTTAATTTATAAAATCTTGCTTCGTTAATGTGGTTTATTGACTTTAGGTCAGGGGGACTGTTGGATCATCAAGTCTGACCTGTGTAAGCCAAGCCCTTGGATCCTACCCAGCAGTTCCTTGTGTTCAGACCTCAGCATTGACCCTCCGGGTCTGAGCGATGTGCTGGAAAAATACCTCTGTCCTCACCCAGCTCAACTTCCAACTTCAACATTTCTTTTTTTTTTTTTTGTTCCTCCTGAAATGTTTTTTCTTTCAATTTTCTTTAAGGTCTAGCAGCAAAGCTTTGTGTGTTCTGGATCTGCTCCAGAAAATCATAGGAGTATATGGGTAGGCAAAGCATTGCATCACTGCTGCTGTGTGAAATACCAGTGGAATAAGAAGGGGAGACATGGCCTGACTGCTGCTGTGCATTGATCAGCCACTCTGGGTGCCCTCAGGGAGTGGAAGAACAGGTTTCACTATTAGAGAAGCAATGTCAGGCTGCAGGATTTCCCCTTGACATTCGATTATGTGTCTGAGTTCATCAGCGCAGCACGCTGATGCAACCCTTACGTAGAGTGGTAATCGTGATACACTCTGTCATAAATTTGAACTACAGCTTTGCAGTGAATCCCATGAAGTGGCAGGCACAAGACTTCATCATCTGCTTGGGGAAGGGAAAGGCAGTCCAAAGCAGTGCTTATTTCTCAGCAGTGAGAGGTTTCCAAAGCGTCATTGTTGAGTGTGATGATCCTTTTTGAATGTGGAGTTGCAAGGGTGATGCAACTTCTAAGTGTCATGCCAAAAAAAGGCAGAAGTGTGTCAAAAGAGATGACCCTTGGCAAGTTCTAAAGAGAAGAAAGTTGGGTTTTTTTCATAGCTTCTGGCTGAGGAGCCAGTGTCAGCAGGGCTGTAACGTAGCAGGACTGACCATTGAGTAGCTCTGGCAAAGGACAAGTGAACTGGCTTCAGTTAAATTAAAGCAGGGGAAGAGGCTATCTATATCCTTTATATAGAAGTGTTCCAAATTCATGAAGGAAAGTACTGATTTTTTTTTTTTATTTTCCCCCCTGTGGCCAACTGTGCTGCCTTAAGTACATTTTCAATCCCTTCAATTAAAAGGGTGCCTGTCAGCTGTTTTCAAGTGTTGTGTTATCATAGGCAGTGCAGTAGTAGTTACCTGGAGAGAAGACCCAATGTGTTGCAGCGCTAAACGATATTTGCAGTCTGCTGTAGGTTAGCAAAAACATTTTAATACCCCCTGGGCTGCTGCAGTGATGGTACGCTCTAGCTCTTGTAGAGGCTTTGCATGTCTCATTTTCCCTGTGTCCTTTTCCCTTTCTTCTCCCATCCCATTTCAGATTCTAAGCTTGGAGCTAGCATAGAAGTCAGCTTTGAAATCTCAGGACTTTAATAATTTTTGACCATAGCCAGCACATGAAAAGATAAAAAAAAAAAAAATCTGTATGCAGGAAACTGCTTGGCTGATCATCTTTTACTGTGTGCAAATAAAAAGGAATTAACTTTCTCTAGTTTAAAAGTCAAAACTTTTTTTTTTTAATTTTCAAATGCACCACTTTGAACCAAACACTGATTACTGTGGCATGGCTTAGGAGAAAGAGCTTCACATTTTTCAAGTGTGTGCGTGCGGTTTTGTACATGCCTGGCTGCCTGCCTGATGTTGTGAACTGCAACAGTGCAGCTCCATGGTGTGAGGGGGGAAAAAAAAGTCCTAGAGGTCTTGTCACTGAGCTCTTTGTTTGCGTAGGGAAACATCTGTCTGAGATTTAACGTGCTGTTCGTAACACTGCTGTTAGAGCTGTAAATCCCTCCCATTTCTTCTTACTGGGATTTGATGATTATTTTTTTTCCCTTCCTAATCAAGTGCTGTAGTCACGTTGTAATTAGTGTGTATTAATTTGATTGTCTCTGTTGTAATATTATTTAATAATAACATGACAAGATTTTATTAGTCCTATAATAAAATATTTAAATATTGTCACTTCAATTAACATTAAAATAGAGCTTTCATATGTTGTTTTTTATTACCAATTCACTATAATAGACTAATTGGACTTGTTTTCATTGACACCATTCTTTCCTGCAAGTATAAGCTGTTTAGAGATTTAATTATCATTTTAACTTCCTTGGTAGAAGGTTCCCAACCAATTAAAACCAGGAGGGGTAGGGATCTTAGGCAGTGCTGTATGCACTCAGTGTGTGACATACTGAAAATTATTTGCATTTTCTGCTGTTTTCTCCATGGGTTTGGCCGAACTGAAGTGTGTATTTTCTTTTCCCAAATTGATGGCATGCTTTTTAAAAAGTGAATTTGTCATCTTGCTTGCTTTGTTTCCCCACCGTCACCTCTGTTTATAATTTTCATGGATTGCACTTCAATTTAAATTCCTGGGCAAAGTCTTAGACAAAAGCAGTACTTTATATTAGTAGCTAATATCTGGAAAAATGTATGTGGGTGTTTGTTTTCAAAGGCTGGATTGGGGTGTTGGGTGTTACCTCATTCAGCATTCTTCTCTGAACTATACCGACTTGCTTCAATAAAGCCTTGTAAAATTTCTCTTACCATCGAGATCCTAGAAGCCCCAGGAGGGAGTTTGTGTGAGAGGTGGGCTCAAAGGCACTAAAATGTTTTTGGACAGTTAACAGTTTGTCTTTGGAGACTCAACAGGGACAGGAGCAGCTGTTCCCTTTGGCAGTGAGAGGTTCCTGGGTGCCCGCTGTTTGTGTCTGTGCAGGCATTTTCACCATCTCGTCTTGGCTCCCTGTAGCTTTCTTGGAAGGGTAAATGGGCTTCTTGTCTGTGGGCGATGCTAAGGATGTCAAAAGTCCCTTGCTATTTCTTGTGGCAGTTGCTTGGGAAACATATGAGCAGTAGGCAAGACAGCAGAACGCTTCACATGGGAGAAGGGGTCCAAGGACCACCGGCACAGTGACGTGCAGGGATGTGGCACAAGGACTCATGATGTTGTCAGAGCTCTGCTGCAGTGCGTGTTCCATGTGTCTGACTGGGACTTCCAGCTCCCTGGGGTTTACAAGATGCTGTGCTTCTCCAAGGCTTGTAGGGTAAAAACTCCTTAGCAGACCACAACCTGCAAGAAGGTGGCAGTGTGAGAAAAAAGAAGACCAGGAGACACCTTTAATTCCCTGCACACCAAGTCCAACCTCCTGTTGGCCTCCTGCATGTCCCTAATTTTTTCCAACACCTGCATCTAAAGGTTAGGAAAGCTTGCGTGGGGAACAGCTCTGGCTGCAAAGACAGAAAGGTTGGCAGCCAGGTCTGGGAGCCTGTGGGGAAGGATGGGAGAGGTTAAAAGGAGTGTTTTCTGCTGATGTGAATATTTGTAAAGTGTAAAATCTTTACAGCTTAATGCTAAGCGTTTCGGCTCTATCTGCAAGGTGTTTCTTGAAGGTGCCAGTGTCTCCCCCTGGGGGCATCTGCACCCAAGTGTTGCTCTCTTGGAGAATGCTGCTGGGTTTTAAACAGAGCCCTTGCTGCAGGCTGCTATGTAATAAAGTCGAATGGGAGACAGGAGGAGTGAGTTTGCCTTCTGAATAAGCACATCCTCCCTGCCTCTTATAGAGCACACTTAAGGCTACTATAAAATGCATAAACCTATTAAATGTCACCTCTGGATGGATTTGGTGGGTTTTTAGGGTTTTTTTTTTTTTCTTCTACTTTTTTTTTTCTTTTTTTTCTTTAGATTGTGTGCTGGGCCCCTCTGAGCTCTCATTCCATAAATCAGCATGTAATAAGTTGTGTTACTGTGAGGGGTATCATCTTGCAGTTTGGCAGTGCTGCGGTCTAACAAATGGTCCCAGTGGGGTAAAGACCATTTGAAGAGAGCACAAGGTAGGCTTGCGCAGAAGTTTTACCAGCAATGCCCTTAAGTGATTTCATCTCTTTCTCCTATCTCCTTATTAATTATATTGTTGGTGTGTTTGGTTTGTGTTTTCAGGAGGCAGATTACTCTGTTTTTTAGAGAGAAATGAAAAGCACCAAAGTTTTGTCAGAAAGCTTTTATAAATCATCAGGAACTCTGAAAAGTGGTGGTCAGCCATTTGGGCTGTCTGTAATTGCTCTGTCTCCTCTCTCCCTCAGGAAATTGTCAGTGATTACTCTGTTCTTTAAAAATAATGAAACTTTTGCCAGACTTATTTGCCTGTGTGGGAGGTGGCAAAATATCTTCTATTTACTGCTGGGATAGTGGGGCTGCTCTTTGCCCAGATGGGGAGGAGAGATTTAATGTTAGATGTGAGCCACATAAATGACTTCCATGCATGTGGACTTCAGCTGGAGAAGTGTTCAAGTCCAAAAAATGTGCAGTGGGATTCAGGGAATTAAAATTACAGAGTCAGGGTCGCCTATGTTTTTGCAGATTTTGCTTCCATACCGACTATTTTCTCCACAGCAGCAACAATAGTGATAATTATTTGGTAAAAGAAGGGAAGTGAAATGAGTTTTTAAGTTGGAGGGATTTTGAGGAAGGGCAGAGATAAGGAAGAAGACGTTAAATGAACTGTAGCATCACCTATCTGGAAATATGTTAACGAGTACAGTTTATCAGTCTACCTTTCTCTGAAATTAAGCAAAGGAATTCACCATAAAAGCAGTTATTTTTGTACTGAGGAACTTGACCACCTCATTTTTCAGTTTTACAGGCTCTTCCAAATAATCACAACTAATTACATATCTGCAAACCCAGGGCTGTTTGTTTCTGCAAAACTCAGATGAATCCAAACTGGATTTATAAGAGGACTACCACTTTCCTTTGGGGAGACTTTTTTTGTTTCTCTGTCTTCAGGAAATAAAAAGGAAATTATTTTACTTTTGTGTACAGGATTTCAAATGGCAACTTTGTGATGTAATGTGAAAGCTTTCCAGTGGGATTTGGTGTTTCTGGCTCAAGGCTCTTGTGTGAAAAATGGAGCCTTTCCCTTTTAGAACCCTCTTGGCTATGACTCTGGAGTTCTTGTGTGACTTTGCATGAGACCTGTCTTAAACCTAGGGATATGGGGTGTGCTACAGGAGTGGAATTAAGTTTTCAGTCATGCTGTGCCATGTCTTATTTATCAACTGTAATGTGAAACACAATGTTAAGTTAAAACAGACACAAGCTATATGCTGGGAATCAAAACATGGGCTGAGACAGTGCCTGGGAGTTTTATGTCTGCGTTTATGAATAGGTATATTCGATACATGTATTTCAGATGTCACTGTTGTCTTAACAAGTGCCACAAACATGGCAACATCTGGGTGACACCAATGTGTCTGTGTGTGAAACGACAGCATGTGTTTTCAGGGTAAAGCTTGCCCATGAATTTACCTTAGTCTTTAGTGACCTGTTAGTGATAAAGGTTTATTACCAGATTTATTTTTTAAGGATTAAGTGGCACTTGGATGGAGCATGTCAGTTTAGCCAACTAACACTTCTGTTAACGATGTGCTTTAGTTGAAGCTGCTTTGGTGTGCTCTGAATGGGGAGGCAGAAATGAGTTAATTACGTGTAGAAAACATAGAGGTTTGGTTATTTGAAATATATGTAAACAACAAAAAGTATCACAACTCCTTTTTCTGTGCAAGCGATGTCTGTGAATCTAGAGCTGCTGCAATGAGCAAGAGATTAAAGCAAGCAGGAGCTTGGAAGGGATTTGGTTTGTGTTTGCAATTGGCTGGTGTCTTGACTCTCTACAACGGGAAGCAAGGCATGGAGCCAGCTGGACAAGAGGAAGAACCAGACTGTGGACTGAGATGATGTGCTCTGAAATTCTCAGCCAAAAGATGTGAAGGCTCATTCAACAAGAGGGTGGAGAGCCCCGAGATGCAGCTCAGGGCTATGCTGCAGTACATGTTACATGGAGCTTTCCCTTTGGGGAGATGAGCGCTGCCAGCCCTGCCTTTGTGGGGGGCTGACTGGGGGCAATCCCTCTTCTCGGAGTCCTGCTAGGGTGCTGTGACGGCTGAATCTCACAGAAGTGCATGGAGCTCCAGCTAAGTTTCTGAAAGTCAGAAAGACTACATTTGTATTCTGGTAGCTGACAATATTGCCTGTATATAATTTAATTGCTAGCATATGGACCATTTGTCTGACCACAAAAGCTTTTATTCATGTGCTTTAAATTTTTAAAGGCTTGTCGTCAGCAGAAATATCACACAGCATGAAGCTGTTTCTCCTTTTGCGGACGCTTAGCTGTGTGGTACAATGCTAGAGTGGCACGTGTGCCACCATGGATCTAGCTGTGAGCTTGAGTGTTCAGGGTGGGGGATGCAGACTGATGACCACCCCAGGTAAGTAATCAGTGGCTGTAAGACCTTTTTGGCTGGGAGGAGAGAAGGAGCTGGATGTAAGGAAGCTGTAATCCTTCACACATCTTTGTTGGAGACCCTGGTGTAACGTGACTGTGGTTCGGGTCATGTAGTGCACTCAAGTACTCACATCACTTATTAAGAATGATATATGGCATGGTTACAGGTAGCAAATAGTTGTCTGTCAAACAGAATACCATTTTGTCTCCTCTTACCAGCTTCATTTCTGTATAGGAGAAGTGCCATCGTGGTGCAGTGTATTCTGGTCCAATCTATTTACAGTGTTCTCCTGTTGTCTGTGTGGATCTTCTGGAAGACAGGCTTCTGCAAAAACACTTGAAAGCACTTATGACTTCTCTCTAAATGACTAGATTTCAAATTAACATTGTCCTTAAAAGCAAAAACACGTACTGCCTTGAATTATGAAGAAAGCTAAATGTATCACAGCATCAGCATTAGATAACCAAATACAAACTGTTCTCCATTTATACAAAGCATTGGAAGTTCATGATTTTATTGATCAATAATGTTATATTTTCTAATCTTTTAGTTGTTTGAGAGCTGTATGAGCTGCAGAATAAATGTTATCTGCTTGAGCTACTAAGCTATTGCCCTTGGTGAAGGATAAAGATAGATCTTGTTGGTGCTTTATTAGCTGCTATGTGAAAGCTTCCCGTTTTGTGTGTCTGAGATGCGGAACTGGAAGAGACCTTATGGTCATTAGTTTAGATCCCTACAAGCCACGAAGGGGATGTGTCATATATAATGCTGTCAAGGAATTTAATGAAACCATTTTCTTTTTCTTCCCTCAAACGCTCCAAACTTCACTGCCTTGGTGCTTAAAAGCCTTTGTAAAAGAAACCTTAATCTGTGGAGGTCCCTGTGCCAGCACCAGCATGTAGGGACGGCAGCACCGAAAAACGCTGCAGGCTGGTCTGTCTCTCTCACTTGCACATTCACTGAGAGCGAGGTTATAGGGAGTGCTCGGGGAAAACGCCAGAAATTACATCATGCTTTACATCTTTCCCTTTTATTGAGATGGCTTTCCAGCATACATACTTTAACTGACCCCAGCCTAACCCTTCACCTCCCTGCATTGGGGAGGATCGGTGTGAGGCTTTGCCGTGCCTGCTGGTGTTAGTCTCGGGGCAGATGTGCATGCGTGCAGTTCTTGTGGCTCTGTGCTAGTCAGGCTGCAGCTCTGATTTGTCTTGGCATGGCGTTACCTATTTAGCAGTAGACAAAAATAGCCGGTATCGTCCTGTTCTCCATCAGGCTGTCACTTTTTAATTGCTATAGAAGCAGCACTTTGAAGAACTCGTGTAATACTTTTTTTCTTAAAAGACGAAACTGTTCTCTGTTGAAGGTCTAAAATCATTAATGGAAGCTGGAGAAGGGAGGCTAGTTTGTTAGATCAAAAAACCTTTATTTCCTTGGGATAACAACTAACTGCAACTACACAATCACCAGCTTTTACCAGTTTCTTGGAGATTATTGTGTAATTAATCATGTTTATTGAAGAAGGAGAGAGAACAGAAATGCAAGTTAGTTATTTGACTTCTTTGCATCATCCATCAAAATCCTTCAAAGCCTCTTAGGTGTTTATCAACTCCCATCCAGGTTATAAGTCTAAGTGTCTCCCTAGCAAGTCTGCTGGTTCCAGATGAATTGTTCTCCTGTGGGCTGCTGCCCAGGACAGGGAATTAGTTCCTGTGTTAAATGTCACAGTAAAGTATTAATGCATCTTCTGAAGGAGTCTCTGGAATTTTTCAGGTTGGTTGTTACCAGGGAGCATCAACTTTACCTCAGCCTGTCTGAGCAGCTATTTTTTTTTAATGTGCCCATTAAAAACCCTTCAAAAATAGACATTATCTCAGCTCTGTCATGGCATTTATTTCTGTGCTTTTTGGTGATGAGAGGCAACAGCCAGAATCCGGAACCTGGGAAGTTTGAGCTTTTTATCTTAAAATTTCTGTCCAAGTGCTTCTCCCTTAATAATCTTGGGTCCTGTTTCTTTGTTATTTTGGGGGCTAAATTAGCATAGTAAAGATTATTCCTGTGTGTATGCTCAGTTTTTATAAGTTTTATCTGCTGATATCTGTGCACAGACCGCCTGGAAGATTGTATCATTTAATTAAAGAAAGAACAAACAAGAGGATTAATGTAATCTATGGGATGGCGACGGAAGACTGGAAAGGGTCAGGCAAGAGTGAGTGCAGTGCCTGGTGAAAAACATGCACGGTTCGCTGCACGCTAAAATTGGTAAATAGAAATCCTTTAATGCTTCTGGCAAATAACAAATGGCGAAGTCTTGGTGAAATATGAAGATTCTCATTTACATTTAAATAGTTAAGGTTTCCTTGCATGTGTCACACATAGCATAAAATAATGCTGTGTTATTGCAAATATTACTTTTAATGAAAGTAAATACCGTCATCACCAGTGTTAATCTGCTGCACTCGGGAGTCTGCTTCTAAATATTGATTTCTGGTAAATGACCTTTATCAGCTTTGTAAGATTTTATTTGGAGAATGTATTTTATGTCAGAGCCTGGAGACATTCACTGGTGGGCTGTCTACCTTTGTTAATAACCATCACCATCAGTTTTCTCAGTGTTTGACAGACCTGTGAAGGATGGGCTGTATCCCTTTCCCTCAGAAATTTAATTTAGAGTCCAGGATGACTCAGATTGCTGCTTGGAACTGGAGTGGCAAACGCCGAGGTAAAAGGAGGATAGGCAGATCTCGAGGCTACAGGATGATAAGTTCTAGGAAAGTCAATGCCATGTAATTCTGGAGACCCCATTATGGATTTCAGTGTGGTACAGAGTAGAAGAAACTGTTCTGGCCTGCACAGCTGGATGCTGGTCACTGTTTCTTAGCTTGGATTCAAAGCTAGGGAGTGAACTTCATCTTCTAAGGGATTTTCTGTTTATAAAATCATTTCTCTTTACCAGATCTGACTTGGAAATAGCTTGCTCATCTACATAATTAAGCTATAAATAGCAGAGTAAATGAACTTACTTTTTAATGATGAAGTTGTTATTTCTTATTTTAAGTTCAGGAGGCTCATTGCCCAGAATGTGAGTGATTTTCTGAAACCCTTGTCTTTGCCAACATGATGGTTGTTCACCCTGGGGCTCTGCAGATTCAGGTGCTGTTTGAGAGTAGTGTAAATGATCTCTTTGAGTTGAGAGCCACTCTGACCATAACAATTACAAAAATGGATGAGGTTTTCCTATTATTCCTTGTTTACTGTGAGACTGGAAGGTAGAGGCAGTCGGGACAAACAGGTGGTTTTCTGTTGGCATTTTCACTCCTGAAATACGAACAAAATGTCTGAGTCTGCCAGTTGACCATAGCTCAGTAAGTTTGTGTTGGAGCCAGTTGTTTCTCTAGAGGTATCTAGTCATAATTCCTATGCCCCTAGGCCAACTGTATTGATAATCCAGATAACAGCTTCTTCCTTTGAATTTTGCACTTTATTTATTACAGAGGAGTCCTGCTGACTGTTTCTTTAGGTGGTTTATCCTCTCTCTGAGCCAGGATCCTGGCATGGATTGTGGAGCAAAGCTACCTTGTACCTGGCTGCCGAGTACCATGCTGCAGCAAGTCGAGAGCAGCTGATACCAGGGATTGGGTTACCGGTCAAAAAGTTTGTTTGCTGCCTGTTGGTATTGCTTATCCAAAAAAAGATAAGAAACTCTTGCTTAGTTTTCAGATGAAAATCAGCCATGCACAACAAGAAATGGCTTAAAGTGCCTTGAAACTCAGAGTCTCTCGTGATGCCAGAGTAGCAGATGGCTTGTTGTCACCGCAGATGAAAATTATGTTAATTAATATATTACAAAACTGACTCCAGTTGAACATTTTTGTTTTATGAGCATGTAATTATCAGCTTTTCTGGAAGATGAATTTTGGGGCTATTTGGACTGATTAATTTGTGTAAAACAGCTTTCTGGAGGTTTAATATGCTGTTTGTTTTTGGTGCTGTAACTATAAATGGTTAGAAGTCATTGGTTTGGTGGGACACAGTTAAAGAACTTGGGGTAAATGAGTTTAAAGAGTTCATAAATATATTGCACAGTAATGATGGTCTTATGCAGAGTGTGTGCTTGCATCTGCTGCAAACACGAACACCTTGGAGATGGCTGTGCCATGGCCTTGCCTCAAGGAGCAGCTATTTTTAATATTTATAGCATCTAATTAATGGAGGGATGGATTGAGCGGCGAAACAAATTCTTTCTTACTCATAAGCCGAAACCTCATATGCACATTTCCCCCCTAAAGGAAACTTGTAGAAATCCAGGATGTTTTCAGGGGTCTCTTTGCCCACTGTGTGGATCTCCTGGCTGATATTAAATAACAGATTTTGAGATGGGTGTATCATTGGGCACTTTTCACAAGCCAGGACCAGCCCATGTTTTCCCTGTTGAAAAATTAACTTCTGCAAGGCCCAGTACAATCAATATTTCATTTCTGTTCTTCCAAATTACTGAATGTCTTTTCAAATGTTTTACATGCTGCCACTTGGAGGCTTTTGTTTGCAGCCTAGAAAGCTTTTCTTTTCTTGCCTAGAGAAGCCTGTTGGCTTAGGCTAAAGGGTGGTTTTTGAGTAGCCGGCACAGATGCTTCAGAAGGTGTAAATCCTCCCCAGCCGCAGATGCAGATAATCTGTCCCCTACTGTTAGCCACATCCTGATTTCTAGCAGATAAAGACTGGCTTAATCCCCAAAACATGAGCTTTAATATCCTTTACAAAAGCCTCCTCCTAATTCACAAGTCACTTGCATGGTTCCCCCCACCTCCAAGCCACTGCTGGGTAGCTGAGAGCTGTTCGAAGCTGTCTGAAAGGCAAAAGGTGTTAGGAAGATGCTGAAGGTTGGTCATGAAACTCCCCTTGTGCTGGTGCCAATTTCCTCTCTGCAATTTTAGAAGCTATTGATTTTTATTTCCTACTTGTTGATTATATTTTTAAAATATTTTTTATTATTTTTTATTCCTGCTCCCCCTTGACTTGCCAGCTTTCATTCCCTTATGAAAAGAGTCGGTTTCTGGTGACCTGGCCCTTGCTTGCATGGTCTTTAGTCCTGCGTGGTCTATACAGCCCTATTGCTTCACCTCCCTTCTGCAAGGAGGATTTTGGAGAGTGCTGTGGCACCAGCATGTTAGCCAGGAGGATGCACTGAGCGCTGCTTTCTTCCATGACCAAACCAGCCCTGCCTGGCTGGGAGCTCTTTCCCATCTTGAAAGGCCTGGCTTTGCCTTACACAGGCTGGCACTGGCTGGTGTTGGCAGAGAGCCCTGGAAGCTCTCCGCTGGGCAGCGAAGCCTGGCTGCTTTCCCTGCAGTGATGCATTTCACACCAAAATGCACATGCTTGTTGGCAAAGAGGGCTTTGCTGCGGCATCTCTGCCGTGTTGGCTGCAGTGGGATCCGGCAGCCTTGGCTGTGGGGTGGGTCCCGGCGAGGCGAGTGAAACGCAGACGACTCTTGGTTCCAACCTGGTGGGCAGCTTGGCTGTCAATGTACCGCAATGCTGCTTTTAGTTTGGAAAAGCGTCTTGGATGAGCTCTGTGAAGAGCCAGCATTGGTGTGTGCAGAGTGCTCTGTGCAATTTCTAGCTCTTGGCAGCCTCCTCTCAAAGTCTGAGCAAATCTGACTCTGTGTTCCTGCCTGTGAAATTGGGCGTGAGGCTGTTTGTTCATGAGGCTCCTGCTGTTTGTTCCCTGGGAGGTAACGATGACTTGGAGCATCTCTGTGTGCCTAACTCTGTGTGAGCTCAAGGTTGACCCTTCCCTTCAGTCCTGAACATAGGCCAATTGTTTGAGATCCTGTATAGAAATGACAGCAAAATGTTTTGGTTTTATTTATCCTAGTCATTGTATGAGAGAGATTTTAATGTGAATGTAAGAGCACAAGCTTTACAGTGCTGCAAGATACGCTGCAAGCACTTGTTTTGGAAGAACCCGGAGGGAGTAATGAGCTTGTGTTGAAGGTTGAGGGGTTTTGATTTTTTTTTCTTTTTAAGGAAACATGTTTGTTTTGAGTAAATTGCAAAGGACTCTGAACACTCATGAGAGTGGGTTTTAATTGCTTTGTAGCAAGTGTTATTTTTCTTCACAGTCTCACAATTAGCCTGCTTCCTTATGGTGCCCCAGTGTTAGGTGTTGTGCTCTTGGTACAAATTGATTGTGCCTCTGCTTTTTGTGTTAGGAGGAGAGGGGAGGTTCATTCCCAGTGCCCTTGGCTTGCTACAAATGTCTTCCTGTCAGAGTCTGTGAATCTGTGTGGTGACCTGAGATTATTTAAGGGATGAGCAGTTGTGTGTTGTCCTGAGTGCTGGTTTAGTTCCCCCTCCTCGTTGCTCCAGTCTTTATTTTTTTTCTAGCCTGTAATTTACAGCTCATAGTAGTTATGAGCAGGATTATGCAGGTGCAAGTGGGCTCAGAGATAAACCTTGCGTTTCAGTGGCTTTTTACACTGGGATGAGAGAGGGAAGAATAAAATCCTCTGCTGTTTTGAGTTGAAAATGTGAATGCTGAAACTAAACCAGCGATTTATTAAATTTAAAATAAAGTTTGGACAGGGATTTATTTGCTTAATTTGAAATTATTTTTAAAATTAGTCTGTGACAGTCTTCATATGAAAACTCTGGAGTTTTATTTTGCTGTCAGTGTCTAGTCTATGTGTAATGGCAGTTTGAGTTAGTGAGGAGGTAGCAAATGTGTGTAGTTTGCACAGCTTTCAGTGCCATAAATAGATTTATTTCATACTTGGGCATGCATTTGCTTTTAAGCCTTGACTCAGAGCAGTACAGGAATGTGCATGTAAGCAATCTCCCTGATTTCCGCAGGCTGTACACTGCCTTGCTCTGCCAGGGCTTCTGGTAGTGATAAAGACAGTAAAATCCCAATGGAGAACAATGGTTCTGCATGCAGCTGTGGCAGCACAGACACACATCTGCCTGCGTGCACACTTGCTGGGGTCTGGCTTCTGGCTTGTGATTGATAGGAATGGTTGGACTCGATGATCCGGTGGGTCTCTTCCAACCTGGTGATTCTATGATTCCTCCCACCCTATCCCACCTGGCTTCGTCCCACACTGCACTGCATTCACCCGGCCCTGTGTGCAGCTGAGGGGCCAGGGCTGGGCTCTGCACCATCCATTTTGCCAGCTCAAGCTCACAGCGTTTCTGCAGACTCCTTACTTTTTTTTTTTTTTAAGTACAGAGGTATGGAAAAACAGTGACATTAGGAGCTGATGTCTGTGTTAGCTGCTGGCAGCGCTGTCTGGAATGGCAAGCCCTGCATTTGTCCTGTTCTGCAGACATGTAATCGTTTCTTGGAGGCTGTTGGTTGTTGTGCATTTGGAGTGGGATGGATTGCTAAATGGGGAAACGAGGGCACGCAGCAGCTTGCAAGCATGTGCTCACAAGCATCCACAGTCTGCACATGTGGGGTGTCTTCAGACACATTTCTGCAAGAGCAGGTATCACTGGAGAGAGGAAAATGAATCTTGCAGTCTGAAGGCAGATGGAGAATGAACAGGAGAAAAAGAAATGATAGCCAGAGGCTTTTAGAAATCCGTGGAGAAAGATTTCGGTGAATGTGCCCTCAAGCACTGAGAGTAGCTTCCAGTGCCAAGAGGATGCTCAAGATGAGTAGGAAGACAAAGCATGGGTAAGGGTTTGGAGCAATATTCTAGTCAGTCAACCAAAGATTTGTAACTGCAACAAACCATTGACAACCCATGGTTTGATAACAGAACTGGAAGTCAAAATCAAAGGCTGCTGATACTGCACTATGTTTGTCTTGTCTTTTAGCAAGCCTTGCATGGTAGTTTGGGGAGCTCTAGATAAAACACCCAGCCACGGTTTCATGCTGAGGGCAGTGACAAGCCGTGTTGCCCACTAAAAGGAGGACAGAGGGATTCCTAATTATCTTAATGAGATTGTGGCAATGGTGTTACATAGTGTCACTCCTTTAGGTGAATCCTGGACATTCTTCTTTCAGTAGTCCCTATAAATGCCTATGCTCATAGTCTGTCTTGCCTTAGGCTAAGGCTTGATTTATTTTGTCTGTTTCTCTGTTCCTATTAGTGTCCTTTTTTTCAGCTTTCCGCTTGACAAAGGAATCTCAGGTCTGTGTTTCCATTGCTTTGCCCTCTTATGTAACTGGTAAAAAGGACGTGCTGCCAATACGTGCAGATGTACCCTCTGCTCCCCCGGACTTCAGCTAGCAGAGTACTTAAAAACTTAAAAGCAGAAAAATAAGTGATCTCATTCTCTTGCAGAGGTCTGTAGCCAGAATTGCTTTTATCTTCTTTTTTTTTTTTTTTTTCTCTCTATGGATGGTGTTCTTCCCTCCACTGTTTTTTTTTAAAATATGTCTTGACTTAGAACATGTCCATACAGGGATCCTTGGGAAAGCTGAATTAAATTAAGTAAATGTGTGAATTTAAAAAGGATTATTTAAATGTTGTTAAATCTTTGTGCTTGCATACTTTTCAAAATTAAAGTTGCTTTAATTTGATTTCACTTCACTTCCTAAGTGGTGTAATCTGAATTTAATTAAGGCAAATTAATTGAGTAAATGTCCAAAGAAATATTTAATACCAGGTAGATATCAGCATTCAAGGAAAATGAGTGAAAGAGGTGTTGAGCTTATTGAAAGCCTAATAAACCCAGAAACTCTTTCCAGTCTGAGATGTTGCAAGAATTAGGTGTGATCTGTGGCAAACACTGTAATTATTATCTTGTAAAGGATACTGTCATCAAGTGAAAACTATTTCTTTTGGCTCACATGAGCAAACTTGTATCACTCCTTCAATTCTGGGCATCAGCCCAATGCTGTGAAAGGAGAAAGCCAGGTGTATTGAATGTCATCTTATTTTGTTTTATTTATTCCTTTAGGAACCAGAGTAGATTTATACCAAATAATAACCTGTTTGGTTTTGTTTTGCTGCCCTGCCTCCTCCATCTGTTTCTTTCACAGTATTTTTCTGGTGTATTTTCTTGAGGAGAAAAATGATTGGAAGAAGGATGAAAGCACATCCCTTCCTTTATGTGAAGATATGGATCTCTACCTGTGTATGAGGTGCTCAGCCAAATCTCATTTCAATCTTGTGCCCAGAGAAATTTGTGTTGGGTCATTATCAGTCAGTTCTCCAGAAGGTTTGTCTAGAAGGTTCAGCAGCAGCGACAGTGAGGAAAGTGAAGAGGTTTCATTCATGACAGCAGGAGGGTGAAATAGAAAGGTAAGAGGTTGTATGATGCTGGGGGTGCTTGGCATGACATTAGGTCTGATTTATATAATCAAAGAAAAATAGTCCTTAATGAAGAAACTTCTTTGCTGTGGAGACAGAAATTTAACAATGTTAAACATCAAAATGTTTCATCAAACATAGGAAAAGATGTGATTTACTGAGACCTTTTACCTCTTTGGAGAGGGTGAAGCATACGCATGGTAGCTTTGTTCATGCTTGCGCTCTCACTGTTAGATTAGTAACTCCAAGCCTGTGGATGAGGAGTTCTGCAAGTATTTTCTAGTTTCCTTGTTCAGCCTCTGTGTTGGAACAAATATTTAGTGAACTGGAGCTCATACTGGGATAAACTGTGCAGGCAGTTTTTTTTATTCTTTATCCTCTTATGTTATATTTTTAATGGTGGAAACAAGCTTCCATGGGCTTCTCCTTTGCTTTCTGGCATGCAGTTGTGAAGGATAAATGGCTAATTTTTTATCTTTGTGTGAGATTTGGGGTTCTTCCTCATTCTCTTTCATATAGATCTCCATGCAAAGGGCTTTTCTAAACACTTCCTTCACCCCTGGGATGTTTTTAGGAGCTGAGTGCCTGCCTCCACCCATTTCAGGGACATCTTGCTGTCTTTCATAACCGAACTCTGCCTGACAGCACTGTCACAGCAGGGCAGTTCAAAGTATAAACTCAATGGTCAGAGGTATAGAATGTAAGTTCTTGCTGTTTCTTTTTTCTGTAGTCGTTATTGATTAGAAAATGTATGGCATGAAAGAGTTTGTATCTGGAACAGGTGCTTCTTTCTACTTTTGTTGCCTGAACCGTCAAACCCCAAATACAAGTTTTGGGTATCTCTTGGGTGTGCACTGCAAGAAGTACAGATTTGGTTTTACATAACTTTGGGCTGTCAGGTGTGCGAAGAAAGGGAAAAAAGAGATGCAGTTAACAAGTATGTCTATGTGGGAGATAATGTATGTTCAATTCCGTAACTGTTTAAACAGAGATTAAATAAGAAAGCAAATAAAGAGCTTTAACTTATTCCCTCCAAATATTTTTGATGGAGAAGAGGGAGGTGTAGGTCAGCTATTGGTTTCTTTAGCAGCAATAAATTACATGATGTACTTAAAGCTTAGAAAAAAATTATGAATAGAGACATAGGTATTTAGATTGATCTGTGTTAATAAGGCAAAAGTATATCTTACATAAGCAATTTATGCTTATATTTTATTCAGGCAGCTTATTGCTGTGCAGGGATTGATGGTACTGGTCCTTAGACACCATTTAAAGCTAAAGTAATAGATCATGAAGGTTAGCAGAAATTAATAATAAATCCTGTTATGTTTGATTTGTATATCAGTAATACATGTTAAAGAACTCAAATGTCATTGGAGGCCTGTCAGGGCTACTGTGTGGATTTGTTGCTGACTTCTAGCAGATGCAAACCTTATTTCTTACTTTGAAGTGGAAGCATCTATATTTTATGATTAGTCAGAGACAGCAATGTTATATGTTGGAGTCATTAGACTCAGTTTTCACAGGCTGAGCAGGCAAACACAAATGTGAATTTCCTCCTGTCTCTGTTCTTCAGTCAGCTAATGCTGAATGATTTTCAAAAGGAGATGCCCTTTGGCAGCCATTCTTCAATCATGGGCTTTACTGGCTTCTTTAGTAGTCAAATGAAATAGCCAAAGCAGTGAATTAATACCTGTTGTCCTCATCAGCAGTGCTGCTGCCTTTGCCTGCAATGTGTTTTCTTTGTGTTTGAGCCCTGAGGCTCATAGGAGAGGCAAGATGATGTTGTGCAGGAGTTGTGTCAAGTGTCAATGAAACATTTGTAGTATCAATTGGGAATAGTCAAAAGGAAATATCCAAAGGCATCTCTTTCTGCCCCAAACTGTTTTATTTTCATTTTAAACTCTCCCCCAAGGTATCCTCTAATTTCTTAAGTTTTCTTGCGGAAGGCTCAGAGCTGGTGGGCTCCTTGGCACATGTTGTAGTCCTTTATCATGCCCAAAGGTGCCGTTTACCATTAGTATCTGCTCTCATAACTTTCACTGCAAAGCAAAAGTGTCCTTGCCTCTCTTCTTGAGTTACTCCTAACTCTGTAACTGGCTCAATTAAATCATTCATTGTGTAAATTGCCTCCTCCCTGGAAGTGGCCAGGATGGATGGGGCCTTGAGCAGCCTGGTCTAGTGGGAGGTGGAATTGGATGATCTTTGAGGTCCCTTCCAACCCATACTATTCTATGATTCTATGAAGGGGATGGAGGTGGTGCTGGGTGGAGTAGCAGCCTGAATTCTGATGTGTTGTAATAAAGTAAATTTGTTCTTCAAATGATGAAAGCTCCTGCAGGACTTGTTGTCTTGATAGTTAACTAATGGATGTACCTGATGGGTTTTGGCTTGTATGCAATCCATTGTGGATGTTTTTGTCAGATGTCTGGAATATAGCTTTATTGGCTGAGATGGCACTAGAGGTGCATCAAAAGATGCTGATTTTAGTCCTCAGAGCCTTTTTTCTTTCTCCTACTGCATCACTGTTACAGCTGCAATTAGAAGCTATTCCTGAGCGAGGTTGGTATGGTACTAAACTCTCATTTTTGGGCTATTGTTGTATGGCTTTTAAGGAATATTAAAAATTTAAAAAAAGCTTCAAGCTCTTTCATTAGACCACTGAGCATCGTGAAAGATTCCTCAATAACTGGAAAGAAATCTTTAGTAGGACATTGAGATGGTATTTTTTCCTTTATAATAAAACATCTTCCAGAACTGGCTGTAAACATCATTCTAGTAATTGTCCTGACCTTCACACGAATTGTGCCTGCTGTTACCTCAAAAACTGTCTCAGGAAGAGAGGATGTTTGTAAAGGGGCTTATCCCCACCTTGTGTATAGCTAGAAGGAAGAATATGAAATAAAGGTCTGGCTATTTTAACCTTTGGATATCTATCAGTTTGTTCTTGGCATCTTTTCTTTGAATGGGATCTCAGCTTTGCAGTTTTAATTACTGACTCTTAAAAAGAAAATAGATGCGACATTTGTCAGAATCTTCTGTGTTGGTGTTAACTGTCTTGAAGAGCTTGTTGGTGTTAAGGCAAACACTACTCTGTGGTACTTGGCCTATGCCATTTCCAAGGCTTTTGCCCTGTCTCAGTTCATGGCAGGTAGACAAAGCTGGTAGGAGTAGGGAACAGTCTCTTGCTATTCTTCAGCAGAAGCTTATAGTTTTGGAAATAATACTAGGTGCCTTTTTTTCTATTTCAATGTGTAAGACAATTGAAGAATGGGAGCTATATTTAATGGCTGCTTTTAAACTTTATGTAAATTGTTTTCCCTTGTTCTTGTAGGTACTTTTGGCAGGGAGAGGTCAAGGTACTCTCAGGAACACAGGGCAGGAGAAGCTTATGCTCCAGCAGGATCTAAATTAAAAAGGGAGAGATTCGGAGAGATTAGAAGTACATAGCAAAGTTGTGGTGATGGAGAGGGAGATGCACAGCTGATGACTAGCAGAGGGGTCCCAGCTCTCCTGGCTCTGTTTTCCTTTGCGCTAGATTTCCATACTTCTGTGCTCACACTACTGCAAGATGGCCATTTGTTTCATGGTGATAAATCCCACTGCACCGAGCTGGGAGCTGCTTGTGACAGTACCTGCTGCCACCTTTTGTGCTTGTGATGGTACCGAGGGAAAAAAACTTGTGAATAACCGGCTTACACTTGACTTTTTCTGCAATTGTGTTGGAGTTCATGGGGGTCTTGATGTATACTGGGGGGTATACTGGGGGGTATACTTGATGTATACTGGGGGTCTGGTGTCAACTACTCCAGTTACCAGGCAGTTGGGAACGAACCCTGTTCCCTCTAGGA
Organism: Phaenicophaeus curvirostris; assembly: GCF_032191515.1. Taxonomy (NCBI): domain Eukaryota; kingdom Metazoa; phylum Chordata; class Aves; order Cuculiformes; family Cuculidae; genus Phaenicophaeus; species Phaenicophaeus curvirostris. The sequence continues at coordinate 7,425,564 of NC_091402.1, read as the reverse complement.
GGGCTGAAGGCTCGGCAGCTCAGCTGAAGTGCATTTACACCAATGCACGCAGCATGGGAAATAAGAAGGAAGAGCTGGAAGCTGTCATAGGGCAAGGGGCCTATGATGTCGTTGCCATCACGGAAACGTGGTGGGACGACTCATATAACTGGAGTACGGCTATGGTGGGGTATAAGCTTTTCAGGCGGGACAGGAAGGGTAGGAGAGGAGGTGGGGTAGCCCTCTTTGTAAGGGAGGACTTGGACATCACTGAGATGGATTGTGGAGATGAGGAGGTTGAGTGCCTGTGGGTCAAAATCAGAGGAGCCCACCAGAAGGGAGATTTTGTGATGGGAGTCTGTTACAGACCACCCAACCAAGGAGAAGCAGCTGATGAGCTCTTCTATAAACAGCTGCGGTCGATCTCTAGATCGATGCCTCTCGTTCTGGTGGGAGACTTCAATCTGCCTGATATCTGCTGGGTGTACAACACAGCAGAAAGGAAGCAGTCTAGGAGGTTCCTGGAGTGCGTGGGAGATAACTTCCTTGCACAGTTGGTGAATGAACCAACCAGGGAAGGTGCCCTCCTGGACCTCCTGTTGGTGAACAGAGAAGGCCTTGTAGGGGATGTGGCGGTAGGTGGACGCCTAGGACTAAGCGATCATGAGATTATAAAATTTTCTGTTCTAGGTGAAGTGAAGAGGGTGGTTAGCAAGACCGTAACATTAAATTTCCAGAGGGCAGACTTTGATCTCTTCAGCAGGCTGGTTGGTGAAGTCTCATGGGAGACAGTACTCAAGGGCAAGGGAGCCCAGGAGGGCTGGGAGCTCTTCAAAGGGGTGGTCCTAGCAGCTCAGGAGAAAGCCATCCCTGTGGTCCGGAAAAAAAGCCGGCAGGGGAGAAAGCCAGCTTGGTTGAATAGAGAGATCTTGAGGGATATCAAGAAGAAAAGAAATGTTTATGGCCTCTGGAAGAAGGGACAGGCCTCTTGGGTGGACTACAGGAGGGAAGTGAGATTGTGTAGGGAAAAAATCAGAAGGGCTAAGGCTCAGCTAGAAATTGGATTGGCCAAGTCAGTGAAAGATAACAAAAAATCTTTCTACAAATATATAAATAATAAAAGGCGGACTAGGGAGACCATACAGTCCCTATTGGACACAGAAGGGACAACAGTAACAGGGGATGAGGAAAAGGCTGAGGTACTTAATGCCTTCTTTGCCTCAGTCTTTAGTCGTAAGGAGGGTCGTTCCGTCTGTGTACAAACCCAGGAGCTAGAGGAGCATAATGAGGCTCCCGTGATCCAAGAGGAGGTGGTCAGAGCCTTGCTAGCCCGACTGGACAGTCACAAGTCTATGGGGCCGGACGGGATTCACCCTAGGGTACTGAAGGAGCTGGCGGATGTGCTGGCCAAACCCCTTTCCATCATCTTCCAACAGTCCTGGAAGACTGGGGAAGTCCCACTGGACTGGAGGCTGGCTGATGTTGTGCCCATCTACAAAAAGGGCCGCAGGGAGGACCCAGGAAACTACAGGCCTGTCAGTCTGACCTCAGTGCCAGGGAAAGTCATGGAACAGGTGATCTTGAGTGCTATCATGAAGCACATGCAAGAGAACCGGGTGATCAGGCCCAGTCAACATGGGTTCACAAAAGGCAGGTCTTGCCAGACTAACCTGATCGCCTTCTATGACAAAGTGACCCGGCTACTGGATGAGGGAAAGGCTGTGGATGTGGTCTTCCTGGACTTCAGCAAAGCCTTTGACACAGTTTCTCACAGCGTTCTGCTTGAGAAACTGTCAGCCTATGGGCTGGACAGGCACACACTCTCCTGGGTGGAAAACTGGTTGGATGGCCGAGCCCAGAGAGTGGTGGTAAATGGTGTGAAATCCAGCTGGAGGCCAGTGACAAGTGGGGTTCCCCAGGGCTCAGTGCTGGGTCCAGCCCTGTTCAATGTCTTCATCAATGATCTGGATGAAGGCATCGAGTGCACCCTGAGCAAGTTTGCGGACGACACTAAGCTGGGTGGAAGTGTCGATCTGCTGGAGGGTCGGGAGGCTCTGCAAAGGGATCTGAACAGGCTGGACCGCTGGGCAGAGTCCAATGGCATGAGGTTTAACAAGGCCAAATGCCGGGTCCTGCACTTGGGGCACAACAACCCTATGCAGTGCTACAGACTGGGAGAAGTCTGTCTAGAAAGCTGCCTGGAGGAGAGGGACCTGGGTGTGTTGGTTGACAGCCGACTGAATATGAGCCAGCAGTGTGCCCAGGTGGCCAAGAAGGCCAATGGCATCTTGGCTTGTATCAGAAACGGCGTGACCAGCAGGTCCAGGGAGGTTATCCTCCCTCTGTACTCGGCACTGGTGAGACCGCTCCTCGAATACTGTGTTCAGTTCTGGGCCCCTCACCACAAGAAGGATGTTGAGGCTCTGGAGAGAGTCCAGAGAAGAGCAACAAAGCTGGTGAAAGGGCTGGAGAACAGGCCTTATGAGGAGCGGCTGAGAGAGCTGGGGTTGTTTAGCCTGGAGAAGAGGAGGCTGAGGGGTGACCTCATTGCTCTCTACAACTACTTGAAAGGACGTTGTAGAGAGGAGGGTGCTGGCCTCTTCTCCCAAGTGACAGGGGACAGGACAAGAGGGAATGGCTTCAAGCTCCGCCAGGGGAGGTTTAGGCTAGACGTTAGGAAAAAATTCTTTACAGAAAGGGTCATTGGGCACTGGAACAGGCTGCCCAGGGAGGTGGTTGAGTCACCTTCCCTGGAGGTGTTTAAGGCACGGGTGGACGAGGTGCTGAGGGATATGGTTTAGTGTTTGGTAGGAACGGTTGGACTCGGTGATCCGGTGGGTCTCTTCCAACCTGGTTATTCTGTGATTCTGTGATACGAGGAAAGGGGTATATGGGGATGTGAAAGATGTCAAGTTTAGAAATTTGTGCTGGGTTTTTGGTTGTGTTTTGTGTTTTTTGTTTTTGTTGTATTGTTTTGAAAGACAGTCAGTGACCAAGGAACAAAGCCAGCTTGTCCCATGAACTCTCTTAGAAACTGCTCTCCCTGTTCCCGAAGGATGTAGCCAAGCATCTTTTGTGTTAGTGAGGCTGGGTTGAGGGCACCATGTGAGGATGTCAGGAGCCTGGGTACCTGAGCTAACAGAACAGAGTGGGAACCGCATTGTGGTTATGTGGGGGCTGATTGACCTTCAGCTGAGCTCTGGCTGAAGCTCAGTGGATGTGTTGCAGCTTTTCCATCCTATGCCAGTGCTTTAATGAGAAACATCTAAGGAAATATTAAGGAAATAGTTGCAATGTTTTTGTCTGCTCTATATGGCATAATCTGCATTTTGCAAATTCCATAGTGTAGCAAGACAAAGAGGAAAGTTTTCTCATCCTTAGTTTTGAACTGTGGTACAATCCATGACTGAGCTTCTATTATTATTAACAGACAAATGTTAATATTTAGAGCACATGTAATTTTTCATTTTTTTGTCTCAAGTCCCTTCTGCTTCTTCATGTAAACTAATTAACTATAAAGCCTTAAACAAGCACAACACTGAAGTAACAGTTGTCTTTACATATATTATTGTAATTAAAATGCTTTTCCTTAAGGTCTTTCAAATCTAAATCCTTATACAATAGGATCTCCCTAACACAGGCATTTTCAGAGGTTTCATTAGTTCTCAGTGTACCCACATTTATCACTTTCTGTGCTCTCTCCTGAACATTGTGAATTGCATTGCAGTGCTGTCTACGCTAATTAGGTTTTTTTCCAGGCTTGGTTTATGCCTCAGAGATGTGCTGCAGAAAAAACAGCTAGATAAAGAAAGCTATTACCGCACTAATGAATCCGTGCAGCTCGACTGTAAGGCAACGTACAGCGATAGCAACAGGCTGTGGGGCGGGGAAGAGGTTTGGGTTTGACAGTCCACAAAGAGCCTGACCTCATGCAAGTGGGACATGGCATCTCTGCCTCATTTCTTTGACTGTAAAATCAAATTAGGATAATCCTGTTAGCAAAAAGAAAGGGTGATGCAAAGAATGTTTTGCGCTCACCTTCATGAAGCACTTTGCAGGTGTCCTCCGAGAGGTGTAATAGAAGTATGGCTGGGAAAATTGCAAGCTCTTTCCCTTAAAATGTAGTGGTAGCTGGGGAAAGAGGTAAGGACCACTCGTTTTACTGCTTTTCTGAATGACTGCTCATAAAGTTGCCTTTTTTGTGCTGCAGAACACTGTCCTGTCCTACTCTTTTGTTCTCCGTAGTTTGATGGAGGTGTATGGAAGCCTCATGAACAAAGGAAATGGTCATTAGTAGTGCCTGGCCAGCCTGAAGATCAGGAGAAGGTGCAGATCAATGGGTTGCAATTCAGAGCTCTTCCTTAGAGGCATGATCTGTGTGTGCAGCTTGAAGGCTGTGGTCAGCCTTTGAGCATGTGGCAGTTACAGGCTGAGGAAAGGATGGAGAGCCTTGGAAACCTCTCTGCTCTGTTGTGGTGCAGGACCCAGTGCCTAAGCTTGCAGGCATTTTGGTGCACGTGGTTAAGAGTGGTCTTGTTGACTTGACCCCTCTGGTTTATGCTTACTGTTTTCCCCTTTGTTTAAGGGAAAATGATGATACCAGGTTTGTTATTGAAGTGTTTAATCTCCAGGACTACTGCAGGTACACATTCTTAGTGCCTCTAAGAGGCATGCTGATGAGGCATCAATGAATACAATTCCCTCTGGCATGAAATACTGGTCAGATACCTGCTGCTGTAATGGGGACATCTACAAGTAACTGGATCAAATGGTGCAAAAGGGGAGAGATTGTTTTCATTTCTAGTCTTTCTTGTTCAGACCAAGGCGGTCCATCAACCTAAAAATAGTGTTCAGCTGTAGCTAGCATTTCTCTCCTGGATTATTTATGGGGAGGTCTAAGTGGAAGACTCATTCCCTGCAACAGCCTGTCACTTTGCAGTGCAAGCAGCCAGACTTGAGACTATTCTGGCAGTGGAAGACTTACCCTGCTTACCTTCAAGCTGCACTCACAGCCCCACATGCAAGTCTTATGTCTGCTGTGGTTCTTTGCACTACTGATGACTTTGCCCAGCCAAAGAATCCCATCTCTTTTATGTTATATTGGCATAAAGTACTGAGGTTTGTTGTGTGTTTAAGTTAATACATAGCAGCTCTGAGGAGATAGCTACCATAATAAGACTTTGCAGAGCATTAACCCTTTGAAGGAGCAGTTAAAACTTGGCTCTAAGTCAATAGATGGAAATGCACAGGACTCTTGGAGGGAGAGGGAAAGCTTAATCAGAAACTGTTTTGATAAAAACATTGTGCTTTTGACAAAAGTTCTGCTGAGCACGCTGCATCCAGGACACCCAGCTTTGTTGTAGTTTTTTATTTCTTTTTCTCTCCAATTGACATTAAACACAATAATAAAAGTAACAGAGATTAACATGTGATGCCAAGCTTTTCATTTATCCTCCTTTTTTTCCCCTTTCTTTTTCTGTGAACTACTCAATTTTCCCTTAATTCAGCATTCAGCAGATTATGTCTTTTAAGGAAGGTTGATTCAACAGCATGTTGGTGGCAGAGGGAGGGGAAAAGAAGTCTTGCTCTCTGTCTGGAACTTCTTCATATAAAAACTTCATTGTACATTAATGAAAGAAAATTATCTTTGTAAGCAGCCTTTCTTCTGGCAATAAGCTTGACATAGCAGGCATTTTGAGGCATTAAGAAGAGATTTATTTCCAAATGACCATCCAGACTGTTCAAAAGGATTTTGATTTTTGTAATTAGGTTTTCCTGTTTATATGTTTTACTGTGTTTATCTTCTTTGCTTGAGCAAAGTTAGCTTTTTATTTAACCACACATACTTGCATTTCTTTGATTTCTATTCTACTTGATATAGCAAATGCATCCAGCCAGTAATGTAATTATTCTTCTGGGGGTTTTCTGCAAAAATGCTTATTGTGGTGTAACGAGTGTTAGTAGATTCCTGGTGAAAACAGTGTTATATCATAACAGCATTCTGATATGAGGAAAAATAAATCTATTGATCTGTTCCAGAGTAAAAGAGTACATTTGGGACTGTAGTCCCCCACCTCATTGTCTTGCAGAGTAGACCTAGGAAGGCTGCAGTGAAAGGAGTCATAGCTCATGGGGTACTTTTTGCTGCTTCCTCCTTTGAGAGTAAATCTTTACCTGTAAGTGAGCAATTAGCAGTACTGAAACAGCTGTTAGGTACCAAGCCAAAGCATTTTCGTTGCATAACACAAAACTGGGCTGCTGCACTTGAGCAGTTTTGGAGGTTAGCCATGCTCTCTATTTGCTGGTGAGATGCCTCTGTTGAGAAGGGCTATTGATGTGGTGGGAGTAAAGCTGGTGAAGATGATAACACAGATCTTTTTCAGATGTTGATTGGCTGTGTGAAGTCCAACACAAAAGACCCAAACCCAACCCTATAGCTTGGGGACCAGGATTGGGAGGGGAGAGACAGAGATGTTTATAGAACAAGTTCTAGCCTGTCACAGTGAGACAAGACTCAACTGGATCACCTCACTCAGTACGAGGGAATGCGTATTCAAATTCAGACATTTTCTTACCCTAGGTCAGAAAATGTTGGGGTGTATCAGCACACAATGTGTCGTCTATGAAGTAATTTTTAGCGACATCACTGTGCTTAAGCACCCGCCCTGTTTGCCAGACCTGGCTCCCTCTTCCCAAAGATCAATTTGATACTCAAAGGAACCTATTTTTTAGTCAACAGAAGATGTGAAAGCAAAAATGATGGACATCCTCAACAGTCTTTCAGAAAATAATCTGCAGAATTGCTTTGAACGTTGGCAGCATCGTATGCAGTTGTCTGTCAGCTCAGAAGGCAACTATTTTAATTTTCTTAATTTGTTCAATAAAAAGCTACAGGCACAGTCCCTTTTTTTTCTATGTGTGCTGAACCTTATATGTCAGGGCATCAAGTAGTTCAGTTTTGCTCCTCTTCCAATTTGCATGCCTAAACCACTGGTGAGAGACAGACATCAAAGCATGTGAGAAGCTGCTGTTGAGGTTTGTTTGCCCTACAAGTGTTTTCATGGGAAGGAGTAAGCATCCCCATGGTCATTAAAGTGGAAAGTGCTCCTCTTGCTTTATATCTCTTTCAGGTATAAAATAGCAGGTGGAAAACAAAGTCTGATCTTGCTCAGAGGGCGGAGCAGAGCTGGCAACCACCACCCCCTGCTTTACAATGTCTGTCTCATTTATTACATTCCTGCTTTGCCTGACCAGTCTCACCTGAATGTGGTACAGGCTATAACTGGATCTTCACGGATGTCCTGCTGCCAGGCGGTGTTGGAGGGGCTGATGTAAACAGGAGTGGACAAGTCTGAGTTTCAGCATGCTTGCTGGAACAAGGCACCTCTGCTGCTGCTTTGTGCAGCATGAAACAGGAGCATTTCTTTGGCAGTCTTCTCTGAGAAAATCAATGTGCTTTAGCTGCTAAGTCTTGTTTAGTGATATGTTAAACATGCATCCGTGAGGCTTCTGATGAATGAGCTGTAGCGGAGGTGCACATCTTATGTTTTTTAACAGTATGCAGCAGGTAGAATTAGAGCAAAACAGTCTCTCTAACTTGCATCATATTTCTTTATTATCTGCAAAACGTGCTCTCTGGCTTTGCTGGAAGCCAGAGTATTTGCCAGCCTGGCTCTTGTGTGTCTCTGGGATTTAGTTTCTGCTCACAAAGGCTGACTGCCACTACGTAGACAGAAAACCACAAAACTTTAATTTTAGTTGGCAGTCATACTTGGACCACTGTGAACGAGAAAATGTATTTGGACTAAGTCTGCCTATAACTCACCCACCCCTCCACACTTTGACTTCTGAGAAGAGATCAAGGCAAGTGCTCTGCTCTGGATTAGAGTTGATAGAGCTTTGAGGTGGACTGTTCTCCTCTGTAAATAATGGGACAGGGAAGCTTTGGGATGATACGTGACCCTAAACATGTCTTTAATGCAACCAAGTTGTTACTGTGACTTCTGGAGGGTGATCTTTAAAGTTTTGCTAGTTTGGGTACTGATCCATACCTGGCTATTGCACTTAGTGCAGGCTCCTCGGGGAGCTTGGGTGGCCCCTTCAGCAAGCTGTTTTACAGCTACCTTAGATTTGTCTCCCAGGAATGGATCCCATTTCTCACTGCATTCAGGATATACTTGCTCCTCCAGGACTTATTACCCTCGGAAATAATGAACTTCTCTTTGCTTTTGGCTGTGCATTCTGTCTGTGTCAAGGCTCACCTTTCTGACCCTGCAAAATTGCTCATTTCTCATCTGTTTTATATGACCAGAAAGAGTAGAAGCCGTTCAGCTGAGAACGATCTAAGTTCAGTGTGGTTCAAGCAATTACAAAAGCAGGCCTTATTCTATTGTTTAACAAGGAACAAACAACAGGTGTTGGGGAGGAATCAGGCAGAAGATGCTCTTATGTCTTTATTTGTGGCTCTTTCTGGTGGATTGCTTTTCTTCAGGGTTTGGGTTTTTTTTTTTTTCATTATGTTTGGTTTGTTTTTCTGCAGGCCCTTTCAACAAGGGAGCTTTCAAACTCATAGCATGTTTTTTGAATGTGGACTGCTCTTTTGCTACACGCACAAGCATGCAGGCACCCACGCTCACTCTCTTCTGGCATAGCTCTACTATTTGTGTTCTTTGTAAAGCAAGCTATTTTGTTTTGATCACAATAGTACAACGCACGTGGTTGCTGTCGCTTATTGTCGGGAAAGTAGCTGTCATTATGTTATTCAATGCTTAATGCAGAAGGGTCTTGCCCTGCATCCTCTCTGCTTTTTCACTAGAAAGCCTGTTTGGTGGTTAAGTTGTTGCTGGTTTTTGTGTGCTGGCCTCTTGCTGGCACTGCAAAAGCGAGCCAGTGGCTCCCTCTGGAGCCAGCACCACTCTGACTCCAGGGACTGTCACTCGTTCAATCTGTCACAATTTTCAGCTGAATATTTCAGCTCAAGTAGCTTTTAGTTTTAGCATTAAGGATGATGATTCCCTGCCAAGTCAGCGTGGAATGTACTTAGATAACAGTAATTAGTTGAGAACTTTAAACAAAAATTGTACAAACAGGGACATGGACTTGATACTCTGCAATTACTATTTTCTTTTACACCTGTATTTATCCGTTGCCTTGCATTCCAGAGGCTTCTATAGGGATTAATATATCGTACCTTCTAAACAATACTTAATGCAGTGCTTCTATGGATAAATTTCCCTGAATTTGCCAGGCTTTAAGTGGAAGTACCCCTTGTTGGGGTAGAGGAGTATAGCAGACAGTATGCAATGAGAGCAGCGCTGTTGTTACTGTGCCTGAGCTCTGTTTAAGTGATATGTTGTTTTGATGGCCCCAAATGGTGAATACCATTTGTACTGTTGGCTTTCATTATTTAGATAAAGTAGAACTTGTTTGTAAAGAAATCCTTGCATTCTTTGCAGGAAGAAGAGTGAGCCATTATATGGGGCTGTACACCTTGAATTTGGTATAGCAAGATGTTGCTGTATCGTGCAGGGACCTTAGCTGGGCTGCTAGCATCAAGCCCATTTTACAGACACGTGGGTAGGTGAAAATCCTGCCTTGGACAATTTAAGGACATGCGGCCACAGCCTGTAGGCAAAAACTGGTTTGGAGGATGCCATCAAAGGAGATGACTGCATTTTCTGGCCTGATGGACGTCTGGTGGAGCTGGGCTTGCTGCACGGCTGCCCCTGCTGCACGTGGTGCCAAATATGTCAGGCCGGAGCTAGCTGAGAGGTCTAGGGCTTCCTCGTATCAGTCATCAGCCCTTTTTGTGACATCAGCCACTGCCAGTCTAGGGCTGAAACAAGTCTGGTTTGAAAGCTCTGACTTTTATAGATGTGATGAAGCAACGGGTCTGCTGCAGACTTGAAGTCTGTAGGCTTAATGGCAAACTAGTTTGTGGTCAGCGAAGCCTGAAAGGGAAGGGGAAATGCTGACAAACAATTGAGGAGAACACTAGTGCTTGGGAAGGGGGAGAGGTGGCTGGGGCACGTTTGGAGTGTGTCATTTGAGTCATGTATGGGCTTGTTGGGTGTTAGCTAGGTCTTGGGCTCCTAGACAGTATTGAGAGGTGTTGTGGTTGTCTCAGTGGATGTTTTCCTGCCTAAGCGATTCCTGTGGCAGGTGAGGCAGGTCTGCTATGGACAGTCCTATATCTAACCATCTGTTTCTTTCTAATGATCCGGTCTCTAAAGCATCACCTCAGGCATCGCTTGTGTGCTGTTGTCTGCTAGGAACACGGTGAGCTCTCTAAGAGACAAGGGCAAGTGTTAATCTCTGAACTATGGCACCATCTTCTGGAGATGGTGAATAATCTCTGTATTTATAAGGAGGGGAAGGCGTGTTACTTAACTGTTTTGTTTTGAAATTGTTTCAAAATGTAGGAGGCAAAGTTATTTAGTATTCCCAGTAAGATACTTTCTGCCCTTGTAAGAATAAGGAAAACACTCAGCCTTGCATTTGTGGCATAGGTTCCACTAACATTGATGCACACTAGCTCCTGAAGAGCCTTTCTTAGCCGCTAAGTGCTTCATGTAGATCTCTGTTGGTATAGGAATGACCCACAGAGGGCTGATTGTTGTGGCGCGCAGCAATCACGTTTCCCAAGCGCTCCTGGGACAGTGTTTGTTGTGCCTCTGAGTCTGGTGTGGATGAAAAAGTGTCCTCTGGCAGCCTCAATTTAAGGAATAACTGAGCATCAGCCCTCTATCTTTGCCAGGCAGATGTTGCTTCTCATACCCATTTGCAGCTAGATAATTTTAGCATTAGTAGGACTGTTGTATATTTTGGCTTAGGTTCATTGTTCTGCCAATATGTATTTGAATGACTGCTCTGGTGTGGGAATTCTCACTGAATTCATCAGATTTCCTTGCAACCTGAATTATAATGCCTGGTTTCCTTAGTGTCGTACACCCCAATATTTCAACATAAAAGAAGTCTCTCACAAATGCTGAGTTTTTGTTATCAATGGGGTTTTTATTATCAACAGGCTTTGGGGTGGTAAGGAGTAGAAAATAATCCCCCCTAATTGTTTCATTATACACATTTGTGATGTTAGGGTTGTAGATACCTTGAAGCAAGTTTGCTTTGAAATGTTTTCAAAAGGTTTATTAATAGGAAAATTGATGTGGAAACACCTGAAAGGGATATGGAGTAAGGGTAATGGAGTCAATATTGGCTGCTCCCTTTGTGAATAAATGTGTTTGTCATGGAAAAATATCACTATTTTCCCTCTAATAAAAAAATCTTAATAACTGTACCTACATTTGAATCATATGTTCTTTTATAACTGTTGGAATAAAATAAGCTTTTTCCTTTTGCATTGAATATAATTGATGTATTCCCCACCAACTTGTTAAAATAACATGTAATTTTTTGTTGTGTTGGAAAGGAATGTGTTCTACTTGTAATGTTTTCCATAAATTTATGAAGAAATGCTAGTTATTTATATTTGTGATAGTATTGTGGAGGAAAAAAAGTGTATCCTATAGCTTTCAATGGCTATAGTATAATCCAGTATTCATTAAAGCAGGTGGCGGACTGTCCTCTGTGTTTAAAAGAATTGTAGCAAGAGAGGTCTGAATCTGTACAAGATACTTTTACAGACCTCTGAAATGAAATAAAGACCTTTCTGCAGATCTGCTTTCTCAGCTAACATGCAGCATGTAGAGCAGGAATGTGCTTCTGCCCTTTCTGCAGCAGGTTTTCAGTGTGCTCCTGGCAACCACAGCTCAGAAGTAAAGCTGGCAAGGTAGTGTGTGTTAGAAAGGTGGATGTTTCTTTTCCTAGAACATGTTCATATTGGTACTTTTGCATACAGTTTAACTGCATGCATCATTCACTTACTAAAAGGAGAGATGCAGGGCTGACTTTGAACAATTTGAAATGTCAGCTGGCGTTTCTAGAGGAAAGCAGACAGATGAGGTACCTTCAGTGTCCATGCAGCACCCGTGCCAGTGGAGAAAATGAGTCTGAATGCTTGTCCTTGTCTCAGGCTTGAGACCACTTATTGAGATCTCACTTCTTTTAATCTCTATTCTGTCACTTCCCTGAACACTGACCTCCCTCATCCTCAGACCCTTTCCTCCCTCACTGGAATAGCTTCTGCTCTTAAGTATTATAGTTTTCTGCTTTAGGTTTTTCAGAAGTGCCCTCTCGTGGTGAACAGCAGTTTCTGCGCACTGCTTTATTTATTAATTTATTTGTCAAAAACCTTCTACAGAATACAGATATCATGGGTGTCTCTTTAGTCCTGTAAGTGAATGTCTTGCATTCAAACAAATAAGGATTCTTTTGACTGTTATGTTGTTAGAGCGATGGTTTTGTTACTGTCTCTTAGTCTTCAAGGCTGGGAAACCCTCAGGGATTTGGGATGGGGAGGTGACAGATGCCACCAGCTTTGAAAGCTGTGGCCTTTAGTCATTGTCCTTGGTTTTGTATGATACCATGTACTTGAATGTGAGTACTGCAAAGACTGTATTGTTGACTTATTCTGAGTGTTCACCTCTCAGCAGCGAAAACAGATTTTTCAAATCTGTTGGTTGAATTACAAAGAAGCAATAATTTATATTGAAAAGAACAGCATTCAGTGTGAGATCTTGTGCTGCAAACTATGTGATCCTGTCACCTCTGAACCCGTGACTTGCAGTACTCCATAATGGCTTGCCCCTAAAATTTTAGGAAATGTGGGTGTTTATGAAAGGTAAGTTGCATCTTTAAGCCCACTGCTTTGCCTGAGAGGTTTTCAGGTAGAGATATGAATACCAAAGAGGATTCTTGGGGCAAAGGAGCAACAATGTGACTTGATTTTATGATTTTGAGTAATATTCAAATGTAGGGGAAAAAATCCCCTGAACTATGAAGTAAATCTTGTTCTCAATAGCTCCTGTTAAGTAAAACATGTGAGCAAACTAGGTAGTGCAGACATGTTCTTAAGAGCTGTGCTAACGGAGGTTTGAACTACTCAGACTTCTGCTCCCATGTCTTATAAACTTACACCCAAATCCCATGTGTATAACTTGACTGACTAACCAGAGAAGCTACTCATCCAGATCATAGCTGTTTCTGATTCAGTGGGATGAACAGTGAATCATTAGTATTTGCACCATCAAACTCAAAACATAAATGCTAGACAAGAGAAACGTTGACTATTTCAATCTAGGACAGCTAAAAATACATCCTCTAAACCTTTCTAGAGGCTAATTGGGACCCTCGAATGTCAGTTCAAGATGAGCTGAATCAATTTGTTCACATGTAAGCTGTAGAGCAAGGCTGTTTGCATTAATACTGGCAGCATCATTGCTTGGTGATGGAAGAGGTCGTATCTGCAGTAATGTGGGAGGCTTGGTAGCTTGCTGCTGTTGTGGAATTCAAGAAATTTACACTGCTTCTGGCAATCCATTTAAAAGTCAATGGCTGGAAACCAAATGACTGAGAGTGTGTTCCTTGGCCTTAAAGGCACCTTTGAGTAATTTTTCATTAAGTGATTAGATAAGAGAAGGGAAGGAGGGAAGAGCAAGAGAGGGTTTTATTTGGCACTTTATCTCATTAATTGTACTTGCAAGATATAATACACCCAGAAATTCCCTTTTAAGAGAATGTGGTTTAAATGCTAGTACTACATTGATATAATGCAAGAGCTTCTCAGAAGCTAAGAATAGGGTGAGAATTAAAACCAGACCTATTTGGAGGGTCAAGTTAGAGATCACACACGCCTTATTTTAATTCTGAGAAGACTGTAATCATAAAAGATGCTTTGCATGTCAAAACCTGTACTGCAAACTCGGGGTTAATACTAGCCAAAAACATTGAATGTTGCATAGCTGAACATGGGTTTGTGTCTCTTAGTCTATACCTATATGTGCTGACATCCCATGTGGATGCTCTCTTGAAAAGCTGCCCATGTTAAAGCTCTTGCTTCGGGTAAATAGAAGATAAATCAAAGTAACTTTTTGGCCTTTGAAAAAAGGGTGAGCTGCCTTCCATTTTCTGTGTTCTAAGGGCATGGAGCAAGTCAAAGGGAGTAGCAGATTTGTTGTGAATTTCTGTTATAACAACTTTTTCCAGTGCCTGTATCCTGGAGCCACTAGGGTAATGGATTTGGGTGAGGTGGATCACGTACCTCCCATGTACTGGAAGCCTCATGTATTAAGGAATTTTTCCTAAAGCATGAAGCTAAGATCATCCTTGTATTAAATTCCTGAACAACAGAAGAAAATGCTGCTGTAAATCTGTTAAGTACTTGCTAGTTTTGCTGGCAGAAGTGAAAGGATCTGCGTTCTTTCCAGGAATGCAGATTCCTGTGATCTGTGCCGAGCTGGGTCTGCATTTGAACAAGGCATTCAAACATGGATTTGGTAACAGGAGAACCTGAAACTGGAAGGGAGGGTTTGTCAGAGGAGATTAAATGACCGCTTGTTAACTAATCACACAAGTGTCTTTCATCTGCTCCTGGCTGTAGGCAACACAGAAACATGGTTTCTATTAAATCCCTGGTTCCACTGAGGGGCACCAGCTTTCATTGTTATCAGCTTTTTTTTTTTTCTCCTGTGTTTCTTTTTTCTTTTTCAGTCTGATGGATGAAGCTGGATTTCATTATTTTAGTGGTATGCATGCCCAAAGTTCTTATATCCCTGCCAAAAAAATTAAATCTTCTTGCAAACTGATACAATTGCAACAGATGTGGGGGTTTATCTATTGGTTTATTTTTTAAAGCAGCTTCACTGTATACCTTCTTTAAAAAAAACCCATAAATTTTGAGTTCTACAGAACTATGTTTATTAGTTCTAAGTGAAGATGATATTGCCCAGTAAAATGTGTAATCTCAGTTATAGTTAAGGCTATTCTGCAGATATCTTGGCTTTATGGTCTCTATTATTTTTATTACTATCATATGAGCAGTATAATAATATGTATTTCTGTCATATGGTATTGGACTTCTTTTATCTTTTCATTTTGATCCCCCATGAATAAAATGACAAACCCAAATAATAATTTGATTTCCTTTCCTGGTCCTAGTGATCTAATTTCTCTGTAATAGCTTGTTCTGTATTTTTGCTCCCAGACTTCTTGCTTTGGCAGTACTATTTGCAACCAAATGGAGGGAACACCTGATTTTAATGGACAACGTAGCCCTACAGAGTGCTCAGCCAGAGTAGATGCTAAAATCTTTGGTTGGTTCTTGCATTCTAGGAGCGTAGTGGAAGCCCTGTGGTGGTGATGGTGTTGTAGACACCCGTCTGTGCAATGTGCAGAGCTTTTCTGGATTTACAGTCAGTTCTATGCAGACCTTCCCTCATCTCTTATAGGACACCTGTAAAAATCGTATTCAGTTTTCTACAATTTTCTCCTCAAACACAACACAAAGCACTAGGTAGAAGTATTGAGAAGTCCAGCTTGAAGCAGGCAGATAGCTACTGAAAGAAAGGACCTTTGACTTGTGATGGCAGAAATCTTTCCCTAAGGTGTATTTCTTTACCTGATTGAATCCCAACATTAGCTGAGCAAAACAGGTCTTATTTGCCCTGCGTGCCGGTTCATCAAGTTGTATCAAGCATGTATTTACACATCTCCCAGCTGAGAAAAGCATTCAAGCATGTAATTAAGCACTATCTAAATTGATGGAATTTAAGTAGACGTTTTAAGTTCTGCAGCTGTTGGAATGCCCTGCTGACCAGGGAAGGGTCACTGGATGGAGGCTGAGGTCTGTCTGTGTGTTCTGTTTTGGGTGTGCAAGCATGATGCAAGAAGATGTCTGTGTAAAAGCAGCCCCTTGCCAACATGACCATGCCGTGCACTCTGCTCCTAGAGCACTCCTGGTGCTGCCAAAACAGCTCTATATTGGCATGGCTTTTTTTCTTCTGGCCCTTCATCCCTTGTGCCTTGGCCTTGGTGAAATACAATCGCATAAGAGGAGTGGATCCAGGTCAGCTCTGCTGCAGCTGGGCTTCAGCTGAAACCTCCCTGTTACCCCAGCTTGGAGCAGCAGCGACGCTAGAAGTTTTCCTAACATCTGCCTGGCAGTTGGTTTGCTGCCCTGATGAGGAGTGAAAAGAAAATGAGTATTGCCTGCTTTTGGCTCCTGAGTTAACAATACAGTTTTTGTCAATACACCCATGCAGTGCTCTGATATGGCGAAGCCGTATGTTATTATGTGACCTTACAGCAGTCGAGCTCTCCCAGGTGAGAATGGGAATAGGCTATTAGCAGCATAAGGCACCCTTCTGCCACTCAGCGTGTGTTTACATTTGGAGTTATAACAGGTATAATTGTATTGATTTAAAAAAAAACAACAAAACAAACTCAAAACAATTAAGAATCACCCTGGTACGATTATGTACTGCTGTATGGAAGCCTTTAAACCAAAGCAATTCTCAAAACTCAAACAGTGTTGTGTTTGATCTTTTGTTATGATTAAAAAAACAGTGAAATAGACTCTTAAATAGGAGAGGAGAGTGGAACTCAAAAGCAGCTGTGGGAAATCTGAATCTATGTTTTGTTTGGTTTTTTTTCTTGGATGCTATGATTTGACCCTTCAGTCAGCAGCCACGTCATGGTTTCTAGCTCTGTTTGAACTTCAGTCTGCTATTAAGTTTTAAGCTGTGAAGGTTGAGAACCCTGTGGGACCAGCTGCCTGGAGCTGGGTAAAAACCATTGCCTTTCACAGCAAAGAAAAACTCAAGATGGCAATAGTACTGCTGTCAAAGCAGGATGTTGTGTTTGTAATAATTTTCTGTGTGATGCCTGTTTGTTGTCTTTTGAGCTATGATTAGACCTGCTCACTACCCTGTTCCTTCTATACCTGGGAGTCAAAACAAGGGCAGGATCCTTTACCTGGGCAAGTAGTGAGGCTGCTCTGCAGAGGACTGTCCTTTCTGCCTTTTCATGATGGTGAGAACATGGCCATCATCTTGGCAGTATTCCCTTTTAATCTTTCCTCTTTGATGAAGGTGTTTCTGTAACACACCTGGTGAAGAGGGCATGTGCTGTTCCCACAGAAACTGGTGCTTCTCTTCATTCTGTCTTTGCAAGCATGTGCTGCAGCTTTGTGTAAGTTCTGATTCACATAGAGTGGGAAAACTTGGAGAAGAATAGACCTTAAGGAACATCTCTGGCATAGTTTGTGGTTTCTGGTTGCAACAACATGCTTGAAAGGAGCTGAGTTGGTGAGGAGGGAAGGAGTCAAAACAGGTTAATGCATTGCAAGCTCTAGTGATCATAAAAAGAAGGAAAATTCAAGCGACTGTGCGCAAGAGCTTGCAAGTGGTGTCTGTGTATAACGTGTTATGCCTTCTCTGGAAGCTGCATTCAGCGATGGGCTGTCAAAATGGTGCAAGCCATGAAGATGCTCTTTTACATTGGTTCCCTCTGGGCTACAGAGAGTATTGCAATATTTTAGCTTTCTCCCAGTGAGTGGAGGGTATGAAATGGCAGAGTCCCAAGTCCCGGTGTCTGCGACAAACTCCAAAATAGTGGGAACTGACATATGTTTAATTATTTTTCTGATCCTGATTCAGTAACCCTATATGCTTGAATGAGAGGTCTTATCCCTTTGCTGGTGCTCAGTGGAAGCAGCAAACCCATCCAACTCCTGCAGTGTGAAGGGAGATCTGGCTAAGAACTTGCTCATGTGTCTGAGTGCCTATTTACTTTTTTTTGCCTCTCATGTGTTGTGGTTTTTTTTTTTTTCTTGGAGATTTTGTCTTTTATAAACGCAAGTCACATCATGGTTGCAGTGCACAGAGACAGAAGAACACTTTCCTTGAATTTCATTAGTATACCTGGAAACCTTAAAAACAATAATAATGAGGGTTTCTGTTTCATTTTCAGCATGCTGTGGGTAATTGCCTTCTGTGCCATAGCTCACAAACATAAAATTAAGTCTGTTCCTCACTGAATTGGGAGCTGTACCTATCAATAATGCTTTATGGGGGGGAAAACAAAGCTCTTTCTAGCAGATTTGTTGTTCACATGAGCCATTTTTCCCAGAGATTGTTCAGGTGGGTGCAGGTGATTGGGGTGGGGTGGGGAAGGTTGTTGCTCTGTCTGCATAGGAGGGAAGTCTGCAGTGGGCATGGAGATGGACAGATGGTCCTGGTCAGCAGGACCTCGGTTTGCCCTTTGTTTTGGAGGGTCCTCTTGAGATGGAGGAGGTCATGTCTGTGTTGTATAACAGAAAATTGTTAGGTAATGAAGTCTGTCCTTGCTGCAGTGATGGCTGTAGTGGAAGTCTGACATTTGCTGGACTGTTGGAATGCCACAGTTCTGGGACGTGAGTTCTGCGTTGTCAGAAAGATAGTGATGCAGATCTGGGGGGAAACAAGGATGCTGCTCTCATTTGTTACCTGTGTTTGTGTATTGGGTGTTACAGGCAAGGTGCTGGCAGTGGGGGCTGCAGGGGCTGACCCTGCCAGATGCTGCTAGAAGGTTCCCAGGTCCCTGCTCCAGGGCACAGCTGAGATCTCAGCTCCATTGGGAAATGTGTTTAATAAAGGGCAAAACGCTGCACGGCAGTGAAGAGTGAGAAACAGCCGTGCGAGCAACCAGGTCAGAGGATGAGAACCTCCATGTGCT
The DNA here is from genome assembly GCF_032191515.1 of Phaenicophaeus curvirostris. NCBI lineage: Eukaryota > Metazoa > Chordata > Aves > Cuculiformes > Cuculidae > Phaenicophaeus > Phaenicophaeus curvirostris. Next base: position 7,406,976 of record NC_091402.1, on the reverse strand, counting down.
GGAGAGCAGGCATCTCCTCTCAGCCCATGGGGAAGGCGTGTCCACGGAGCAGGTATCCACACTGCAGCCCTCTGGTACATTGACCTTGTCCAGACACCATTCACCCACCCAGCTGCACTCTCATTTCCCCTCCTCAACAGGTCATGGGAAGAAAATAAGATGGGTCAAGATAAAGCAGGGAGAATGCTTGCCAGTTACCATCACAGGCAAAACAGAGTCAGCTTGGTGAAAAATCGGTTTAATTCATAACAAATGAAACCACATTTGGATAGTGAGAAGCAAAGACAAATTTAAATGCCTCTTGCCCAACCAGGCCCTTTTTCCCACGGTCAGCTTGACTCCATCAAGGGAAGACTGTGTGGCACAAGACCTCCGAGATCTGGGAATGCTCAATAACCTCACCCAGCCTACTGCACTTCCTTTTAGCTAAACTTAACTTGCAGCATAAGGTTGAAAATTAGTTTGTGAATATTACACTCAGAAGAAAGTGTAGTTCTATGCTAATTTCAGTCCCTGGAGGATGACCTACCAAGGAGGGCCCCTGCCTGATGATGCGATGATTTTTTTTTTTTTTTTTCTCTTATTGAAGGAACACTTCTTCTGCTTAATATGGTGGAACTTCAGTTTTTATTCCAGAGGTCATGAGAAATTAGCGTGTCGGTAAAGATGTTGTCTCACAGTGAGTCAGGAGCCCTCTGTGGTTGGGTGAGATGAGTTTTGGAGATGTCAAGGCCTCAGAAGTTCTCTTGAAATAGCATCTTCTCTCTTGTGGATCTTGTGCATTCTTCCATTGCTGCAAAGGAGAGTTTGCCTTTTGGTTTTTTTTTCTTTTTTGTCCGTTCCATCAAATGCTACCAGTTGCTCTTGACAACAGTGATGCAGTTAGAGAGAAGCAATGGGCACTGTCTTCAGGGGATGTGATGACTGGCAGCTAGGGACTGCAGGTGATTAAGATTAATTTTACTGACACTTTCAATGAGCTAGACCTTTTAAAAATGAAAAGATTTTCCATTGTGTTAGGAAGGGGGAACAGGTAGTGCTACTAGACTGTAAGGTTGTTTCAGACACCTCCGCACTGACCTCTCCAAATTTAACAGAAGGGCTGGCTTTTCCATGTAGTTCACTGTAGTGCACGCTGTGTACCCTCCTTACTGTGCCTGTTTATGTATTGTTCAGATTTTTGGTTTGAACTACTGCTGCATTTTACCCATGGGTCCTTTCTTTTGCATTTAATTACATGTTTGGTTGCTTGCTTTCTTCTGATTCATGCTTGCCGTTTCTTGAGGGGGGAGCAAGTCATATGGATGGTTAATCTGTGCTCGGATTCTTATTTCTAATTTTTTTAAAAATAAGTTGCAGTTGAAGCAAGCACAGGAAAACTTTGCCTTTTCATCTGTCACACGTTCAGCCGTGTCTCGGAACTGGTTTCTGCTAATGCACCCACTGAAGCCTCTCAGGGTGAATAATGATGTGTGGTACATAGCTGAAGGCAACGGTGTAAATGCTTTAAATTCAGTTGTGCTCATCAAATTGTCTATTATTCCTCCTCTATTTTTTTTTTTTGCATTTTGCTGTGACAGCTCGTGGTAAAGATGATGTTGGTAGGAAGCGAAGGTGCAAGCACTGCGTATCTTTACAGTTCATGGAATGAGAGGCGTTTTATGAACAAACACCATAATGTTGTTCCTCCTTTATTTTGAAATTTTAACAAATCATACTAATGTCTGTTATCGATGCGAAATAGTGGATTGCAACTGTGAGCCATCAACAAATCTAGTAATTTTTGGACAATGTGAAAAAATAAAAATAAAAATAAAAATCTGGTATTACATTATAAGATGCAGTGATTGCGAGTAGGAGCATTGCCATAATTTTGTGCATGTCACCCATGGCTGTACGCATAATAATGTCTTGGTGCTGAGATGCCCTGTGGGCACTATGTCTGTGGAAATCTACCCGAGGGTCTCTTTTCTGTACCCACAGCTGTCTAGGATTAGGGAAAAGGAGAATTTGGCTGATTTTCCCGTGCTGCCAAGGAATATCCCAAGGGTCATGTGCATCCGAAAGTTGTCTAGCAAATAGACCTTCCCCTGCCCATAGTGACATTGTGTTCTTCACTGCCTGCAGCTCTTTCCTTTCACAATCTTGGAGCCTCCTCAACCTTCTGCAGAACCCAGGAGGAGCTGCTGGCTCTGAGCAATATTAATATAGTTTGACCCCACGTAAAGGTGGGGACCTCTGTGCAGACAGACATTGCAGAGAGAAGCTCTTGTCTAAAGGAGAATCCTGGGGTCTGTGGTGGAGGTGGTCACAGCTGGAAACAGAGGTGGAGCTGCTGGGGCAGGAGGACCCACAGCTTCCCAGGATGGCAGGAAAACTGACATCCATAGTCTCTGCTCCAAAGCTTGGTGACTGCCTGCCTGTACTTGTGGGGTTCGTCTATTTGCTCCACCTCACTGAAAATGTGGGAAGTTTAAAATCCGTTGGCTGATTCTGTCATAAAGTCAGACTTTTCCTGTCCCTTGCTGAAATCTGACACTAGGGAGGGGGAAAAGCAGCCTGAACTTGGTAAATATCACTTTAATAACAGTGTAATAACAAGTAACACTGTGATTTTATATCTACAGTATTTTAAGACCAAGAAAGTATAATAATAACTGGTGTCAATTTAAATAAGAGAAGGTGATAATCGTAACCTTTGAAATAACTGGGACTTTTTATATACTTTGCAAATGTCTTCTCTGAAAGGTTATGCTAGTGCTTTAGCTAGACACAGAAACTTTAGTGTCTTTCCCCTCCATAATTTCTTCAGTGCTATTTTCTCTTTATTAGTATGATTATTACAGGTTAGCGCTGCTATAATTTTCTCTTTTCATGGCTCTGTAGCATGCTATTATTTTCAGGAAGCAAAAAGTAGGTGTCTTTAATAGTACCATTACTGTTCTTCAGCCTTTAAATTTCATATAAAAACTAGTTAAAGGGTATGATCTGAGTGCTGAAATCGGTCTCCGTGAAATGCGATAAGATGATTTATAACATAAATATAAACCCTTAATAGGCACCCAAAGTGGCAACCTTCAGAGATTTAGTGGCAGCAATACTAAACATTTGGTCACTTTAACAGCACATTCCTAGGATTTTATGCAGTGAAGGAAAATTTATTTCCTTAGCAATGGATCTCTGGGAATAGGTTTGTCAGTGTTTCCGTTCTGTGGCCCTGAACTTTAGGTAATTTATTGGCAGCATTGGGATATAAGGATGGCAATTCTAGGGGTTTAGGATGATGCAAACACGAACACTTGGAGTCAGTAGTAAAAATCTGGATCGGTTCAGAAGGGACTGAAGGTCTCACTAACAGAAGGGCTTGGTGTCCCCACCTAAGAACTCATTGTTACAAGTGGCACCAATTGAAAATCCAGCAGCTGGAGATCCTGGAGCTGTGCTAGAGATGACTATGTGCTGGAGACCCTGCAGCTTTAGGGCTGCGATTTTTGATGCTTAAGGTTTGTAATTGATTGGTCATGTTTTTAGAAATTGGTGAGATTGGTGGGAATGATTGGACTTGATGATCCGGTGGGTCTTTTCCAACCTGGTGATTCTATGATTCCAACAACTTGTAGTCAACCAAAAGTTAAGTTAGCCCTGGGCAGCTGTGGGAGTCACCCCAGCCTGCCATAGGAGTGGAGCTGCTCTTTGTAGCAGTTGAGGCAAGGACCCTGTTTTGAGGTCACTTTATTAAGCACCATCAATCCCTTTTATACCCCTGCCTTGTTGAGGCAATGCTTTTCCACTTGCCCAAAAAGCTCAGTTATGCTTACTTGTTTTCCAACATTGCAAAGTCTGTTTTTAGCACGTTTATCTACAGCTCTTAGCAACAACTGGGGTCCTGCAGTCTTCTCCCTTCTGTATCCCACAGTCTCCTGCCTACCAGGGCCATAATATCTTTATCTTTTTTCGATTAACAAATGCCACCTGGCCCCACAACTCTTCCTCCGTGAGCGGGAGGTGGCAGCCCTGTATGGCTTGACCAGGCTATGCCAGGGCAGTGTTTCCTTCCCCTCCCTTGGAAACAGCTATGTAGCAGGTTAGTTGCTTTGCTTCCAGGGAAGGGTGTGTTTTTTGTAGGTTGTTCAAGTTAAATGCCTTTTGTCTGAGGTCCCATTTCATTGCAGTAAGGCAAGGAGCGGACCCCTTTGCAGCGGAGTGATTGCTCTCTTAGCAGCCAGACTCTGCACTGCTTGCACTGCAATAATTAATTCCCCAAGTACCTTTCTCTGTATCCTCTCCGGAGCTTCACTGTAGCTACAGAGAGCCGAATCTTTGGTCTGAATCCGATTCATCTCATTGTCTGACCTTGAACGCTGAAGATAGGTTTTTGTAGGTATGTTAGTGCTGTAGAGTTGTGCTCTTTCCCTGTCCAGCCCCGTTGTCCTCTGAAATATGCAGGACTAGAGGCTGTTTCCCATGGGCAGGAATTTTGCAAAAAGCGAGTGTCTGGGGGCAGAAAGTCATGGTTTCACCAAACATTTGTCACTGTTTAACATGGGAAGGTTTCAATTTCAAACATTTCCAGCTTTCATCAGAAATTCAGGCGATGACCTCATTTGCTGTCAATATTTGTTCAAGCAGCTGAGGAATTACTTGCCTTCCAGGCTTCTGGAATATTAATTTGATTGCAGATAAGTTAACTTTTGCTGTTTCGCTCTGGTATTTCTTTATTTGCTACCAATAAACCCCTAGCTCATCTAAGGTTTTGGCACCCCTAGCTAAGGCTTAGCATTTAGATAATGGTTATTCTGTACCTAAGGTTGCAGTCATGACTTTTTTAGCTATGACATTTTTTAGCCCTTGGAAGAAGTAAATGTTAGGAAAATAATTTCCTCCCTATGCAGCTGTGTTCAGAAAGCTGCTAGAGAAAGCTATTGCTGCTAAAATAACACTGAATTTTTAAACAAGTTCTTCATGCTGTTATACACAATAGGTTGTTCTCTTAAAGTTTTGAAGTAATGTGAAGATTATCTTCATCTTTTATTGCTTGCATGCCATGGAATTGTAGGGATGTATGTACTTGTTTGGCTGTGGCTGTAGTCTCCCAGCTAATTGTTAAGATAACACAGCTGCAACATGTTCTCTCCAAACTGTTCAATGCAAGCAAGCATAATTGTTTGATATTTCAGGTTTCTATCCCATTTAAATTGCTGGTGTTTGTTTCATATTCATAAACGCATATAAGAATAATTTCAGGGTTTTTTTTTAAGAACATTGGCTTTATTACTGGATATCTGGTATAAACAGTGCACTCATCACCAGGATATTCTCATATGCTAACTTGCCAAAGAAATTAGAAGCGTCTGGGAAAGATCAGCTAAATTTTCAGTCCTGTCCTTTTCAATTACTTTATATTTTGCGGGATAACCAAGTCCAGGGTTGGCGCATATTCGATGTCTAAACGTTTGTTTTAGCCTGAAATGAGCAGGAGAGGGAAGTCTTTTTAAAGACTTATTGTTACAACAGTCAAAGCCAGCTTTGTTATTCCTTCTTCATACCCAGCATCAGGTGGGATCTGGAGTCCGCTGCAGGGATGGGTCTGTGTGTGTGCAGCACAATACCTGGGGAGCTTGATTTGTGGGGCTGATGTCCTGGGGACTGACAAGGCTGCGCTGAGCTGCTGGGGACCTCTCAGGGATGGGCCCCAGAGGTGGTTTCATGCTCCCCTTCCTGCAGCAAGGTCAGGCAGAGGTACAACCTTTTCAAATCTATTTGAAAACCTCTGCAGAAGTAATGGCAAATGTGAAGGAAGTGCTGATGCAAGGTTTATTTGTAACTTTCTCTGGAAAATATTTAGATAATTCCTTTACAACAATGAGCAATTCTGCCAGCCTAGCATCAAGTGGATAAGTCCCTCTGTTCCTTGTCCTAAATGTATGAATTTTAAATGGGAATGTCACACTTTAGATAAAAATCCCTGAACTATATCAGGTTCCCCGTGACATTGAAATCGTGCTGTGTAAACAGAGCCACATGTCACTGTCATGCGTTAATGATGCCTCTCACTGTGTGTGACGACCTCGGACACGGTGGTTCAGTGTGGTGGTTAGCAGTGCTCTGCAGGAAGGAACAATCCTCTGTATTTAAGGGGTGAGGACAAGGCAAAATCTCCCCTCTGCAGGGGAACCAAGAGGTGATGCTGAGAATAAACAACTAGGCTTGGGACAGTTCCTAAATTAACACAGAAGCCTGTAAAGTAGAAATAAATTTTGGGTTTTTTCCCGTGTGATGTTCAGCTGAGCCAGCAACATCTGTGTCATATTTCCATCAACTATGGTTAAAACTTGTCAGTTTTTGAGCTTTTCTATGTAACACAACTGTAACAGAAACAATCATTTGAGCCTAACAGAGCAATGTGATCTATCGTTATATTTATATGTATTGGAGGGATGGTGCTTCTCATGCTTTGTGGCAGTGCTGGATCTACAGCCAATAATCTCTTCGCTCATAGTTGCAGGGCTCCATGATGTCCTGCTTATTGGGAGAGAGCGGTCGACATGCAGGCATTTGGAGGCAGCCAGCAAACACTTCGGAGCCCATCTCCAATTTCTGCTTTGTACTGTTGAGAACATCAACAGCTCTCAATGCACTTACACGCGATGACTGCCAGTCCTAGCCTGTCTCTTCCACAGTGGCCTATGATACTTCCTCGGGAGCGCTCAGCATTTATGTATATTGAATTTGGTTTAGTTTTTGGTAGGAATGGTTGGACTCGATGATCCGGTGGGTCTTTTCCAACCTGGTGATTCTATGATTCTATGAATACAGTAGCTGTGAGTTATGAGATTAGTGGGAGAAGCCACATGAATTCAGGAGCCAGTAATGCAGTTGGTCTCTGACCTGTGAGTGACAGCAAGCAGGTACTTGCGGTCAGGCCCCTCTGGTTCATACTTTAAATCCCTGCATGCATATAAAAAACCTCCCTCTCTCCATCCTTACCTATACCAATACTTGAGGTCGTCTTGCTCCTGAAATACAGTAGTTCAGGAACATCTTGCCTGCCCAGTCTCTCTGTGAACAACTGGGTTTGTTAGATACAAGGACAGCTTTGAGGGCTGGTCAGCCCTTCATATGCTGCACGTCCCCCTTCTGCTTTGCATCACAAAGATGCCCATGTCAGCAGTTTGGGGCAAGCATGGTTCTCTTTTAGTCCCTGCCCACCTTGTCCAGGGTTGGACTGAACATTCCAAACTGGCAGCGTTATTCCATCCTCCACCTGCTGCTGCTCTCACTGCCTACCAGGGAGCAGGATGTTTCATCTCATCCTTCATTGGCTCCTTTGGCATATTTTTGCAGTAACCTCTCAAAGGGTTCCTTCATACACTGGGTGATGTGGTTTCAGGCAGCCCCAAAGACCTCCAGGTCATTTGGATTTAGACAGTTGTGCTTGGTCATTGTCTTATGCTGCAAACCTGTGGGGAAAATACAATGTGTCAGCTCTGAACTAACGATATTCAAGGATGTCCCTTGAAGTTGGAGAAGCTTCGGAGAGTCCTGCGAATGCAGCTTTGTCAGAAAATCTGTTGAAATATCATGGCCTGAGTCTCTTGTGTTCTTCCACACAGCAGGGAAATTTGTCTTTCAAGTGCCTCCCTTGGATTTAGGTACTTCCAGAAAATCCCGTTTAAAGATATGGGATGCAGGGAGCTCTCCCATGTTTCCTGTGTAGTGAAGTTGAACTTTTATCAGTTTAATTAATAGATATGGTATGGTTTCCTCACAGAAAGAGGAGCATAAATATTGCAGAAACGAGTGCTTTACAAATACTTTGGTGGATACCTATTTCTTTCAGCCTAAGCCAATGCCCTATCCCAAGAGCCCACAGCATGTTTGCATAATTAAAATGCAATTAAAAACTTTCTGAAGAAGAAATTACACAGAGTTGATGTGGGGTGAGGGAAGCTTAGAAGTCTTTCCCATGGTTCCACCTGAGTAAGCCAGGGAGCTGCAATGGCTTGTTTGCAGCTCCTAAAAAATTAGGGTTTTTTTCCTGGTCTTTTTGAGGATGGATTGTTAAATGCAGCTAAAGCCTCACTCTGAGCTTGCTAAAGTTTTCTTTCATTGCCTTAAATAGCAGGATTGGGAAGTATTTTGAGGAGGAAGAACTAAAAGGGGGGATATAGTTTTGTGGACCCAAATGAGATGAGGCACCACGTGGCTATTCTTTGTTGTAATTTCCCAGGCATTTGCCCTTTGGCTGTTTGGCTTGGCAGGGCTTCTTGAAGATGTCAGTGAGGAGCTCTAGTGTTTCATTGTTGCTTTCTTTTTTTGTGTTGTGATTTTTGTCCCTTGTGGAAACTTTATACATTTATACCTTTTTAGAATGAGTATAATCCATCTATGACTGCAGCCAAGTACTTCATGGATTCTGTCTAGACCAGTGTGGCTTTCATTCTAGGCTTATAAATTTATTCCTGTTTACTGCTGAGACTTGCACCAAAAACATTTAATACCTGAGCATAGCCTCAGGACTGCAGTTGACATTCAATATCAATTGATCCAGGTGGATAGGGACTGCAGATTGGACGTGAGCAGGGCATGAGGGAAAATTAAAGTGCTATCTAAAGTTTCCCCTGAATACTGGTCTGGGATTCAGACCAGTGCCAAGTTTCATGTACTGCTTGAGGCTTGTCTGTGCACATCTCCTACACGTTCCTTCCTGCCAGGGTTATGTCTTGCAGTCATGGTTGGTGTGTTGAAGCCCAGAGCAGGAAGGGATGCTCCCAGGAACGTGTGCAATGCTGTGGCTCATCTCTAAGAGGGCTTTGGTCTGTGGCTGTTGTGGTTCAGGTCCTTGGGATGCTCAGAGCAACCCTCATTTCCCCTGATGCCTGGGAGGTTAAAACAACTTTGGTCCATAAGCAAGGGGTAATTATGGAAAGCGTAGTACTCCAATGAGGTTGTATCTGGTAAGAATGTTAATCATGTCTCTGTGTTTAGTATAAATATTTACATCTGAACTGTTTTAATTGGAAACTACTGTTGATTTTTAAAAACGTTCTACACAAGTGATGCAGCGTCTTTGCATGCTTAATAGGAAAAACTGGCTTCATGTGTGATTTAGGGTGCTAAATAAGATATTAAGTTATGCAGAGTAAAATGTAAATGTGTATTCCTTATTTATGTTTTTCAGGTAAGAAATTGCATTCCGTTAAGCAAGGCTGCCTAAGGGAGTTGACAGATGCTGGCTCTGTGCATTCATTTGTAAGGTACCAAAACATGCAAAGTGTTCTAGCCTGTAAAATTAGGAGCACTGATTGTAAGTAAGGTATTTTATCCCTTCTTAATATATTGAAGAATTTTTAAAAGACAGTGGAGGTGAGGAGATCTCCGAATGTGTCTTAGCCTGATTTGTCAGTTTGATAGGCAGCTGGGTGTCTTCTCCAGAGGAGGTGAGTGTTAAGATTTATTTGGCAAAATTTCTTGCCAAACTCCAAGACCTGCCATGTTTTAACAGCTAGAAATCCCAATGGGTTGGTGAGAGACCATATGTTGTGCCAGCATTTCTTGAAACCCTTGGAGAACTGCTACTGCAGCTGGACAAGAAGTTTCATGCCTGCTGTCCCAGGCTGGGCATTTCAAATTTGCAGTCAGGACAGTTTGCAAAAGCAGAAAAAGAGCTGAACTGATTCATAAAGACATTGCTGTTGGGCTAAGATGTTTTTCAAAACATTAACAAATAGTCCAGAGGAGGGTAAGGCCATGGTCTGCTTTGCTCATTTGTGTATCAGTGTTTCATCTGTGATTTATACTAGTTTCTCAGTCATGCTCATGCTATCACATTCTAAAAACAGAAATACAAGGGTAAATGCAGCAGGTTTGATTTAAAAATTTGAAACTTTCTTTAAAAATATTAGAAGATTACATTAGATTTTTAAAAACTTACCTTTATGAATCAGAGGTAAACTGTGAGTCTTCCTGGTTGCTGATCTTTAAAATACTTATGTACAGGCTTCAATCCTGAAATTGTGTAACTATGAGTACCTTCTAGAGGAAGGCAGTTTCTAAACTATGGACAACTCTGTAATCATCTGCAATTTAATTTACCTGTTTCTGAATCCTGTACCTGAGGTCCATTCCCTTAATTTTTCTTTGGAGCGAGTCACAGGCATTGTGATTGTTTGGGGTTGTTACTAAGGCAGCTGAAGAAAGGAGAACTTTATGAATAACATGCTTGAATTATCAGTTCTTTTCTTGCACCATCACAAACATCAGTGTAAAGGCAGGTTGGCTGATGTGTCTACAAGCATTGACTTCTTAATCCCATAATGTCTCTAGATCTTGGATTTACCAAATGACAAATTTTCTCAGCTACAGATTTCCTTGTTTGGGATACGGCTGTCTAAAAATACTCTCATATTAGCGCTATGTGGCCAAAATTTAAATAGCAAAGAAGAAAAATAGTTCCTGGTCACTGTTAATTGGAGGTCTTCCCTCCTCAGTTTTCTCAGCGCAATGACAATTAAAAAAATATAAAAAAAGAATCGTTTTACCATAATACATAATTCTATTTTTTTTTCTTTTTAATCCTGTTTGATATTTTGGCAGCATTCTGAATTAAACTCTTGCTTTTAAAATATCCAAACAAAATGTTTCCTCCAAATTCTGTTCTTCTTTTCCTTCCCTTTGCAAAACTATTTCCTTAATACTATCCAATTTAAAGAGTAATTTTTGGTCCTTCCATAGACCTGCATATTTTTCAGTCAATTTTGTATACAAGTTTTTCCTGATTACTTTAGACCTTTCTGATATCTCTCCGTTAATGAGTTGCACAGGTATTTCTTAAAATACATGCCACAAAAGGCAGTCTATAGCTCTCCTTGTGCTGTGTATTTAAGTATTGCCACTCAGTATTTCATCTCCATGGTGATATGATATATTCTCTCCCTCCTGAAAACTTTGTTTTGCTCCCCTCCTCTTTTTTTTTTTTTTTGTCCATCTCTGTGGTTTGCAATACAAAAGGAATAAAAAAATGTTACTTCCAGTCTCTTATATTGAGCAAGTCTACAAACTACAATCAATAACTGAATTTCTAGGGTAAATTAAATGAAAGCAATATACGTGATTCTCCTTCATTACACAAAAGAGAAGCAGAAAGCTAGAAACATGATCTGGGTCTTGCAGATATTTGATGAAAAATAATAAAGCTTTGCAGGAAGGTAGCCACCAGGAGTCTAAAATTGATTCTTTTCATTACAGCTGTCTGAGATTTACATTTTATTATATCAAGAGACTTTTATAATGAGACTTTTTTCCTCCCCAGCTAGTTTATTTACTGAGACAAGGAGAAAAAGGATTTTTGCTTAGACAAATGCCAAAGAAACCTTCAAGCATCACTTCATAAAGGCAAAGCTACTGTCCGGCTGGATGCAGTGAAGCACAGGTGCAAAAGAGCTACTTCAAGTCATTAATCCTAATATGACTACATTTCCTGGCCTTTCAGCACCAGAAGGGTTGTTTGAAGGAGGTCACCATTTGAATTCTAGAAGTAGATGGAGAAACTTGCCCTAAAATGGCAGCGTGGACCACTGGTGCTGCAGTGGGCTCCTGGAAAAGAGCTCCTGCTCATGTTTCTGTAGTCCCCTTTGACTCCTCTTTTAATACTCCTTTTTAATCCTGTGTTTGGGATTATTTTCAACAGCCATGCGGTTTGAACACATGCTTAATGTAAAGCACAGCTTGTCTCATATAAGTCCAATGGGATTTAAGCTGGTGTGATAGAAGATCCCATGTCTCAGTGTGACCTGGAAACATGGAGAACCTTGAGCAACACTTGGGTCTTCATCCCACTGCCACATCGTCCTGAATATCCCCCCTTCCCTCTCTGCACCAGAGCAGCAGGGGAGGATGCAATGAAGAGAAGCTAAGGCCAAGAAATAAGAGCTATTCAACGCTCTCAGTGGTAGTGTGTATACACTAACCACCAGGCATGGCTGTAGCAAAGAGAGCAGCTATTGGCCTTTTATACTGGAGAAGCTGCAAGTGTTAGACACGAGTAAAATTCTTGACTAACGTGCTGCCCGTCTACTTGGTTGCAATCTGTTCCTCGGCAAACACGGACTTGTGTTGGGTGATAGATGATGGCGTGTTATGAATGGCTACCAGTCTTCTGCATGATATGGGCGAGCCTTAATTATTCTTAGCTGAACATAAGGCTGGAAAATATTTGGCAGGAAAATGCCTTTGCATTTTAATTAATCAGCATCTTTTTTCCTGGAAACAAAATGAACCCTGTGCGCTCAGTTGGCTTTGACAGTCACGATCACAGCTCGCTTTTTACCTTTTAGTTCCAAAATAAAGTCCTGGACCTGGGCAAAGAATGTTTTATGGGGATTGTGCTCGTTTGATATTTGTGCTGCATCTTCAATTTGATTATTTCCTGCATGCAGCCATCAGGGGTGTCCCTTTATTATGATAAAGGGGATGGATGTGGGTGTTTTGTCTTGTGGAAGTTAAACCTAGATTTATATATCTGGGGAAACTGGCTTTCCTACCCAGTTGATGCAGCGTGTGAATTTTCAAACTGTGTGCTTTGCTGGAGAGACTCCTCTTGCCTGTCCTCTTTCAAACTATCTCCCCAGAAGAAGAAGTGCCAGCATTATTTTAATAAGCATAAACTGTGGAGGCTATGATGATAATTAACAGCAGGGTGCCCGATTTTGCAGTACTGTATTTTTCATTCCTTATAGGCTTTTTTTTAAGCTTTTTCACTTTTTGTCAGGCTGTGAAAAATTTCTCCCAGGCAGACCTGAAATTTTCTTGCAGGGAAGGGAGAAGATACGTGATTTTGAGAAGTCAGAGCCTAGTCCTGCACTTCTTGAAATCAGTCCCAGGGCTGCCATTGATTTTACCAGAATGCAGTTTCAACCTTCGGGCTGTAGCTCGCACAAAAATACTCCAGGCTTTAATATGACAAAATAACTAGGATAGAAATAGGTTACTCTGCTTTCACTGCCCATGCTGCTGCTTTTAGATTTAACACAGATTTCATTCCTGTGCCAATTTTGATACGTGTGGAATATTAACATCATTAATTCATTTTTACCATCTTGAAGAGTTTAAATCAGCTGGGAACTTTATTCTTCCAATTCAAAATATAATTTAAATCCATAAGGAATTACAGTTGTTGTTAATGACTCCCCCATAATTAATTTCTTTATGAAATAGAATGAATGCCTAGTGTCTCGGGTACTAAATAGTTTATATTCTTACAATGCTATTTCAATTTTAATTTAATTAAACTGTAGGATATCTAGTTGAGAAACATTGTTTTAAAAAAAGAACTTGCTTAATATGAAAGGCAGAGTGGTATTATTCTTGCAGTGATAAAACCTAAATGAGATGGAAGTGGAAATCTAAATCAAGTGGAAGAGTAGTGCAGAATCTCTAATCTCTGATTAAAATGTAAGACACTTTGCAGTCAATAACTTAATCTCATTTGTTTTCAGGTCAGTCTTATTTCAAAAGTGGCTTTTCTTTCATTATTTTGTGTTCTGCGAAGCAAGTCATGGCACCTGATTTTAGTTTATCACATTTCCGTACAGCTGTAAGACTGTGAGATGAGTACTCAGGTGGTCATAAAGTCTCTTAAACTCAATAGATGGCACTGGTTTATGCAGTTCTTGCCTGCTGTTTTTGCCAAGGTGATTACTGTCGTACAAAATTTTGTGAGAAAAGATCTGAGCTTTTGCATGGTCTGTACTTTAATGGGCTACTGTGTTGAATTGTTTTGGGTTATTTTAAAAATTGCATTGTGATTCAGTGTTTTAGGAAAACATTGCCTTTATAAATATATATGTACTGGGTATGACTTGCACTTTTGATGAATATCATCAAATCATTTGTGTTGGAAGGTTTCCTGGGAGATTGTTTTGTCCAACATGTTGCTCAAAGCTGGGGCAGCACTGAGTTTGGACTAGGTTGCTCAGGGCTTTATGTCTAGTCAGATCTTTAAAATGTCCAAAGACAAAGATTCTTCAGCTTCTCTGGGCTCTTGTTCTAATCATTAATTATACGCCAGGTGAGTTTCTCCAGTATATCCGTTCCAGACCGTTTTATCTCACTCTCCCACCATGTTCCTCATGGAAAGCACAGCTGTATTCTCTGTAAGCCCTTCCTAGGTACTTGTTGGCTTCTGTAGGACCCCCTAAGCCTTCTCCTTTCCTCGTTGCTACAGCTCTGGGTATGGATAACCTTCACCACTGCTTGGCCTCACTGTCTATCCAGGCACTTGCATTTTTACAGGTATAGTCCTAGACAAAAGTTTGAAGAACGTTTTTTTTTCACTAAGAAAGGAAAACACTGCATTAATATCTTAAAATTTTGACTCATGTCTACTCTCTTGCCAAGAGAGTGAACCACCACCTGCTATTAATTAAAAACAGCCTGCTCTAGCTAATGGCTAAGGCCAAACTTGGGCATATGTGTCTTCTGTTTAAGCAGTTTTATGCATTCATGTGGCTATTCTGGCTTCTTGTTTCTATTAAAGACCAAATTCAACCTTTCCTCTTGACTCCCACAGGCTTTGGGCTGTGCCTAAAACATTTGCTTTCAGTCAAAAGTTGTCCAGCTACTGCTTCCTAGACTGCCTGCACGCGCACTGAAAGAGCTGTTTGGAAATATTAGAGGGTGAATTAGAGTGAATTGGAGGAGCCAGGTTTTATAAAGGCTGGCAGAAATGCTAAGTAAATGCCGGTGACAGAGAGGAACTGCCAGTTCCCTCAAGCTGAAATCTTGTTTACGACTTTTGTGTGTGTGCTTTTTATTTCTTTGCGGAAGCTGCTGCCTCTATGCCCTTCCTTAAGAGCTCCTTGTTATCTTTGTCTAGAAAATGGCTTGTCTTCACGTATGGGCTATATTTATCTTCATCCAAGTTGTTTTCATTGTGGCTCATTGTTCTGGCTGGGTTTTGTTGCATGTTGGTGTGGGGGCTTTAATCCTCAGGCTGAGCCCTCTGCTGTCCTGTTCCCAGATGTGGCTGTGTGAGGCATTGCCCAATTCTGTGCAGTCAGAGCAGTGGTTGCAGGGAAATCCCAAGCAGATCCCATGGAGCAGTATTTCCATGACTGACTGAGAATGGTTCCTGCCTCTGATTTGCAGGAGCTCAGGTTCAAGCAAAGTCTCTGTAGGGCAGTGAGGGAAGAAAGGAAGAATCCTGCTGTTCAATCTGACTGGCTCCTGCCTGGTGCATGCAAGGTATAGCTGCTGGAAACTCCCAAACCTGGCTGACCCACAGCATATGGACAGTGAGAGTCATTTTGGTCTTGTTCTGCTAGGTCCAAATGTACAAGGCTCTGGTCCAATTGTACAGTTTCCAAGTAAAATATTTGAAAATAATTTTTTTGTCACAATAACGCCCCTTCTCTGAGCCCCATTATTTGTTTACTTTTAGAAGTTGATGGTGTTTTATTTTACTGTGGTTGATATCTGTTCTTTCTTTCTCTTCTCTGCATGGTGTTGAATGCTTTAATTCTTGCTATTCTCAGTGTGTGGAAATATATTCCATCGGTTGTCTTGTCAAGTGTGATGTGACAGCCACCCAATGCCTTTTTTCCTAGCCTTAGTTCACTAAGCCTTTATTGCTATCATTTTCAGTTCCTAAGTAAACTTCTAATGGATCATTTGCATGGCATCTCTGCACAAGGACTGAAACTGGTGCAGCCTAGTGCAACCTGTCTCCTCTTCCTTCCTAAAGCAGTATCCAAAGGGGCAAAACCTAAGAATGTCAGTTAGACCCTTGGCTGCTTAAATAACTTTCTGCTAGGGCTATGAGGACCAGTTTTCTAGCGATTACATTTTCTTAATTTGAAGTTTAGAAACAGGTTTACTTCACGAAACCAGGTCTTCACACAAAGGCAGCTCGGGACTGCTACTTGCAGCAGTATGGCTTTTAATTGATTAATGTTCTGACAATGCTGCAATGAGAGCCTTTTAAACAGTGCCCTGTGACTTTCAAAGTACTTTAAAGCACTTTCCTCAAAATCTAAGAGTCGATACTGCTTGGCATCATGGCTGTGGGCAAACCCAGCGGCTCTCACTGTCTGCAACTGTTCAAATGCCACAACAAATGGAAGACCTTGGGTTTTTTTGAGGTGATGTCCTCTAGTCAGGCCACTAGCACACTATCCTTGTTGTATTTTTTTCAGACTTTGCAGCAAAATTTTGCTGTAGCCATTCTGTGTATGAAGCTTCCTTACTCTGAAAGCACTTTTAAGTGCTGTGGCACCTCTCTGAGCAGGGCAGTTGTTCAGGATTGCCCCTAATGCCCTCTTTGGAGAGCTTTACAGAGTGGGGTGCAGTCATTAACCTGTTCCTTCTAAGTGTGACCTTCATTAGAATAAAGCTTGATTTCAGTCTGGCTGATGGCTTGTGTGGCACATCACATAGGTGATAGATTTGACTTCACTGCTTTGGTTCGCAGGAGGCAACAGCACAGAGCTGTGCCCTTTGGTCTTCCTGTGCATAGGGAATGTTTTGCTGCAGGATGTGTGGCTTCATCTGGGAAACAGTACTTAAGGGCGAGGGAGCCCATGAGGGCTGGGAGCTCTTCAAAAAGGAAATCCTAGCAGCTCAGGAGAAAGCCATCCCTATGTTCCGGAAAAAAAGCCGTCAGGGGAAAAAACCAGCTTGGTTGAACAGAGAGATCTTGAGTGATATCAAGAAGAAGAGAAATGTTTATGGGCTCTGGA
Source organism: Phaenicophaeus curvirostris (assembly GCF_032191515.1). NCBI lineage: Eukaryota > Metazoa > Chordata > Aves > Cuculiformes > Cuculidae > Phaenicophaeus > Phaenicophaeus curvirostris. The sequence continues at coordinate 7,390,240 of NC_091402.1, read as the reverse complement.
AGAGAGGTCAGGCCTCTTGGGTGGACTACAGGAGGGAAGTGAGATTGTGTAGAATAAAAATCAGAAGGGCTAAGGCTCAACTAGAAATCAGATTGGCAAAGTCTGTGAAAGATCATCCTTCTATAAATATATAAATAATAAAAGGAGGACTAGGGAGACCATATAGCAGTCCTTATTGGATGCAGAAGGAACAACAGTGGCAGGGGATGAGGAAAAGGCTGAGGTACTTAATGCCTTCTTTGCCTCAGTCTTTAATTGTAAAGAAAGTTGTTCCCTCTGTGTACAAACCCAGGAGCTAGAGGAGCAAAATGAGGCTCCCGTGATCCAAGAGGAGGTGGTCAGAGCCTTGCTAGCCTGACTAGACACCCACAAGTCTATGGGGCCAGATGGGATTCATCCAAGGGTATTGAAGGAGCTGGCGGACGTGCTGGCCAAACCCCTTTTGCACTGGAACACGCTGCCCAGGGAGGTGGTTGAGTCACCTTCCCTGAAGGTGTTTAAGGGATGTGTGGACGAGGTGCTAAGGGTCATGGTTTAGCGTTTGATAGGAATGGTTGGACTCGATGATCTGGTGGGTCTCTTCCAACCTGGTTATTCTATGATTTCCTCCAGTGCTTGGAGGCCCATTCTTCATGTTTTGGGAATAGTTTGTTTTCAAGGAGAAAGGGTGTGTCAGTGGGTCCTCTGCTGTGTCCTGCATGGGTGCTTTCAGCTCTCCTGGATGTCACCTTTTCTCCATTCATCTTAAATGCTCTGGAGCTATGAAGGACACCAGTGCATAGGACTTGGCCAGGTGGTAATTGGCCCCATGTTCTGTATGGTTTGTAAAATGTGCCACAGGTACTGGAAGCCTCATGTAAACTGAAGTGACGATGGGTACTTTGGCATGCAGTAATCTGAATCTGTGAGAAAGGAGTCCTGGGGAGGTGCCAGCAGAGGTGCGTACTGCTATGGAAACCTCCTCTCCCTCTGACCCACAGCCCATGCTGGTTTGCAGAGATGCAGTGGCATAGGGAGATCTGATCTGTGGATGCAGAATTAACATCTTGTCCCTTGAGCTATGTTTATAGGTTTGTCTTCAAGCACAGGGATGCATCTGACCCTGCCTAAACCTTTTGCTGTGTTTGGGCAGCTGCTGGAGATGTTTAGGGCTCCTTCCAAAGGCTTCTGGTGATTGAGTGGCTGTTGGACATGGGAACTGGAACCCTCTCTCTTCTGTCACATCAGTGCGTAGCCTCGGGGCAGGCTGATTAATCTCAGCTTGATCTCCTCTGAAGATCTGACCTTATTTCCCTACTGTATAATTTTTACAGCCACGTGAGGATTGAAGATTAATTAGTTAATGTCTGTGAAGCACTTTGAATGTGTTATTTAAGGCTGAAGTATTATCATAATTCTCTAGGGAAGTGTCACCATGTTTAATGTGTCTACTGGCATCTGTCCTTCCTTGAAACTCATAACGTATAAATCCTGTCTTTGATTTCCATATCTTCATTATTCATTTTGTCCTAGTTTGGGACCCACTTTTCATTTGATTTAAATTAGAAACACGCGTTCTACATGGCAATAGCATGTAAAGCTAGTTTCAACTTTTGGATACGTTACTAGTTGCAGCAGTGTTTCTGGGAACTACTGGCATAGCCTCACCTGTCTATGGAATTGAGGGACTGCTCTAATTCCTGCGTGTCACTCTTGCTGCATATATTTTTCTAGAATGACCGTATCTTTTACATTTAGATTTCATCCTGATACGCTGCACAATACTTACAGACGGGAACTATAATGACTCTCAGCAGTGAAGAGGATGCTCAGAAGGGAACTTACATTTGTTCTCCATATTGGCAAAGGAAATATTCAGAAACACAGATGCACATGTGCAATATTTCTTTGGAAAGCATGCCATTACAATATGAGATGAAAAGCTGGCATCCTTGCCCTCACCTTCAAGATAAACTTTTAATATATTTTGACTTCAAGTTTTCCGTGTTTTTACATGCAGAGTTTATCCTGTGACTTTCGCTGTGCTGCCTATCCCATAATTTCTTGCTCCTTTCTATTTCTAATGCTGTCATCAACTGTTGTTCAGTGGAAAGCTGGCAAATATGTGAACTAATCATCTTTCCTTCTGCCTGAAGTTTTCTCTCCAGGGATCGTTAGAAGGCAATTTCTTTTCTCTAGATGAAGGCAGCAGAAATCATATAGCCTTCATTTTGCTGATTCCATGCAAGGCCATTTTTTAAAGCTCTCCCACTTCTTGTTAATAATTTGTCCTACTCTTCAAATATGTATTCTATGCATGTCTGCTCCAATGACTTATTATACTTCATGCTTCCAGAAGAAACCCTGTAGTTGCTGTTAAGTATATGGCCCTTTAGATATTGCAGGAATCCTTAAGCAAAGTCTGGGCAAATTTCTCTGTAGCCCAAGGCGACCCTTGCTGGGGGCTAGAGCAGGAGGACAGCAGGGGACAAAGACAGACATGTTTTCTCCCCCTGGATGTGTATGGGAAGGGTGGGATTTGCCTGGCAGTACAACCAGTAGCACCTGGGTTGTAGTTAGGGTTGCTGGAAGGCACAGAAGCTCTGTCTGGGCACAGTGGTGGTTTCCCATCTGCTCTTTGCAAGCTGTTGTGAAAGGCTCCCAAGGGAAGAATTGCAAAATTCTCCATTTGGTCTTGCTCCTTTGGCCTTGGCACCAACATGGGGACTGTATCTGGCATGAAAACTGCTTTTCTACACTGCTGCTTGTTACATAAATGGTGGTTTAGGTCTCAAATGGATTAAATATGTCTCCACTCCAGCCCCTGTATGTTGTATTTATCAATACCTATTTGTTGATCCATATGGGAATTGCTTTCCATTTTTAGCATCTACATAGGAATCCACGCTATATATAACTATGTAGCCTTTATAAGGACCTGAAACTTATTCCCACAAGCTTTGCTGACGCATTTACAGAAGAAGGGGGATACAGCAATACAAAGATCCAACATTCATTTTCCTGAAGACATAAAGTGCACTCATTTCTCACACAGGCCAATTTTTGTTTGATCTACCAATGTACTTTTGAATACTTTGGGGAAGTCCAGAATAGCCTAGCAATCTAGATAACTGCCTCGTGATTAGAAGTAACTGGAGGGTAGCTGACGGCCACTACAGAAGTGTCAATAGAGAAGCATTGTCTGCATTGCTTACTCCGAAGTTAACGTGCACAGAAAAATTAGTGCTTAATTTCACGTAGTAATGTTAAGCGTAAAACTTGTGTTGAGCGAGAGGCTTTCCAGTGCTGTTCCTTAGAGGTCTGTGCCAGTCCTTCTCTCCTGTTCCCTTTCTAGGGAGGCTGCTCATGGGCTAGTGATGGGCTGTGTGATTACGTGGGCACTGAATCGCGCTGGGCTTTGAACTCCGCATTAATTTTTGTGTTGCAGTGGTGCCTGGGAGCTCTCCTGAGGGCAGGACCCTGTGTAGCTAAAGCAGGGAATGAAAAGGTGATGTGCATCCCATGCAGTTCAGTTTCAGAGCGCCAACAAATACAAGACTGGCTGGGAAAAGTGAGCGATCGCATCATCCAGCAGTTGCCTCAGCACCAGCCTGACCTCAGCCTGTGCATTATCCATCACAGACTGGGCTCCGTGCCGACACTGAGAAGCGTTGCCTTTCAATATTGCTGTTCCTCCAGGGCTGTGTCAGGACTGGTGAAGACAGCTCTCTCATAGTTGTGCCTCCCTAGTATAGCTATTACTGCAAACAGTGGCTTGTACTCAGTCAACCTTCTGGAAACCATTATCTGGGTTCTCATTTGTAAAAGGCGTGGGCTGTAACTTTGTGTAACTCCTAAACTTGGTTGTTTCTTTGGGTTTTTTTCCACAATTATATAATATACAAATATCCAGAGATAAAAATGAATGTTTTGGTGTAATCAGTTTCCATAAATATTTCATTGGTATAATTACCTGATACTTTAAATTATTTTCTTGCTTGGCTTGTGCCTGATAAAAATACAAAATTTAATTTGTTTCTGGAGTGTCAGTTTGAAATAAATGCGTGGATGAAATAAGTGCGTAAATCCTATTAAAAGAAAGAGGGAGAAAAATTCAAGTCATGCAGGAAAAAAAAAATCCAGTCATTTTTTGGCAACATGAGATGAAATCAAAAAATGCTATTCCAAATTAGTGAACAACTCAGCAGTTTACCTGATTAAAAAGGTATTTTGAAGTGTAAGTTGTTAGAACATACAGCAAAAAGAACAAATAGGGTTTAAACACCTTTCCTTCCCCCCTCCCTCCCCTTTCTCATTTTAGATTTGTGCTTGACAGCTGATACATAGTACTGCAGCAGGTCTGAAAAAAAACCTCTTAAAACCACTGTAAGAATTGCTGGTATTTTTATATTTAGATTCTTAAATTTAGAGATTCGTGACTTTTTTCTTTTTTTTAATATTTTGTTTTCACTTTTCTCACATCAGCTAATTTCTGTTAGTTTTTCAATAAGTGATAGAACGTGCCATAAAGTCAGCGTTTTTCTTTATAATTTTAAAGACATCAACTACATCAGAGAGGCATAAGAAATCCCTCTGTTTCACTTCTGTGTGGAGGGCAAAACTGAGCTACAGGATGGATGAGTTATTCATCCTTTGTCCAATTTTTTGAGGTCTTTTCCCCTTTAATCAGGATATATTTTTTTGTTCTTGCATCCACACCAACACCCAGCTGATATCAGCAGGCTCAGATCACCATGGAGATCTTCCTAAGTAAAGTCTGATATTAGTTGCCATTGGCCAGTAACAAAGCATTATGGATCAACAAAAGCCAGCTCCCCGAAATCCCAAATCCTCTTGGGTGTTTTGTACCTCATATAGAGAAGCTGTCAGTTCATGGCCTGATCCCTGATAAAACCCAACACTGCAGCTCCCTTTGGAATTGTATGGGTCAGTTTTCCCAGGATGCCCATGCCTGCACTCTGGGAATACATAAGCCATTGCAGAGGATGAAGGAATCTATCCAGCTTGGATACATAGCTTATTAAACTTGCATGAAAACCAGAGATTCTCATGTGCAAAGGTAGCAGAGAGAGGCTGAGTGCATTAACCTTGAGTTTTACCAGGATGATCTTGGCACTATGAGCAAATTCTGCCATGTGATGAGAAAATACATGACCCCCAAAATGCACACGTTTGGGTCTGAATGTAGGCTACTGCATTAAGTGGTTATTTGCTTACGTTGAGCAGGGTGGCTTTGTATTTCAAGGCTCTCGAAGAACGCAGTACCCAGTGGGTGGCAGTGTACTAGCTTTGGATGAGGCATGCTCTTTCTTATTTTTTTAATTCTTCATCTAGTTTCCATGGTAATGACTGCAGCTTTGATGGCTGTGCAAAACTGGAGAGGGAAAGAGAAATAAGAGGGCGATATTGTGTTAAACTAGTCGAGTAACCCATGGAAGTCGCAGTGGTCACAGCAAACAGTAAGGGCTGCCAATGAGAAAGTAACAGGCACAGAAATCGTGGGTGCCCGAAGAGCGGCTTAATCAAGCTGTTTTGATGGAGTGGTCGAAGACAGCAGTAATACTGAAGGATTTAAGGGAGGAAAAAACAAGGCAAATTTGTCATGTATTTACATTAGCTGAGCTAGATTCACTGCTGGAGATTTTAGAAGATTTTTTGCATTATATGGGTAAAGTTGTGATAAAAATAATAATAATATGCAGTCAAATTGAATATGGATTCTTCTGCCAGTAGTTTAAAATGATGCATCCAAATAATATCATGGATTTAAATGCCAGGTCAGAGAAGCATTGGTTTTTATGAACTCATTCAAATTTTGAGTTGAATCAACTTTATTTTCTGTTGAAAGAGATAACTTCCAGGCTTGAAATTTGAATGTTAAAACTATATCTAAAATTCTCTTTTGCAGCTCTTGCAACTCCTCTGCAGTATTACCCTCCAAATTACACAGCAGAGATCTTGAAATTCATGCACTGCTATAATTGTCAATACTGTTGACTTTGCACCATAATCGTTTGTGACTGCTGTGAGATGTGGCTGAATTTAATGCCTGCAATCTACAGCTTATCAGTGTAGATTGATCTAGGTCTGTTTTGTGTAAAAGCTGCTGATCAAGGAATGCTACAGGTCTGTTTGTCAGACCTGCCTCTTCCTCCTGGCTTCAATTTGATCAGCTTGTCCCACTTAGCCTGAGCAGAGTTTGTCAGATGGAGAGGGGTCTGCTGGCTCTCGTGAGGGGGCAGAAGCTGAAGTCCTAACACACGCTGCACCATCCGGAGCTCTGAAACCATGCTATTTTCTTGAAATTTAACTGTGCATCCAAGTTTTGGGTTGTTTTTTTAAAGAAGAAAATAAAGGGAGGGACGTTCAGAGAGATATTTTACCTGTGTGGCTTGTGGTTGGACTCGATGATCCAGTGAGTCTTTTCCAACCTGGTGATTCTGTGATTCTATATGGATCATGGTGGCCTTTCTCCAAGCTTCCTTAGACTTCCAGTAAAACTGCATCCCCAATTCATCATTGGTGATGTCCTAAGTTTTCACATTTTTTTCTGTCTCCCTCCATTTCTCATCACCTTTGCCCTCAGGCTCCTTGACCCCAGCACCCAGGCACTAGCAGAAGTCTCCCTGCGTGCCATTTGATCCTGCCTCACTAAGGATCTCGCCATCCCCAAAGCAATTTTTTTCACTGGTGTTGCTAAGCTCACTGTCAGTCTCCTGCCCTCCACAGCAGACCTGCAACACGTCTGCGTTCCCTCCAAATCATGTTGAACATGCTACCTCAGGTGGTACAGCGACAAGGCTTGAACATACTCGCTTCTGTGGTGGCTGGATTCAAAGCTTCATGTCTGATGTTGATGATTCGGTTTTGAGGTATAGCTACATGTAGGAGGAGTTGCAAAACCTTTGTTGGGTAGAGACACGGTTTCGTCTGATTGCTAGAGGGGCAACATGGATGACAAACCTTGTTCACAGATATTGCTGTGTGCGTTAGCGTTTCGCAGTGTTCAGTGTGGTTTTCTAAAGGATCAAACGTGAAGAAAATCAGCCTTCCTGCAGCTGTGGAAGCAGGCCTATGCACAGGAGATATGCTGGAGTCTCAGTAAATGGCATATTTGAGCAAGAGATGAAAAGAAACTAACCAAACACATTGCTGGATCTTCTGTTTCTTTTCTGTGATTGCTCTATCTCTGCATGTACCTTTCTCTCTCATTCTCAATGCGCACACTTCTTTAATGAAAGATGATCAGCCACCTTAGTCACATACTTCCAGTGCTTCTGAACAGGGGATGTTTGGGGAATGCTGACTATGACTCTTAAACAAGTGATCTTTAGATCAAACTATGGCTAGACAAGATTAAATTTTCCCTCTGTGTTTAATACAAGATATCTGAGGTTACTTTTCTTCTGTAGAGTTTCGGGGGGCGTGTCATGGTTAAATTGACTTCATGGACATGAAACTTTCGTTGTCATTGTGGAAAATCAGCTCACTCAGAGAAGTTGTTTTCTGCACTTGCACAGGTTCTTGCAAGCTGTTTGAGGGACGCTAAATATATCACAGCCAAGGAAAACTGACAGGGATTGTAGCTGCCAAATTTCTGATAGCAACTTCATAATTCCATTGCTTTTTCAACAACAAAGAGAAGAAAAATACTGTTAACTTGGCAGTACCTGTTTTTCTGTGCTTCTCAGGGCGTGGTAACAATCCTTACTAAAATAGCTGAATATGTCAACAAAGATATAAACTGATTTCAACAAAAATAAAAGCTATGTAACCCTACCAGTATCTAAAATTGGTGCATGACATTCCTTGTTTAAATATATCGCCGTTCTCCAAATGAATTGGACAGACTGAGACTCAAGACTTGAGGATTAGCAGAGGGCTTAAGTAAAGCATCATCAATGTTGTCCCTGCAGAATTAAAATCCTGACACTCTGATACTTTACTATATTTGAGCCTTAATTTTAAATGACTGACTTTAAAGTGATCATCACTTAGAAACTTAAGCATGGCTTTCTTTTCAGAATTGTAGCCTCACATGTGTTTGCAGATCAGAATAATTGTCACTGTTTTATTATTGCTAGGATCCATTTTCAGGTGACTACAGTGCATTTAGAGTTTTGTCAAGTTAATAATGCTTTCTCCTGGCTTTCAAAATGCAATATTAATAGTTGAACAAAGTCTTTCAGATTTGCAGCATCCATCCTCCCTAGAGGTCCACTTTTCCCAGAAGACTGAATACTTCTGGTTTGTCTCTAGCCTGTCAAATAAGCTTAAGAAATTTGTACCAATCTCAAATACTAAGCTTCAAGAAGAAGTAGTCTTTTTCAGTCTAGGCAAGTGACACTGAAGTCAATAAAAAATTAAAATTAAAAATACCAAAAGAGTCCAACAAGTTCAGGCATTTGGTAGTGAAAAAAGAGAGCGGATGTCCAGGGTTATGATCATGTTTCCAAACTTGGACAAGAAATTAAAACTTCTTGTCATACTATGGTTGTCTGGCCATTCTTGTTTGTTATATATTTGTGTAACAGAAGGTACAACAGCAGTTGGTGTTTGGTGCAGCTTTTGGAACTCTCTGGTAGAGCTTGGCTGCCTGTAGCTAACCCAGGGCTTTGCATAACATTTGCATGAGGTGCAAGAGGAGTGCTGAGACAGGATTTTTGTCTGTAGGATTTTTGGTAAGTCAAATGTACGAAAAGGAGTATGCATTAAATGATAGAAAATATTTGATTTTGAAAAGCCTGCAATGAATTGCGAATAAGCTTAAGTTGGCGTATTTTAAAGTTTGAGGAGAACTTGTCTCAGTTCTTGATTTTCTTTCTGAATTGAGACTGTGATGCATGTTGTTAAAGCAGGTGGTGAAAGCCTGCCTTTTCTAGCAGTTTTAAAATCAATTTTGTTGTTTAAGCAACTCAGCTTCCCTGAAATTGTAGGAATCCAATCCTGACGCTGTCCTTGACCTTTCTGTGTTCTTCAGCTGGTACATTCAACAGTTTGTGGCCAGCCCTGTGCCACTAAATGCATGACATTCATCAGACTTTTGCTGTGGTGAGTAACAGGGTAAGGAGGATATATTTTGTGGGCTTTTGCAAACAAAATGCCTTATGTCATGGTTACCTGCAATTTTTTGAATACTGGATTTGACGTAGATGATGGCCTTCAGCATCATGTTCTTCAAATGATTATGTGGAGATGTGACTATCTTTGCTTGCAGTCTAATGGTCTAGGATCACAAATGTTATTTTCTATCACTCCTGTAATTGCATGGGTGTATTCTGTGTCTGCAGTCTGAAATCACATATTCAAAATAAATCAAATACATTTGGAGTAGCTTCTATCTTCGTGACTTGTGGTTAGAGCTATTTTATGAGCTGTGCCGATGTAGCGATTATAATAGAAAGACTCTAAGAAAATAATGACCATGCCATATCCTAGGAGTGAATGGCTGAAACTTGAAAGTTGAGTTAAGAATGCCTTATAAAACTGCTCTCGGTTCGCCTCTCAGTCAAACGTGAGTAAATGAGGTATAGTGCTGCTCGTCAGTGGTTCAGAAGGAATGTAAATGATAGGAGTATGTGGTTCAGTATTTCAGGGTCTCCTAGTTTAAGGGGTTTAACTGCCAATTTAACCTAATTCGCATGGTCTCAGATTCCAATCTCTGAATGTCACTTCAAGATTGTTCCGTGTTTTGGATATAACACTTCCCAGTCACTTGCAATTTAAGCAGAACTCCTAGGCACAGAGTATTTAGCCAAAATGCCCTATCCATGACTTTTAGAAAATTCAAAAGGGCAAATCTTCTATGTTAGCTCTAAATGCCAACATTGAATCTACCCGATTTTCTGCAATAAAAGCATGTGTGACTGTATATGAAATGCACATCAGAGCGGGTTTCCTAGTTTGCTGACCACATTAAAAACTGCAAGAAATTTCAAATAGCTCTTGGCCAGTAAGGATTTTCTCCCCTTCTTGTCTGAGTAAGATTTTCCCCCCCAGGGAGTCATGTGGCCACTTTGATGGCTGCACATTTAAATTATTTACCAAGAGTTGGTCTTATTTTTTTTTTGTGTGACATCAGCCTGAAGCCACCCAAACAATGGATCAGAGACCAGCTATGTAAAGTAACATCTTAGCTGGCTATTTTAGTCCCACAAGCTTGCTAACTCCAAGTGAAAAAGCACAAACCATCCCTATGTTTGTGTTCTGGCTACGCATGCAAGCAAAAGATTTCCTCATGGCTTTTACAATAATGTGCTTTAAACTGCTAAATCAGAGCTCTTATTTTCCCCTTGAGCTGGCAGCACAGGCCAGCTCCCTTTAATCCAAACATTAAACACACATTTTAAAGTGTGTTCTTTTTGGAAGGATGTTTAGCAACTTCCCTTTTGAATCCAGGCGTAGAGGTCTCTTTCCAGAATTGATGGCCTGTACTCGAGTGAACCGCTCTGTCTCTGGGCTTTGTGAAAGACCAAGTCTGTGAGTTCAGGGATCACCTTTCGAAATGGGGCCTCATAAAAGGTAAGGTGAAAGGAAGGGCAGCTTGAAGAGGAAAAAAAACCAGATGGAACTCAAGAGTTTGATTTGGCAAGAAACAGTGCAAGTTCACTGTGCTCTAAAAACAGGTCTCTCCCCTGTTTTAATTACGCCTTATTACTTTCATCATGTATTAATATATAAAACATACAGATGTGGCGATCTACAAATGTGACTTGGTTCCTCCTTAATTTCTTTCATGGATCCAACCAGACTTACCAGAAGAGTGATGTCCTTGTGGCCTTCCTCACCTTGGCTTATAATGGTACCCAGCATGGACGGCTCAATACTTGCCGTGCAGAATGCAGGATTGACAGAGCAAACAATTATCCAGCCAACACTCACATCTCTCTCTAATGTCTTATGTTGCATGCAGAAGGGATGCCCCTCTCATTGGCTGGGGTGGCAGTGGGTAGAGCACGTACCAGTGATCATGGTGGCCTTTCGTGATACCTTGTGGGGACCAACATGATGGTTTTGTGTCTCATCTAGGCGAGAAAGCTGAGTTGTTCTGTAAGGACTTACCTTGGCTGTTGTTTATCATCCTTCCAAGACTGGTGTGCTTGCTGTGTGCTGGCAGTCATCTTTTCTTGCTTGTGACCCATGTCACAGGATTTGCTGCTGTATCTCATTACTGTTTCCTGTGCGAACATTTCTAAGTGAGGCAGTTTATTTCATTTTGCATGTCTCAAAAAAATGACTTGGTTTCTAGAGTATTTCAGGAGACTGTATAATTTGTCAACATTCTTTGAAGGCCTTTCTTATTGGGGTCAGTGATTGCTAGAAACAAGTTTTAGACTGTCTTAGGAATAATCATTTTGGATATTTCATGTAAAGTCTTCCTATATTTGCAGTTAAAAAAAAAATCTCTTTAGGTAGGCAAGGCAAATGCTAAGACACTTTGCTTGCAGTCTGCTGATGGCTTTTGCAAACGTTAAAAGTATTGCTGTTTCCACTTGATTGATCAAGTGAGTTGCAATGAAATTTAATTTTGCTATGTCATTTAGAATAGTTCCATAGAGTCAGAATACCTATTACGGTGCAGCACCATTGTGCGTTTTTTTGTGCTTTTGGATATTTACATCATTTCAGAGACTCATCTTTAGTGCTGAGAAGCTGGTATTTAACTGTACGTAGTACTTGGGAAGGCTGTATCTACTATATACATGGCATGCACCATTTATTTCCCTTCTACCCAGTCATTTTTCAAGGCATAAATACCTTACCTTCATCCAGTGCAGGTATATGAAATAAGAACATCCCTCCAACCTTTCAAATCCATTAAAATAGGGAAAGTTTTAATTTGTATTCAGATGTTTGAAGATCTACTAGGACACAAAAAGTATATGGGAGAAGATTTATATCTGTATTGTTAACTGTGTAATTAATAAGCCAGGGAAATATAGTTAGAATCACTTTTGACTTCAGAAGGGAGACATTTGGGTTCAAATTAAATCCTTTTTTTCTAAGTCTCACTTATTTCTTGAGCCAATTCCAAGTGTCTGAATTTAAAATTCAGTGTTATCCTTCCATTGCAGTTATGTCAGACTTGTTTTTTTCAATGTATACATGAATGAGGAAAACAACAAAATAAATGTACCGTTATTCCTTTCAACGTGGATCGATAGACAAAATTCAGGGTCTTGTAACTTATCACAAATTGCTGATGGATTCAGATGGATTTTACTATAATTGGGTTTATTTGCAAGTGTCTTCCAAGTTCTAGTTTCTGGATGCATTTTTACCTCTGTCAGTCACAGGAACTCATTAAAATTAGTCTGGGTAACTAAAGATAAGGGTTAGAGAAAAGAAATGCTGGAGTATCCCATCCTTAGCAATCAGGTTCATTTTAAAACATCTTAGTTTGTTCTATGATTTCAAACACATGCTGTCTTGGTTTAGAAGGGAGGTTACTGTAGTGATACTGTGTTCATTGCTACAGTATCCTCCCTTCTAAACCAAGACAGCATGTTTTTGAAATCATAGAGCAAACTAAGATGTTTTAAAACTAACATGGTTGGACTCGATGATCCGGTGGGTCTCTTCCAACCTGGTTATTCTATGATTCTATGCCAACCTGCAAATTAATGACAGCCACTGAAAGGATAGAGAACCAGGGACTGTGTCCCACCAGGCACGTTGCATTGCTCCTTCCACCTATGCCGGCTGTTGAACCACACCTTATTTTAGATGAGGTATTAGCTGTCTATTGAGGTTAGCACTGAATTTTGAGGCTTAGCTACATGTTTTTCTTTAAGTCAGATACCAAAACCCAATCCCAAAGACGTCTTCATTTAGGAATGAAAGCTTTATGTTGAGCTAAATAGATCGATCAAGCCATTCTAGCAAAATAAGTTTCTCTCTCACATCTGTATCATGAATACCAGGCACTTTATTAGCTACTCTTTTTCCCCAGAACCAGCCAAATTTTAATTCCTAGTAAGAAGGTACTGTTGAACTCTTCAGAGGAGCCCACATAGAAGGGCTAGGGAGTGTCAGCAGTAATGTTTGCTTGTTGCTCCCCTCCTCCTTACTCTCTCCATCTCCAACTGGAGGGTCTGGCCAGCCAGATTTATATTCAACACAGTTCTCCACACTTCCAGCTTCTCAGTCTCTTATTACTGTTGAGTGACCACCAAATTCTCCGAAGCTTCTCAGTCTGGGCACTTCAGTGGGAGTTTGTACAGGGCTGGAGCAAAGGCTACGGAATGGTGCAACTCAATGCAGTTGTTGCAGGGGTGCCTGGAGAGGCCATGCTGAAGCACTGGGGATCTCTTCATACCCTTGTCTGGTTTGCTGCAGATCTGCTGTCAACACTTAAGCTTTCTATAGGGAGCCACGAGCCTGCCTATATTGATTTTTCTAAACAGTTGCTCTGTTTTACTGCCCTTGAAGGGACTATATGTCTTTTTAATTAAAACTAAAGTACATAGCAAACGAGTGGTGAGGGCGTATAGTGGGTAGAAAACCAACTGCATATTGACTTTTTGTTCTGGAGATGGATTCGTAGAAATGGCTTCTGAGGATCTCCAGGACATGGAGGTGTTTTACCCTTACTGGTTATCTCGTGTGGTGACCTCCTGGGAAACACACTGACCTGGCTTGGAAATACAAACTATTGTTCACTTTAGACTCTGGAAAATTCAAGAAGTTAAATTCACACAACACGTTTGTTTTTTTTTTTTTCAGAGATCTCAAGTCAGTCTTCATTGATACTGTGGTTTCATCCCTGAAATTTCTGCAGTTTTGCTGTGCGTTCAGCTGCATGTGATCTTGGGCTGTGATCTTCAATCTCACCAGAGTGATGTGTGTACTCCTAGTGAGAGGATGATGCCTTTAAGGCACTGGGATGGAGTGCATGGTACTGGCATGAGATATGTTCTTAGGAAAGCTTTCTTAAAGTCCTTAGCATACATAAATACATTAATTTTCTGTTAATATTGTTGTTATTTCTTATCCTTTTCTAAGACATGTATGTGTATGTACTGGTAGATATTTTAAAATGCTGCTAGAAAACTGGAATCATAGAATTGTTTGATGAGTTGGAAGGAACCTAGGTCATCTAGTTCCGACCCCCCTTGCCATGGGCAGAGACACCTCCCACTGGATCAGGCTGTCCAAGGCCCCATCCAGCCTCACCTTGAACACCTCCAGGGATGAGGCAGCCACAGCTTCCCTTGGCAACCTGTTCCAGTGCCTCACCACTGACAGTGAAGAAATTTCTCCTTATGTCTAGTCAAGTCTGCCCCTTTCCAGTTTACACCCATTGCCCCTTGTCCTATCACCACAAGAGTTTGTAAACAGTCCCTCCCCAGCTTTCATGTAGCCCCTTTAGATACTGGAAGGTCGCTATAAGGTCTCCTCAGAGCCTTCTTTTCTCCAGGCTGAACAACCCCAACTCTCTCAGCCTGTCCTCACATGGGAGGTGCTGCAGCCCTTGGATTATCTTTGTAGCCCTCTTCTGGACCCATTCCAATAGTTCCATATTCTTCTTATATTGAAGATTCCAGAACTGGACACAATACTCCATCTAGAGTTCTGAATTATGACATATTAAGAAGCTGTTCAGACGCAGAAGTATATGCATAGATGGATGCCACAGGATGTCTCTCACATGATTAATTCACAACTGTCTTCTAGGTAATTCACTTGCATAGTGCTAAGGCCAGTTGAAGCAACTGAAGCAAGCTTGTAACACCACTAAAATGCCAGTTCATGAGTTGATTGTGAACTTGTGCAAGTATGTCAAGCTTTTAGTTGCATAAAAGAAACACCAGCAACCTCCCACTACAAAAATCCTTGGTAGCATTTGTTTAGAGACCTGGAGGCATGAAAGAGGGGAGGAAGAAGAAGGGTTTCTCTTTCTCACTCTGTATGTCTTGTGTATAGTTTATCATGGACATCAGTGAAATAATAGAATGAAAAGGAAAATATACCCAATAAATAAACAGTAATTCTCAGCCTGCTCATGGAAAAGTATAAATATCTCAGACAGGGATATTGAAGGTTGTAGACACACTTTAACTTTCTGGGGATCACTTAAGTGACCAAGGCAGAAGTTAGAGCAAAGGTTTGCTCTGCAGAGGTCCACTTTTAGGTGCCGCTTACTGGACCACCATGCAAAAGAAAAGGGACATTGGAATTGCATTTTTAATATTTCCATAGTAAGCATTGATTAGAATTGCTCTCATAGTTTTATGGCAATAAATCTTATTTGACAGTTTTGTTGTAGTGTAGTAGGAGATGGATGGGAAGGAGGATGCAAGCAATTGATCACTTCATCTAACTAGGCAAGAGCAGGAGACGTGAATTTACAGGAAGAATATTGAGGCCGTTTGGACCAACTTAGTTTCTTAGAAAATAATCTCAGAATTTTCATGTGGAAGAACATCTGTGGCCATTTGCTGCAGAAGAAATGAGACAACTTCCAGGGCAAGCTATGAGGTTTATGGCCCTGCAGAGTGCTGGTCTGGGTGATTGGTGTGGTAGACTACAATAACCGAGCCATTCTCTGAACTGGAGACAAATTGCAGAGACAAAGGAAATCTTAATTTTTGTGATATAAATAGTGATTTAGAGAACCGTTCCTAAAGTGGATCAATAAAGTAATCTGTTTCAGGTAAATAGGTAGAGGTGAGAAAAATTGTCCAGGGAAGTACACGCCTTTCTCAATGTCCTTAATGTCCCTGTGGGCTTGGGCAGACTGAGCATGGTTTGTGCTTACTGAGACTGGGTAGTGTTTTCTCTTTGCTGCTCTTTGTTTGGAGACAGTTTCCTTTAAGGCTGATTTACCAGAGCAACAGTGCATTGACGCACACGTAAGCCTATTTTACAAGAGTAGAAACCAGAAATCTCAGATTACCCAGAAAAGGGGGAATTTTTTGAAATTCCTCCTGCTCCTGCCCCCCAAAATTTTGTAGGACAGGAAGTTTTGTACCGGTCTATTAATGAGAATTGCCTTTCTAATTCTGCTTCTGGAACTAATTACTGAATTGAGACAGCATTGTTGTCTGTGCTGCACACAGCCTCCTAGTTCTCCAGAAGCTTATGGTCCAGTGGTTACCAACACAGAGCTGAAGTGAATATTATCTGCTTTTTTTTTTTTCTGTAAACTATACTGCTTGGCTATCCAAAGCCACATGCAAGCATCTTCTAAGAGGAAAGCCAAATCATGGATAAAAACAATCCCTTACCACTGGCAACGTTAAATGACTGGTTTTGCTGATTGTTACTGCTTTTGTCTTTGCGTCCTGTGGCATTTAATGCCATCGTGTGCTTTTGCCTTGTGAGTGCTGGTTTGTGGGGTGGCAGTATTCATCACCAAATAATGAAGCGCAGCCTTCATGGATGTGTTTTTTGGTGAGACTCTTGGCAGCAGTCCAATCAGGAGGTAACCTTGCTAAAACTCAGCTTATGACAGAATATTCTCTTTGAAGCATAGCTACCGTAGCATTTGGTATTCAGTGGCTCTGGGCACAGCACATCTAAAGGAGTTCATCCAATATTGATGGTCTTCCAGTAAAATCGGGAGGAGAAAAAAAAAATCCTATTTCTTAAAGGTCTTATTTTTAACTTTTCTTCTTATTCCCTGATCTTGGTCTGTAAGGTCACAAGTCTGAAGGCCTAGTAGAGTAAAACGTGGCATTAAAGGTCTATGCTTCATCTTCTGTAAATTCAAGTTAACATCTTCTCTGACTTGCAGCCTTATAGAGAAAAGAACGAGCTTGTTTCTGAGAACGCTGCTGTATATTGTAAGTCTGTAATACTATACTGTCTGAAAGTTTCTTTGAGGATGGTTTAGATCAGCCTTGTATTGGAGAACGCTGGCACTCAAAACCACAACTGTGCCTCTATGCTTGAACGTGGTTTTAAAATGGGTGGGTTTGCCTCTCTTTTGGCAGCAGAGAAAGTGGGTTCGGTGACAGAGAATTAATTGCTTTGTTTTATGGCCTTTGTCTCTTGGACCATGACTTTGGCATCCCTGTACAGCTGCAAGTGCTTAGGTAAAGAAGGACCACAGGAAACTGGCAGGTGCACGGAAGGCGACTGATGCTTTTGGCAGCTGTGCTGTCCAGATCATCTTAGGCTGATTGAGGTTTCTACATTTAAGCTGAGCTCACTTGTCACAGAGGATAAAATTGGTGCTTCTTAAGGAGCTACTTATCTCCAGGACAGACCCTGTAACTGGCTGCGTGGGGCAGGGCCAGACAGTTGCAAAAGAGGCGTTGTTCAAGCTGAGCTGATTTATTTTGTATTTTCTGAGAGGCTATAACTTCTTGAGATGCAGCACCTTGCAGACCTGTATGAGCAGAAGGAGTTCACAGAGGTGTTGGCAGTGTTAGTAGCATTTGCTGATGCAGAACAGCTGCCTGGGTACTGGAGGCCTTAACCAGCATTGCTGTTTGGTGTGAAGGTCCTGGGTGTATGATCCTGGCCCGCGGAGGTATCCTGACACAACTGAAGGTGCATTGATGAGCTACTTCACAATCTTTTTCATACAACAAAGTTGTAGCTGCTATGCTGTGTGTTTTCTGTGTGTCTACGTGTTTATCTTTAAAGCTATTAGATGGGATTTTGCATGGTGTGTATAGGTAAGCCTGACACTCTTTTCCATGTACAAATGCATCTTGGATATCTGAGGTAACTGGTTTATAATGAGGAACCATTGAAGCCATTCTTTGGCATTAGAGATTCAGTCAGTGCTCATGGCCGAGGCTAGCAACAATGAGGTTGTAATGTTGCAGTGCGAACAAATATGGAAATCAGGCTACAGTTTACTTAAAATTCTCATATGCCATGGAGAGAATGAGTAAACGCGATTTCATTTCTGATATTCTTTATTAGTTTTACATACACAGTCTGATGTAGAAGCATTTGTATTTCAATTTATTTTAGCGAAAAAACCTTCTTTCATAATCTCTCAGTCAGCCCGTTATGAATAGCAACCTCTGATCACAGAAGGCTATTAATTCTTAATTATCTGCTGGTAATTTACTTGTGCATGAATTTAGCAATCCATTAGGTGGTGATTTATTTTTGAGAGAAGTATGTAATGAAAAGTTTTAGGATATGCTTTCCCTCACCCCTGCTTTTGGCTGGCAGTGGAATTAGCTGATTGATTAGATTACAGGATTTATCCAAACCACACTCTGTGTGTGAGAGATTGTAGTTAAGTACATTAAGAAAATCTGAAGCAAGACACAGATAAATGAAATAGTGTTTTTGATGGCAGTCTCTGAATCAGGCTAGTGGCTGAGGAATTGGAAGTTAAATTAACAAACACTAGAGGGTTGATCTAATTCAGGGATTTATGGATGCCTGAAAGTTTTTGAGTGGAAGTATAAATCCTACGTGGCAGAGGAGCTCGATAGCAGTGAGTTGGTTTTCTTATGTACCGTGAGGGCTACATGGAATACAGACCAAAAACTTTGATCTAGTGCTGCATTTTGACTCAACAGAGAGCAATAGAAAGCAAGACCTGAACCTCTCACTACCAGGTCAGCCTGACTGTTGTGTGAAGCCCTGTCCTGCTGTCTTTGGTCATGCTGAATGCGAGCAGGACAAAACTTAACTTGTCTTGCAAATAGTTTTCCAGAGGTGAACTGTGGGATTTGTTTAAAGCACTCACTTCTGTCTCTTTGCTCCTTCTGCTGGGCTTAATGTGAGTCTCAGTTTTCAAAAAGCACTAAAGCTTGCTTTCTCCTGTGCCAGAAAATAAACACTTAATGGTGGCTGTCATCTGGCTGACTTGATCCTTGTCTTAAATCTGTGATTGTGGCTCAGCAGGTGAGTTGTGGTAACCGTCCTGGTATGCAGCTTTTGGTAACTTCATTTACTGTCACTTGCAGTGGATGGGTGAGAAGTCAAACACAGCTACTTATGTTAACAGTTGTCTTTTCATGCCTTGTTCTGTGACTTAAAGGCCGAACAACATGGTTTATGCTTGAGGTACTAGAATATATTGGGACTTAACTGTTTTTTCTGGTGGTTTCATGTGCACTGAATCAGGCCTTTCTGCTTAAGAGTTCAGCTTAGAAGTTAATCGGTCATTAAAAGAGTTAGTTCTCTATTAACTCAAGTTAACTTTAGTGGGCTGTCTGGTAACCGACTGCAGTAATGTGGTTTTTTTGCCGAGTGAGCCTGCTGTGTTTGGCTGCTATTCTTGACAGCCGAGAGCAGGGGCTGAGTTTTCCTGCTGGATGCTCTGTCCTCACATGCTAGTTTGCTACTTTTAGCTCTACTTGAAAGAGTGACAGAGTCTGTGGCACATTTTTCACATCAAAGATGTTGTTAGTAATTGGCCTCAAGTCTGACAAGAAAAATAACTCAAAGGAAGGCGAGGTTGTTATTAAATAAGTATCATTCATACACAGCAGGCTGCACTGGGCACAGTGGTCCCTACACAAAGTATAGCGCAGCACGTCCTCACTGAAGGCTGAAAACAGCAAAAGATGCTGTTGATACCCCAAAAAGGTGCTTGGTTGTGTCTTGCCCCAAGACTGGGGAAAGCACTAGCATGAGGCTGGCAAGGGAGGATAGTGCTGGCAGCGGTTTCTTGGACCATTGCCTTTGGTTCATTTTTCCTCCTACCAGCGTTGCCAGAAGCATCAGCCATCCCCACTGGTAGCAGCTGCGTGCCCCTTAGAGAAGAGCTTCCAGGTGTTTGGCCAGAAAGATGGAGCTGAGATGCAGAAATTACATTTTCAGATAAGCTGTATGCATTCTTCATCAGATTTTGGACTTTGTCTTAATTGTGTTTAGCCTGTAAGCAAGCTGATATAGTTAAGACAATTTGTAACCTCTCTTCTCACGCCTAGCTGTGGTGGTAGGACACACAGCGGTGGTCTGACATGGTGGGTTGTGTTGACTCTTGGCTTCATTGTCAGCAGCTGTAGATGAGGAGCAGTATGCAGAAGCGGGGTGCAGGCGCAGCGCTGAGCCCAGTCCTGAGGGAGCTGTGTACTGGAAGTGTGCCTGGCTTGTTTCTCCCTCCTTGGAGAGGCTATTTATCAAGATAAATAATGGCATACCAGTTTGGGAGAGGGCACTTAATCAGCTATTTCTCCTTAGTCACAGATGCCTTTCCTTCAAAGGCATGTACTCAGCAAAGCACACAGCCAGCCTAGCTGAAATAGCCATGAAACAGCCATCCCAATTGATCTGGAGGCACCCTAACAAAGAGTCATTTGTTTCTGGACCCTGAGGATATTCAGTGAAAACATGATTGCAGTACATTAAAAATTGCAGTTTATCTTTCAAGCATGCCTAGAGTGTCACAACATTAGCCCTGCCTGTGATCTGCAAGCATAGAACAGTAGCAGTTCTGCCTTGCCCATCATTTTCTGGAGGCTGGTAACAGCAAATAGCATATCTTGTTTGGACAAAGGAAAGAATTTGACTGTGTATCAGCCCAGAGAACTCTTAATAAAATCATTGAAAAGATCTGGCAGTTATTTCTTCTCTCAGAACTATATGAAATGTAACTTGACAATTGTTATGCATCATGATGGACATACAATGAAAGATAGTTGAGGGCAGTTTAATAGGGCTTAATTGATTTATAGAGTATTTCTGCAAAGACATTGAAGTTGGGAATGATTAAAAAAAAGTCTAGAAATGGTCAGGTAGGAACCATAGTCCTCAGGGAAGAGAATTTCAGTGGGATTGTCTCACATGATAATCTGTATTTTGAGTCACATATTGCCCTCTTGTCTGCCCAACACACTTTGGCTGTATATTTTCCAAGGTAGCTAACTCAAAATAAAACCCTAGGGATGATGCTCGGCTCTGTTGTTTACAAATGCATTAATAGAGGATTTTAAGGATTAGGAAGAAGCCAAAAATCTAGTCTGCACTACTTTGTATATGTTGGCCTTTGAGTTAACAAATTGAAGTTGGGAAAAAATCAAATTGCTTAACAAAGCTATAATCTCGTTCAAGTCAAAAGTTCCAGTGGAACATCCTAACTTGCAGTTTAAGATCTGAAACATACAGAAGATACTCTGTTTTTATAGGCAAATTCATTTCTATTTAAGTTTCAAACTCAGGGTGGTTTAGAGTCTGGCTTTGAAGGCGCTTAGCGTAGGCCTAAGCAAAGTCTGTAAGCTGGCAGTGAGCACTTTTGAGCCCTAGAGCTCTGCAAAGCAATAAAGGAGAGAAGTATAAAGTGTATTTTTTTCCAAGAAACAGAAATAAATGGTGGAATGAAATATTTCTATGATTAATATTTCACTTTGAAATGGATTAGGAAGAAACTGTGAATTATGTATTTTGATTCAATCCACTGCTGCTTAAAATATAATCTTGGTAGAGTTTGCAGTTAGCAGTGCGCATTTTAATTTTGTCTTTTTAGTTTTCTGGAACTCAGACTTAATTGTGTCCATGTACACAGGATTTGTAGGCCTTATTGTTTCATATTCCTTGTTTTTGTATACACCCTTAAATGTTAAACCATCTTTGTAACTTATTTCTGTATTTGATTTCACTGAAGTTTCTCAGGCTGCTTTGTGCGTTCAGTGAGGTCCCCCTCCAACCACACAACCAAATGACTGCAGGCATGCGCTTCGATGATGGTGGGGCAAAATCAGCAATGTTCCATACCTTGGAGTTTGCAGACTGCTTGTTGAAAACATCTGTAGGAGATGGTGGAGCAGAGCTCTCAGGCAAACTTACCTTCAATTTGAGGCAAGGGAGAGGATGGCGAACGGGCTGTTAGTGGTGGAGGAGGCACCACAGCCTGTCCTGGTTATACTTCATTGCCCAGCAGAACTAGATCACGGTGGTGCCCAACACATGACAAGTGGATCTGCTTCTGTAAGCTCACAAGCTCAGACAGGCAGGATCTGGAGGAAATAGCATTATCTCCATTTTGCTAAAGCTGAAGGAGATTAACTGTATACCAGAAGTCTGAGGCGGAACTGACTATCAAATCTAGATATCCTGGTTCATTTTTCTGGTTCCTCTAGCAAAATTTATCCTCTGATAATTGGCAAAACAGTAGAGTTGGTCATCCCAATTATAGCAAACCAGAATCTTTCATTTAGAAGAACTGTGCGTTATCCTCAGTGATCAATAAAGCCAGTATAAAACCCTTCTGATTTAAAATACACTTAAATGAACCACTTAAGTTCCTTGGTCAAGTTACTGCTAGAGCCCTTTTGTTCTGTCAGTGTCAGCAGAAAATGGATGGCAGTTGTAATGTGCAGTTTCGTGGCAAGTGTTGTCACCAGTGTCTCCTGTCTTGCTAGTATTTAAATCTTGCATATCTTTTTGTTTTAAATCAGTATCACTTGCTTTCCCAAATTCTAAGGTACAAAATCAGCCACTGTTTTGTCTATCTTATTCAGAAGTTTAGTAGCACTTTATTTAATGTATAATTGTTATAATAATACATGCACTTAAATTTAAAGTGGGCAAAATTGCTATTTTTTCCTTGCACAGTTTTCATTAGACAAAATATGAGTAATTGGTAGCATAAACACCTGTTTTCCCAGTCTGCAACCTTACAAGAGTAAACATGAAAATGGATGTGTTTCTGGTTGTTTACAACTCCTGCAATTCACTGCTGCATGCAGGTACTCATTAAAAGAAAATTGTGGGAAGTCCACAAGCTATGGAGCAGGTGAGAAATTAAGCAAGACTGAGAAGAAAGGACTGAACGAACAGTACGTAAAATGAAGATGAGCAGTTTCTTTGTGATTAGAACCAGTTACTGGAGTGGAGATATGTTGATTCATAAATCTTGATAAATAGGCTTATAGTTCTAAAGTAATTAGAAGATTTTAATTGAAAAGAGCTGGTACCTAAATGCTGAGGAACATCTTGAATGTTCAAGCTGAGGAAACTTCGGTTATAATTATTTTTTTTAAGACAGAAATAATAAATAATTTATTTTTATATCATAAAAAGGGAAATCTGAAAGGAATCCTGGAGGATGATAAAATTAATCTGATTTTATTTAGTTGCTAATTTTGCAGCCCAGAATTTTCCAATGTGTTTCAGAGCTGCTTTTTTTTCAGTAATACAACATTCAAACATGTTGAACATCCAGTAGCTCCTGCTGGCTTCGCTGAGAGCTGCAGTTTAGTAAACTAAAATGCTTTGTTAGAGATAGGAAGAGATCTAAACAGGAGAGAACAGAGACTGAATTGATCTGCTGAGAAAGGCTGTGGTATATATATACTGTACTCCTTTAGGGCTAAGAGGGGCAGGTAAGCCAGCAGTTGGATTTGAATGAAGAACATTGATGTTTTGCTGTGTAGGTCCAAAAAGCTCTTTGAAGGACCTGGTAGCACATGTGACAACTTGAAAGCTTAGCTTCTGCAAAGGGCCAGGAAAGGGTTTCAGGGTTGAAATCTGTGAGCTGCGGAAGATGTGCTTGTAAAAACAGAAGTACTTTTCAGTTCATACTTTGGCACATAATATCCTCCTTGCTGGCACTAATGATGTGGAGACATTTTTCTATCAAATGGTTTCTGACAGTTCAATTGCCAAAAATACTCAAGTGGCAGAATGCAACTGTAATTACTAACAGTGCGCTTGCCCCAGAGTCTGTAAATTCTCTCATGAAAGCCTAAAAAGCCCATTCACATTGTCTAGAAATAGCAGCAATAACCATGGTAATAAGTTCTTCTCTTTGTTGCTGTGGTTCAATTCTTTTCATGGGTAGGCTGCAAAAAAGCCACTTGATTTTTCTGTAGCTGCCTCTATTGTGAGGAGAAGTTTCTGTTCTCCAGGAACAGCAGCGCTGAAAGCCTTGCAGCAGCCCAGTTTCCAGATTCTGAAATTTAGCTGAGAGGAAGTTTAAATCCCATTTCAGGCAAGTTTGATCCCAGCTTTGTGTTTGGGCTGTGTTCTGGAGATGATGTGTGCCTAAGGAGAGAGGTGCTGTCCTGGGGAGCAGCATAGCCGAGAGGATGGATGCTTGTTAGGGATTTGGGTTCTGCCAAAGCCACCAAGTAATACAGCGCACATCGCATCACTCCTCTGCAACCACTTATTGATGTGAACTTAATGACCTTTGCCATTCTTGTGGTGTTTCTCTGTCCACGTACATGTTGTCTGTCTGTGTTGCTCATGCATGCTCAGAGGTATTCCTTTATTATTTTCTTTATTATTCTATTGAGCTGTAGTGCAATCCATCCGGAGAAGGCAGGATTTGGAAATTCTTTCCACCTAGAGTAGTTTTACTCAGTTTAGTGGGGCCGAATACGCTGCAATCCTGCAAACTGCTCCCAGGCAGATTTCTGTGGGGAGCACTACTGACAATAGGGTCTATTAAAGTATAAAATGTCCATAAAGAGTATCATGAATGACTGGAATATAGGAAATAGATAAGAAGTAGTTGCGTTAGGCAACTTCTCTGTATCAAGTTTCTCACGTATGTGTTTGCAGCACTATGGCTCTAAATCTAATACTTAAAGACTACTGTTGAATTACATGGACAGTCAGCTTTGATGCTTGTTAGAAGCAAGAAGCATGAATAAAGACTTACTCTCCCTGTTATTAAAGATTATTTTATTCTATAAGATTGTTGTCATGGTATGATGCTTGAACAATTCACAAATGTAGCTTCAGAATATAAATGCCTTTGCTTCTGTAAGCTCTCCAAATCAGAAGCATTGAAGATTTCAGCAGCCATTTATCAGAGCACTTTGAATGCTACCAGCTTTTGTTTATTTACTTTGAATTTCTTGGATATTCCAAGGTACAAATACTGCAAATGACTGTTGTTAAACAAACTCTGAATTTATTTTTAAAATCTTAGTAGTTTTTAGTGTTGTGAAGTATCTCAAGAACTTTCGTGGCGGGGGTTGGGGGAGAATGTTTACTTTGCCATCAATATTGTATTAGAGGTTACCTCTTCACAAAAGGCAGGTCTTGCCAAACTAACCTGATCACCTTCTATGACAAAGTGACTCGGCTGCTGGATGAGGGAAAGGCTGTGGATGTGGTCTTCCTGGACTTCAGTAAAGGCTCTGACACAGTTTCTCACAGCATTCTGCTTCGGAAACTGTCAGCCTCTGGCCTGGACAGGCGCACACTCTCCTGGGTGGAAAACTGGTTGGCTGGCCGGGCCCAGAGAGTGGTGGGAAATGGTGTGAAATCCAGCTGGAGACCAGTGACAAGTGGGGTTCCCCAGGGCTCAGTGCTGGGTCCAGCCCTGTCTTTATCAATGACCTGGATGAAGGCATCGAGTGCACCCTTAGCAAGTTTGCAGATGACACTAAGCTGGGTGGAAGCGTTGATCTGCTGGAGGGTCGGGAGGCTCCAAAGGGATCTGAACAGGCTGGACCGCTGGGCAGAGTCCAATGGCATGAGGTTTAACAAGGCCAAATGCCAGGTCCTGCACTTGGGGCACAACAACCCTGTGCAGCTACAGACTAGGAGAAGTCTGTCTAGAAAGCTGCCTGGAGGAGAGGGACCTGGGGGTGTTGGTTGACAGCGACTGAATATGAGCCAGCAGTGTGCCCAGGTGGCCAAGAAGGCCAATGGCATCTTGGCTTGGATCAGAAACGGCGTGACCAGCAGGTCCAGGGAGGTGATTCTCCCTCTGTACTTGGCACTGGTGAGACCGCTCCTTGAATCCTGTGTTCAGTTCTGGGCCCCTCACCACAAGAAGGATGTTGAGGCTCTGGAGTGTCTGGAGTGAGTCCAGAGAAGAGCAACAAAGCTGGTGAGGGGGCTGGAGAACAGGCCTTATGAGGAACAGCTGAGAGAGGTGGGGTTGTTTAGCCTGGAGAAGAGGAGGCTGAGGGGAGACCTCATTGCTCTCTACAACTACCTGAATGGAGGTTGTGGAGAGGAGGGAGCTGGGCTCTTCTCCCAAGTGACAGGGGACAGGACAAGAGGGAATGGCCTCAAGCTCCGTCAGGGGAGGTTTAGGCTGGACATCAGGAGAAAAAATTTCACAGAAGGGGTCATTGGGCACTGGCAGAGGCTGCCCAGGGAGGGGGTTGAGTCACCTTCCCTGGAGGTGTTTAAGGCACGGGTGGACGAGGTGCTGAGGGCCATGGTTTAGTGTTTGATAGGAATGGTTGGACTCGATGATCCGGTGGGTCTCTTCCAACCTGGTGATTCTATGATTCTCTTTGCTTGTAAATGTGCCTGTGAAAGTTCTAGGCACTGAGGCCAGCTGGTATGGAATGACCCACATCCATACCATTACAAGTCTCTTAACCTACAAAACATTCCCATAGGACTGGAACTGGTGCCAGCTCTCAAACTGTGCCTAGGATTGCATGGGAAAATGATTGTTGGCACAGGCCAAAATTGTGCCAGGGACCTTTCTAACAGCTTAATAGTATAGATAGTTGTGGCCCAAGGCACAGAAGCATCCCTGGGCTCTGCTGCTCTGTGAGTTTGGGCACAGCTGGAGTCACAGGTACAGCTGCTAAATTAACTTTCTAATGCTTTTAAGGCACTGTATAAATAGAGTCGCTTTGTTGCAGAGTGTGTCTCAGAATGACATTGCTGCTTTTGCTTGACAGGAAGATTTGATGTCGCACTTTGAAGAATATTAGTGTCATTTTTTTTCTATGTAACTTTAAAACTCGCCAGCAGCATAATCAGATGCAAGTACCCTCTAACATTAAGCTCTGGTTCTTTGCAACAGTGGTAATCATTAAATCAGGAAAGAAATATTTCTGCAAGTCTTGAGTTTATGCATTAAACGGATATTACCCAGAGATCAACGTGCAACAACAGTGTTCTTTGTCAATTAAACTACTCAAGTTGTGTGATATCTGGTCTTTTCTCCTTCACACACTTCACCTTTTCCTCTCTGCCAGTACTTAGACACCAGTGCCATTTCTTTTCACATGAGAGATCTGGGTAAGGAGACCCAGGGCAGGTTTGCAGGTTTTTAAGGCAAGATGTTAGCATAGTTATTAGAGATGCTTCTTGCACTTCCTATGTAAATGACTTAGCATTTCATGAATGCAAAGTAAATCAGTCCTCTCATGTTGCTTGGGTTTAATCATTTTTGATTCTCAGTTAGCATATTTCATAACCAAAGCCTGAATTTTTCATTCTGCATTTGTCAATGATGCAACAATCACCTCGTTATGTAGGATGAAGAATTATGTGTGTAGAATTTGGTCTGAGCTTTAAGCTTCTAGGAGAGCAAGAAGCTATTAAGACATCCTGAGACCATACATAATACAATGTCCTATATTGGGCTCTCTGACAGCGCAGTGTTAATTTATCTCTGTTCTAGCAGATGACAGCTCTGCTCTTTGCATTCCAGGCTTTTCCAAAGCAGTGGAATATGATTTATTTTTCTGGAATATCAAGTAATGTTTTTTTTCTAGGCCTTCCTAGACAGGGTCTCCCAGTCATTTTTTATGCTTTAATCTAATTTGAATGGACAGTCAGTACCAAATACCAGAAAGTGTTGTGTGTCATAGCAAAACCCAAGGGTGAAGCTAAGTGGAAACAATTTAAATGAGTCATATTGTAGCTAGTGCAATGATTTGCATATGACTCTAACCCTGGTTTCCCAGGAACTTGTTTCTTTGCCTTTTTCCAGGTTGCAGAAGAGCAGATCTTTCAGCAGTATGCATTAAAGCCTTTGCATTTGCTGAGGTGTACTATGATCTGCTGCTTCTACAGATTTTCATCATGTGACAGGTTTGTGATGAAAACTCTGGATTTGAGATTCAGGAAAGGACAAAATATTGTCAATATATTCAGCTTGCAAATTTGTTGTGTTCATTCACAGCCTGTGGTTCTTTTGTGAAATGAACATCTAAACAAACCTGATTATTAACTGCAGACTGGAAATCCCTGCTGGCTTCTTTGAGATGAAATCTTTTCTAGGGAAGGGGAAAAGTAATTTTCTGTTGCTGACCAAGAATACCTAAGTGTTCCTAGTCATCTTTATTTCATCCAGTCTGCAATTCAAATAGTTGTATTCAGAAGGCAGCATTTGTGGAGATTAGTACATGTGAGTTCCTTATTCCAAGTGGCTTTAGCAGTATTTAAGTTGGATTCACAGTAAGTTTGTGTGTATTAAAACAAAAATTAAAAGATTTTTAGGTAATTACTCTAATGAAAAAGTATTTCCAAGAAGCTATCAAAGCGATAAAATATACTTAGAAGTGCCATGAAAAGAATATTAAATAGAATACCAATGCATATGTAATGGCAGCCTGGATTCAAATCCATGATACTTTTGCTGGTGTAAATGGATGCCATTGCAATAAAACCTCTCTAGTCTAACTTTAACCTGCTTACCCAGAGACTTTAAAGTTTTTTTCATCTTGTTTTGGAAAAACAGTGGTTCTCCTCTTACAAATGTAGTGAATTAGAATGACAACCAAAGCATTCCCAGACGTGCTTCAGTAGGACAAAGCCCCTTGCCTACAATAAAGTGAATGAAATGTGGGAAACTGAGCGTTTGCAATCCAGAAGTTGACAGCTTGCATTACAGGAAGAAAAAAAAACTGATGCAAGTTTTATTGAAGGCTGTTACAAGTGAAAAGTCCTTGAGGCAGTAGGCTATGAATCAATGTCTTCAAAGAGTTTCGGTCTGTCTTAGCCTGTTGTTACTTTGAGAAGTGGATGAATTTGTTCTAGCAAAGGAGAGAGGACAGATGGCTTTTCTTTAAAAAATGCCGTGCATTTCTGCTAGTTTATGTTCAGATGAGGTAGATTTACACAATCCATTAGGTTAGTAGCAGTATAACGATGCCAGTGTATTAAATAGAACTTCTTGATGACTCTTTTAAGTTTTGGAATGACGAAAGCAGGCAGCTGAACTGCCTAGAACTTCACATCTGTGTGGTAAGAAAGATAAATGGGCAGAAATACTGACTTTACAATAGCAATGAACATCCCTGGCTGTATTTTCTGGATGATGCCGTCATCCCCTCTTAACAGTAGGGGCAGATGGAGAGTAATTCCTTTCTAGTCATTTAGAGAGGAAAAATGACAATTTTAATACCTATTCAGGGAGTATTTTAGCATGGCTCCACTTAGATGATTTTTATAAGTTTTTTTTGTCTTTGCTACTGGTTTCTTTACTTAGTTAGCTATGAAGTGAAGGAAAGCGTGGGGTTGTGTGAATGTGTAATGTGTGCCTTAATTCATCCCTTCCCTTACCAGACATAATGTGCTGGTCCCTTTCTGAACATTTTCCCAGTTAGCTGCAGACTGAACCTGGAAGCAGTGTGGTTGGGTTGGATTCCTGTCCCGGACAGACAGCTCTACTTGGCCTCGAGACCCCTGGGTCTGTATGGCTTTCAGTCATGAGAAATGCTAAATTGACAGTTACTTTCAAGTTCATGCCATAGCACCAATTCCCTGCTGCTTTAGACTGTGTAGTTTCATAGCTGCCCTTTGTATTCAATTTCTTCCAAATAAGCTTCATTTGTTGACAGATTTTGAGATTTTCATGGCTGCCCTGTGCGTTTCAATGCACAGTCCTAGTCTTTGGTCTTGAAATAATTTATAATGTAATGAATCGTTGTAGTGCTGTGTGATAAAATCACACCGAGAGGATGGAATTGAAATGGAAGAATGTGTTCACAAAATGTTTTATAACTGATCTGTGACCCCATCAGTTCCTGTATGAGTGCTCTCTATGACTCCTGGTAGCCCTGCTGCTCTCTGTGATGTCTCTTCCAAGGTCAAGACTGGTAAGAGCACTTGAGTCAGGCAATCCTCTTCTGTTTGCATGCATTCCACATGTCCTTATGAAGCAAAATTTTTCATATATAAAATGAGTGCTTCCTTGCCCTACGTATAAGAATACATTGCATTAATATCCACAATGTATGTTACAGATACAACTGCATAGCAGGCTATAACCACAATATGTGTAAAATATATATATAAAAAAATTGGGAGCTTAACAATAGTGGAGTTATGAGGTTTTTCTGGTCAGTGAAATAACAGATGTGACTTGAATCCTACAATGTGAAAAAAGTCTCAAACTTGTTAGTAATTTTTTTGTCCTGTGATTAGCAACATTTTTATTGCAGCTAATAAGGAACTCAAGATGTTCTCAGATCTTGAATAAGTTACAATGAAGAGCATGTAAGCTTTTCAGCCATTTTAACCACCACCTCTAATGTTGAGACTGGAACCCATTCTCCTTTTGTGCCTCAGCCAGTTTGTATGGTCTGCTACTTTGTGTTGCTACAGCAGACTTTTGCTTTCTCTTCATTGTTTTATTAGATGGGTCTGTTTGGAATTGCCTTTAGTTTCAGTGATGCTACTTGGCACAAAAGCTATAATCCTAGAATCGTGCTCTCTTCCTAGTAGAACTGATGGGAAATAACTTTGTTCTGCGCTATGCATATGGTAATAACAGTAACTCTTTATATTTGCTTTTCTATGTGGTTATTTCAGATTCTGTACAGCAAAGCAAACAGGTTAGCGGGTCTGGTACTGTCCTGTAGTGGAACAATTAAACTGTTTCTCCTCAGTCACGTGAGGATGCCCAGAAGTGATTATTTGGGTTTCTTAATATCCTTGGTGTTCCTGAAATGTCTGATCATGTTTTGGAGAAGTTAGAACAAATACAAATCTGTCCCCAAAATGTTTGTATCCTCAAGTAGAAGAAAAGGATGTGACAGTGTGCATGTAGCATGCACATATTTGTATATTTGAGTTGTGGATATTGCTACTGGTATTGTATGAGGGTCAGAGTGATTGGTGTACTGCATGAGTGAGGTTGGAAGGTGGCTGGTAGTTCATTGAACTTCTCATCTGAGCAGAAAGAAGGCTTTGGTAACGAAAAACACAGCAGGTTGCAAAGTGTGATAACTGAATTTGGGTTATTCGAAAAATATCCAGTCTCTTTTTAGACACATAAAAAAAAAAGATAGAGAGGAAAAAAAAGTAGTTAGTGTTAGGTTTACAGCTGGACTTGATGATCTTCAAGGTCTTTTCCAACCTAAATGTTTTATGATTCTATGAAAAGAAAAGGTGGGGGAGGAGGGGGCAGGGGTACCTAGTTAAAAAGCATCCTTTACTTTTAAAGATTATCTGCCCTCATCATCATGTACTTGTATTTTTCTCACACCTTCTGTCATTTACATCTGCAGTCACTGGGCACTTAAGCAGCAAGAACTACTTTTTTTCCTGAGTTGTGGAGCATTTTATCATGCATTAGCAAGAGGAGCATGGCATTTGAAGCATACCAGTAAAAGGAGACTCTGTGGTCCCGGAAGGTTTCATAAGAATAGCAATCACTCATTTGGTTGTCTGGAGCTTTTGAAAAAGCAGCAGGCTAAAGGGCAAACTTGAACCACTGAAGGACCTCAGTGTGGTTTAGGAGTTTATCAATTAGTGTTTTTTGCCACTCTACACTATCTAAACTATAGATACTGAAGAAAAAGAACCTTGTCTTCCTAAAACTCCCTCCATTCAGTGTTGTACTTCTGAAATATTTTCTCAATGAAATTGTGGAAGTGATGACAAGCCATGCTGTTTTCATCTTTCCTCTTTTCACTTCCCCCACAACATTGTGACACATACCGTATTTGAAGTATAACTGCAGAAATGTTTGTTGTTATATTTAATTGAGAATCCATTGTGGTACGAGGAATTTGCCTGCTGCTTTGGTTAGGTGAAGGACTTCGAAGGTGTTGGGTACGATTTTCAGTTTCAGGGCACATAAGACTCAGAACGGCATTTAATGGGAGCTGAAGGGATGGCGGTGAGTTTGTTTGCACAGAACTGTGTCAGTCATTTCTAATGATTTACCAGGAAGGAAAAACCAAGGGGGATTTGGCTAGCTTTATAGAGTTCTAAGCTGTAAAATATGAAAGAGGAGAATATCCATTGTGAGGAATTATGAAGAAAAAGTTGTGGAAGACACTGTCCAGAGACGTATGAATTCCTTGTGTTGACAACCACAGCAGGTGGCTGTCTTTAATGCAGGCAGGTTATGCTATTGTTAAGATTCTTCTTGAGCTTATACAGCCATAACTCCTTTCGTGTTCCTGGAATAGGTGATAGAAGCACAGAATCGAAACCTATCTTTTTCTGGCTTACTCATGAACTCCTGTAGGCCTTTCGCCATTATATGCTCTTTAAACGAGGGAACACAACATGACCATAAATAAATGAGTGAGTTGTTTTGTGTATGTTTGCACAAGTATATTTAACAGTCCCAGGTTAGTTCTTTGTTATTGCCCAAGTCAGGCTTCTCCTGATATTAGCAATTCTTTCTGTTGTATGAGCTGCATTGCTTGCAGTATTGAACAGATTTATCTCGAAGCAAAATTGGACTGAAGTAGAAGGTGAATTCTTATTAAAACAGGTTCTTGAAGTGATGCAGAAGTTTTCAAAAACATCTAATTCATGTATGCTATCAAGCACAGAGGGAATACCCAATCCATTTGTTTCTGTTGGTAGGAAGATCAAAACAATTTATGTTACTTATGGAAGCTGAAATGTTTCAGAAAAGAAAAAAAAAAGGTGTGTGTATATATACAAGTATATAGCAAAAAAAGTCACTTTGAGGACTTGAGAAAAGTGTAGTTTGTTTAGCTGGCATTAATTCGCCCATGTAATAAAGCCCAAGAGAGGAATGGCGAGTGCTTTGCATGTTGCAGTGGTTGCTCTCCTTCCTGTACTGCTGTAAAAAGTATTCAAGCGCAGAATTACTTGTGGCTGCTGGACAGTAAAGCTGCTCAAATCCTTCCAAAATCATACCTGGTGGTCAAAATACCAACATCTCAACCAGACTGGTGACTTTCAATGAAATACAAATTCTTCCTTTTGCTTTGGCATGGATATATTTGTTTAGTATATCATAACTGTATTTACTTAAAAGTAACAGCCATTTTATTGGGGGAGCAATGTGACTTTCCTTAGAAACTGATTTAAACATGGTATTTTATAGATAAGCAGTGACACTTGGCGACATTGTTTGATGTGCAATTCTCATTTTTTGTCCAGAGGACTGATTTCTACTCTGTCTTTGACTGTGGTATTGCATATAAGCAGCTCTTTTGTCTGCTGTATTTCTAAATTAAATTCCACAAAATCACTTTGCTACTTTGCCTGGAAAGATAAAGGCATTCTCAGGCAGGAAATCTTAATTCAAATTATAAGATGCATATTTCTTGCTTCCTTTTCAATAATGTCTGCCTCGTTTTTCTTTGTGTTAATGAGTTCCTTAGATCTACCTTTTGATGGTAAATTGCAATGTAAAGAGAGAAATGTTGTTATAAGAACACTGCAGTAATTGTAGCCTTTATGTCCTGAACTTGATTATTCCCTTTGCATTTTGACCCTGTGTCAAAAGGTCACTGTTGTATTTGTATTTTGACAAATTTCTGCTCTGTTTTCACTTTGTGCAAATGAATTGTCGTAGCTATGAATGCTTTGCATAAATAGCTTATCATTTCATTAAACTCTGATTTATAGCTGTAACACTGGAATGTTTGTGTTCTTCAGCCCTTCTGTTCAGTAGACACTAATCTGCTTGACAGAATGATTTGATCATTTATCAGATACATTTTGCTCTTGATTTACCTCAGTCAGCTTTACTGCATTCTCAATTGTATTTTGTTATACTTCTCATTCCATTCTTTTTTGTCCTTTTCTTTTTCTTTAATTGCACGTGGATGTTTTTGAATGGCTTTATTCTTTGACTATAGCAAGTGGCATTGTATGTGTACAAGTAGTGATTGTCATTTGTAGGTGCTCAGGCATATAATGTCCTGTGTCATCCAATAAGCAAGAGATATTTGTGTTTCTGCACATGCTGTTGTGTGTTTAAACAATTTGGAAGTACAGTAGAAGGATTTTTGTGTATGAGCTCTTGCACAGGTTATGGTGACCTGCAGTTTTAAGCTTCTCTGAGATGGGAAAAAGCATAGTGGAGTATTCCAGAAGAGCTGCTGGCCATGGGAAGAAAGGCTCAGGACTCTGCTCCCCCTGAGTGAAGTGTTGGTGTCATGGGAGCAGCTGATTCTGCAACAGACCGTTGCAAACCCCAAGCAACCTCTACTGCCCTCACCCATAAGCTGTAGCCATGACGAGCCTCACATCCCATGGGCTTGCCTCCTGTTGGGTTTGAGTGTAGTGGTGGTGATTATTAGCACGCAATTTACACTCCTCTGTGGTTTATAGAGGTGGTTTCCTCAAAATTTTAATACATTTAAAACTCACTTTCTACCTTTTTCATTTCTAAGTCTGCATGGTGACTGTATTGGTGAGTAGTCCGTTGGTCAGATGGGGCTGTAGCCCATTGGCTTTGGGGGATGTGCCAACTTCGGGGCACAGAGTGTTCCTGTCCCAGGTAAATCATCCTAGTGGTGACAGAATGTGTGTACACTGATGTCTTTGTTTTGTCTTGTCTTTCAGTGAGTTGAGGCTTGCAACAGCAATGCCTTGATGACAAATGTTTTCGTATTCTGAACACCACATAGGTGGGCATAAATTTAATCCTCTTGACTGAATTTGGAGCTACTAAAGCAGAATTACGCATTTTGGGGGTTTTGCAGAGTAGTAAAACACAAAAAGAACCTCAAAGAGAAAAAATATGATGCAGTAGTTGCTTAGATGCACGTGAGCTTGCCCTTAAAATAGTCATGACATGGAACAGCATAAGTGGAAAAGGATATTTTTATATTGGCATTGCTGTGTTTGCAGTTACGCTTGGAGTCCACAACAGCCAAGTCAAAACTGAGACTTTGCTTCACTTTCTCAGAGGGCGCAGGATGTCTCAGAAGCACATATGCCTTAATGCAGCTATTTTCCCTTTTGCATTAAAACTAAATTAAAAAAGAATTCTCTTGATAAGACATGCAAAATCCTTGTTTCTATATTTTCAGAAATTTCTTAAATTTCTTTCCCTGAAATATGGATTGGTTTTATTTGTGTCAGTATAGCTGTTGTATCAATTCAAAATTAGAAACCAACCTGCTACTATTTGATTTTTCTCTCGATATTTTTGTTTATTATTTTAAATTTCTAACACTGTTTGCAAAGCTAAAAACGTGCCTGAAACAAAACCCAACCCAGTTTCTCCTGTTCAAAAACTGGAAGAATAAACCTTTCAGTTCTTCCATTTTTCAGATCCAAAAGGTCAGAGTTGATGCAGCAAGATGAAACTGCGAAAGAATTACACCATGTAGCATTACTTATAAGCCTTGTCTTTTTCAATGCCTACCGATACTTCTGAAATAATTCTGAAACTGGTCAGGTCATGTGCTATATTTGTTTTAATTAAAATTCAGCACACTAAACTCCCTTGGATTTTCCCCTGGAAGGCAAAAAACCCTGTAGTGTCACTGTGCCCCATCTGAGGCGTTCTCTTTTTCTCCACTTCCTCCCTGGATACATCTGCCTTTTACTTCTAGACACTAAATTTGCTCTCCATTAGGATGTAGATAAATTAAATGAGAGAAAAGGAAGGCTCCTGCTGCCCACACCTTCACACTGACATGAGAAGATGCTGTAGGTGATAAAGGCGTCTTATGAAGAGCTTTATTAACAGCGGTATAGCCTTGGGCACCATTGAGCAGGAAACATTTAAGAACTTTTCAGCAAATGACGTAAAAGGAAATTAGAGGAAAATGATCTCTATTGGAACACTGAAAATGCAGGGAGTCTGCAGAAGGCTGTTGTCTGTTATCCTCTTGCTACTCAGTAGCAGCTAAATGGGATGTAATTCACTATTCTGATGTAGCATGTTAAGCACAAAAGCAAAAGACAGCTCCAAGTTCTAGCTCTTCAAATTGCAGATAGAATACATTAATATTAATTTGTTCTGTGCCGTCCTCTCATGCTTCAACCCTCCAGATGATAATTAAGACAATA
This sequence comes from Phaenicophaeus curvirostris, assembly GCF_032191515.1. Classification (NCBI taxonomy): domain Eukaryota; kingdom Metazoa; phylum Chordata; class Aves; order Cuculiformes; family Cuculidae; genus Phaenicophaeus; species Phaenicophaeus curvirostris. The sequence goes on along the minus strand of NC_091402.1, from coordinate 7,354,420 downwards.
GAAGATAAAATTTTTTACTGTATAAAATTGCATTCAAGCCTTAACAAATAAGAGATTATTCTGCCCAGTAAACAAAACATAATCATCCTGGCACCCTTACGAAGGAGAGCCTAAAATAGAAGCTCTACTCTTTATAGGTCATGTAAAATGTCATCATCTCTCTCATTATCTGTATGGTTTGGATGAAAAAGAACTGATTAATTTAAAAGAACCTCGGTTTATTTGCTAACAAGGTTATTTTCTCATTGATTGTTAGGAAGTCTAGTTCCTTTGGAAGGGGTTGCAAATTATGAGTAAATCAATTGTCAGCATGTGCAGACACATCTGCCATTTATGTGCCAGCAGCGTAGGCTTGTGTGTATGCAGTGTTTACACAACAACTTTGGAGGTACCTTGTTTCAATAAAACATCTGTATCTGGGCATAGGTGGAAAGGCAACAACAGGACAGCATCGTATCACGAAAGGGCCTGAGCTTCTTTTTAAAGCTTGACTATCAAACAGTCTGTGTCTTAAAGGAAAGACCAAAACCAAAGAAAGGGATAATTAGATTAATGAATTAATATTTAGGTACATGATTTTAAAACTTCCAGGACAGAAGTGTGCAAAACCACCACATTTCAAAGATGGTAGGTTTGTCAGGCCAGCCTGGCTGGACTTGCTCAGAAACAGAAGCTGAATTTAGTTCTGGAACAGTGAGGGCTTCCCCACAGGGCTTGTTAGCAGGACGGTGTGATTGGCACAGAACTGTGAACAATAGTGCAGCTCTTGTCTAGAAGAGACTTAGGATTTTGGGTTCCCTGTGTGAGTTGTTCATCTGTGGTTTCTGGATGCCTGTTGTGCATTATGCTCAAAATTGATTTTATTTCAAAACCCTTATCTTCCGAAGTTCCTCCTTTATTCATCTACCCTGACTAAGACTCTAAAGTGACCTGTGGTCAGGTAGGAATAGTGCATTATTCTGGATTGCTCCTTTGATAAATAGCTGTTCCTGTTGCATGCTATTTGTCTGACACCTTTTCTTGCCAAGCTGGGAGGTCCTGACCCAAAGTCCTTTTAAGTCAGCAGAAAAACTTCGAATGACCTAATGAGTGGAGGTGGGGCTTTCCAAAGTAACATCAGAGCAGAAACCGCAGTGATATTCAACCAGCAAAAATTTGAAGCCAATACTGTGCTTCCTTGCATCTCTAGCAAGAGGTTTTTGACCTATCCAAAATACTTTTCTCCTCCAGCAGCAGACAGAGTACAAGGGACTCTGGTGGACTTGTTGCTTAGAAAGCCTTTTAGCCTTGCAGAACTTTCAGAGCTTTGACTTCGCACTCCCAAAACCAAGAGAAGCATAAAATGAATTTGAGGCTGAGCTGATTAGAGCTTTCCATTTCAGAATCAGAGTGAGAGACCTCCATCCAAATGCATTTGATTAAGTGGAGCAGAAAAATATTTTTTAGCAAACCAATGGAGAAAATACAAGAGTTCTCCAAGATAATAAGAATAGGAAGAATAACAAATTAAGGACAAAGAATTAGTATTTAGATATTTAATGCTGATTTTTATTGCTTTCTATTGCATCTCTTGTTCTCTGTAGCTGAGTCATCAAAGTGCTTATCAAAATAATCTAAAGAATAAAGTGGCTAGTGGTTTTAATGCCAATGGGAATAAAGTTGATACTTGAGCATGAAGACTTTCTGGCAGAACTGCAAATTGGTTAGAACCATGTGAGTCTGGAAGGCCAATACTTACCAGGCAAAAATGGGAATAAATCATGGTCAGCTCTACTTGCATCCAGGAAAATGGGAAAAATCCATGCAGCTGAAGCCAAAACCAGCAGCAAAGCCTGATTAAACTTTTCGTTTCTGCTTTCCGTGGTAATCTTTCACAAGAACCATTCATTGTGGATATATGAGAAAGGTACCAAGAAACAGAAACGTAAAGGGAATGAAACCAGTGTTTCTTCTCATTTTGAATTCTGGGAAACTGGTATTTTGAACACTTCTGGTCTTGTATTTTTCCAGTTAATTGTTTTTTGTGTGAGATGCCTGTGGCTAAGTAGATGTGTTTACGTGGGGGAGGCCTCACTTGCTTTAAAAAGGCCTGTATTTATTTTCCTACCAAACCAGAATCTGTGAAACTTCATTCTAGAGGTGTCAATTTTTGGTGTTGTCAGAGGTGACCTGGTGCTTTGTCTCTCTGTTTGCTATGTGAAGATCTAACCTGGGTATTGATAGCCGCCTTCTGTAAGCCACCGCTTTCAGATTAATGTGCTAATTCTTATTCTTGCATTGTGTATTTTCTAAGGATTGAAAGAAGGGGAGAGCTTTGAGGGATGTGGGCCTAAGGGCTTGACTGGACCGAGCTTGGAAACCTATGAACTGGTTGGCAGGATCAGGGTAGCCTGAGAAGCTAAGGCGTGAGCTGAGAAGGCACCATCAGAGCTATGTCTGATTTCTATAGAAATGTCACATTCCTGCAGAATGTCTTCATTTTGACAGATGCCATTTTGTGATCAAAAGCATTCCATGGAAAATGTCTAAGCCGCCATGCACTCTAGTTGAGCTTTTCTCTCTTTTTTCTCATATTCTATTTTTCACCAAAAGAGACCATGTCCTTTTGATTTTATTGCAGAACTGCTCTGCTTTAAATCTAAAGGAGCCATTTGTATGCTGCTTCTCTGTCATTAAAATACTTATCCCCAGAACTGTGTTTTGTATTAGAAATGCCTGCCTTGCGCTAATAAATCTAAATCTTGTAGCTATTGTCTCTGGAAATATGTGTTTTGCTATATGCCACATATAAACATTTATTTCCTGTTTGAGCAAATGTGGGTTTTGCCATCTGTAATAGGCATATTTGTTTCTTGGGGGGAAAAGTTGGGGTGATGGAAGCATGATACAGGCTCTCCCAAACACATTAAGAAAACGAGACCTTGTGACCACAGCAAAAAAAAGAAAAAATGTTGCAGAGCCTAGTAAGATTTTTCTTGTACGTTAATTTTTTTTTTTTTTATTGCCAAACTTACTTTATATGAGGTATTAAATTTATGTTGGAAAGCAAAGCTATTCAAGGCTCATTTGGTTTTTGGTTTTGAGTGTGAGTTTTTTGATATTTTAGCTGTGGTTACAGAGGAGAATGCTCGCTCTGGGTGAAAGAGAGAGTTCCAAGAATCAGAGCATTCTTGTTTTACGTGACTGTATGGGGAATAGCCAACAGCAACGTTGCCCTTGTTCACTTTACTTTAGCTGACAATTCGAGTTTTGCCAACAAGATATGGTAGTACTTTATTAAAACTCATAATAAACTGGCCTGACATAGTTCTTGCTTGTTCTAGCCAATTCATTTATTCTGTCAGTGCTTTAAGATCTTATTTTAGAATTTCATTTCCATTTTGTCCACGAAAGGGAAGCCCACAATACTGTGTATTGAATTGCTTTTACAACAGCATTGGCACATTAAGACTGTCCTTTTGCCACTATGGTTTTCTGAACTTCTGTAGGTTCAATTGCTGTGCTGACCAAGAAAAGATTTAGCTCATTGCGTCATTTTGCTCTGAACTCTTTAAAATTGATGTTGAATCTCCCATTTTCCCATATCCTTTACCTGCCTGTTCAGCACTGACTTGCTAAATTAGATTTCCAAGTAATAGCTCAGGATATTATAGAACTAGTTTGAATCAATTCCACTTTAAACTTGAATTATTTTTTCAAGGAAAACATTCAATCTTGATGTATCATTTTCCAAGGATGAAGAATATCCTCCAGCCATCAGAAAACTGTTCCAATGGTAGCCTAAAAATAAAACAAAAATATTTGCAGTTAGAATAACAAACCAGAGCCAGTCCAGTTTCTTAGATCTTGTTTTCTCTTTGTCTGCAATATGAAATTAAGAAAAGGTGCAGTCACTTTCCTTGCAAACCAGGTTGGTTTTTAAACTGCTGTGACCTTCTTAATTAATTTTTGTGGCTTCTTGTGCCTCTTGTAAAGTGTGCTTTGACAACTCCCAACTGTTACACGTGGTTTTTTTTTTTCCTTTAAATGTGTTTTCCCTAACAGATTTACTCATAATTATTTTCAGCTTTGAGAGCCTGACTTTCTAAATTGCAAAGTGTTGCTTCCTTCGTGCTTCCTTTATGTATTGTATCTTAGTGGTTTGGTGGTGTCTCTCCTATATGTCCACGAATGTCCCAAAAAACCCCTAAACCAGGTCCGTTTGAGGTTAAGTTTAGATATGAGCTCTCTGAAAATTATGTGGTAGGAACAGAACCTTTACTTGCTACTGTGAGACCACAGAAAGTCTTGTTTCTGGCTTTGTTTCTTGGCAGATCTTGTTTCTGAGGAATTGCTACAGCAGGTTGGAAAATTAACCAGTAGCTTTCTGTCTAAATGAATATATTTCAGAGAGAGGGGAAAAAAATAGCTATTTTTCTTTGTTGAGCCACTGGTGCATTTGACTGTGTGTCATCCAGCCGTGCTGGAGGATGGGCTGTCTGTCAGCACATGCTTTGGATAGAGCTTTAAAAAGACACCTTATGACTTTCAGCTGGTTTCTTCCAGGAATGTTAGCATTTTCTGTCTTCTAGAGATACTTATGAGGAGAAAAAAATAATTAAAAAAGCAGCAGTAAAATTCTGTGTCTCCATTTAGTGTGTGTTTATGGCCTGAATGTCACAGGTTCTCGGCATTAGAATTTATATATTCAGAACCTCTGGAAATCAGGCTGTTAATATTGACATATGCCCAGGAGCTGGTGAGGGCAGAGTGAAAAACTGTAAAGCTGTGATTAGCATTCAGAGGTGACCTGGCTGGGCAACGGGAGCTTGTCCCTGCAGCAGCTGAGGAAGAACAAGGATGAAAAGGGACATAGCTTGAATGCTGAAGGAGTTTGAGGTCAGGTTTTTCAAAAAGCACCAAAACCCACTACCCATGCTTGAATTACAGGGAGAGCAAGCAAAAAATCAAAGAATACAAATAGCTTCTCTGAATTCCCCAATACTGCTATATACGTCACTTTTCCCCCTCTTTTCTGGAAGAATCAAATGCTGTATTTAGGGAATGGGTTTCAAATTTTGCAAATATTTTCCTAGTGCCATTCTAGAAAATGAGTTTGTTGGCATGTTGTTATGTGGGACTTGTTCTGCTAAAGCATTGTAAAATGCCGTCTGTTTCTCAAGCTGATTTGGCTTTTACAGCTCAAATATTATACCCTACTTTTAGAACATATGGTAGCTCCTTTCAGGAGGCATACAAAGATATGCATCTAATTTCCAGAAACGGGTTGTTGGCTTTGAGTGAAAGACTGCAAGTGCTTTTCATCTTGATTTTCCTGTTCTTACTATTCTATGCAGACTTTCTTCTTCACCCCCTGCCACGCTTCTGCTGTCTCTTGTAACCCCTCCCTGCATCCTACAAAAGGAAAGACTTACTGGCAGCTTTGAGTTGGAGCAAAGGAAAAGAAACAATGTTCCCTTATCCAGGTTGTTGCTTCACGCAACACAGTTTTACAGAGTAGGTGTCATTGACAAACGTGGCTCCCATGCAGATGGTGCTTTCCGGATGAAGTGCTGCCGGAAGATCGGGTTGCTCACGTAGCCCAGTCTGTGTTCGTTGATGGAGAGACTTAGCGAAGACAGGGCGTGAGACACTCAGCCTGAATCTTTTAGAGTCCCTCATGGAAAAAGGCTGGATCCCATGCCACTCTCTTACAATGATTTCATTCTGCATTCACTTCGGATGTGTAGGAGGTTTTTTCTTTTCTTTCTTACTTTTTCTGTTTTTTTAAAAAGCCTACGTGGCAGTATCAACGATTCTTGCTACTAATGACTGCTTCTTACTCCTCGTTGCTCTTTCTTGCTGGAACATGCAGCACAAAAAGCCCCAGCACAGCAGTGTCTTTGTGTGCAAGACAAAATGCGTTCCTCAGAGGAATGTCTTTGCTTCCCTAAGTTCACCTCTGGGTCTGGCTTCCTGGAAAGTTTTGCAGAGTTGAGGCTTTGCTCTAGGCGCTTGGTTTAAAGTCACCGCCAAGAGGAAACATTTATGGACATGACTTTAATGTTACAGCTTGATTGTTCAGCCAGTTAACTTAAGTCTCTAGTTCAACACTGATCTGGCCACGGAACTGTCTAAAGTACTTAGTGTGATGCTAATCCAGGTTTCATTTAAAACAACTATAGAAGATGTTGCATTACTTTGTCCTTTGCACACCTTCTTCCCCAGGTTTTCTGTTGAAAACCTTATGGCATGTGTGGCTATTAATCAGTATTACAGTTTATATTGAAGATTTTTTATTTGAGTAGAAAAATATCCTGCATTTGTGATCCCAACAAGTCCCTTCTCTCACATTGCTCTCTGCTGTCATTCTCAGCTGAGAGACTATTTGTTTAAATTTATACTAAAAATATGAATCACTATTAATGCATGGCAAGTAAGGTGGAGCACCCTATGAATGCCGTAGATTAGGTTAGGTGCTCGTAGAATAGTTCCTTGGTGGGTTTATGATCTGTTAAGTGCATTTCTGTAGCAGCAAATGCTGAATTACCACTTCGGTGCTGGTTCATTCACCCATGTAGACCAAGAGTGATACCAAAAGGTACTGTGCCAAAAAAGCTCTTGCCTGCTCCTGATTCTGAACATGACCCAAAAGTTTTGTACGAATGTCTCCTTCAGATTCACAGCTTACACCTAAAATAATATTTTAAGAAGCTCTGTTAGGAATAGAGTAACAAGTGTTATTTCATTCTTCAGACAGAATTACTTACTACACTGAAGTTCTCTGCTGAGTCAGCAGCTAGGCTGCTGCTGAAGGCTTAACTGTGCTCCATCAAAGTTGAGTTTTATTGCTGTGTAGGTAGTTCATCCTGTAACTTTCTGCAATTCTTTATAGCATAACCCTCCAGCTTATCATAATTTTCTCCTGCTGAAGGATTTTGCAATGGACTTGGCTTTGTTGTTCTGAGCAGGTTTTAAAGCATCAAAATTGGAAAGTATTTTATATTTTACTTCAGGAAGGGGTGGTAGAGAATGGGCATTTTGTTTTGTTTAGGATATGGATTTGTTACGAAAACGGGAAATGTCTAGGCTCTGATCTGAACAGTTCATATATTGGGAGTCCAGCTGCAGCAGGTACAATTAAAATAATCCACTGCTTGGGCCCGGATACAGCATTTACAACAAAGTTACAGTTTCTGTCCTCAGACTAGTAGTTTTTCTCAACAGAGACTCTCCAAATAGGTGTGGAACAATCGTTGGCAATGACAGACGAGGCTTTTGAAGGATTTATGTTGGACACCCGAACATCTGGACTTTATGGGACTCATTTGTACCCAGCAATAAAAGTTCATTGATGTTTTCTGTTTGTTTGTTTTAATAGAGGGAAAAAAAGAGAAGGAAGTAGAATTGGAATGAAATCAAGAGTCTACTGAGCCACGTTCATTGTTAAGCTGAACTCCCATGGCAATGTTTAAATATCTTTTTAGCACACTGAGACATAAAAGGTTTTTAAGTTTACTTGTGTCAGGAAAAAGTAGTAGCAATTAATTTACTGACAACTTATGTGTTTACAAGGTGCCTTCATTTCATGCGTAGCTGCAAGGTAGAACATGCTTAGGTTTTATTGAATTTAAGTGGCCACATGAATGCTTAAGGCTTTTAAACTGGATGATTTTGCTTTGTGATCTTATTTGATCTCTGGCCAACGACAACGAATGTTTTGTGTCTTACTACATGTCCTTGAGTCTTTGACCTCACAAGAGACATGAAATAACAAATGTGGGTACTGGACTTTATTTACTTATTTACTTAGTAGTTAAAACAAGAAAGCAAACAAAGGCATGATATATTTCACCTCTTCTCCCCAGCACCCCTTGAGAAATGGCTGTTGGAACAGTGTTAAACCGTGACCTTAAAGCCACAGGCGTAATGAAACTGTGATCTGGCAGATGTGACAGACTCATCTTACATAAATCACTCTCTTTTGTCACCGCTGGCATATGGCCAATGAATCTTCTAATTATTGAATGGCTTTTATAGCCCCATTATTTATAATCACTTTTGGACAGCAGCTGGAAACAAGGATGGGACAGAATGAAATGATATAGCACAAACTATTATCATTTGTGCAGCAACTGCTGGGATTAGGAATATTTGATGATGATGTGGTTACCAGTGCAGTCTTGTTAAATGATAAAAATCCACTCCGCCTTCATTTGTCTTCTAAGATTGGCTGCTGCCTACTGGACCTTGCCATGAAAATTATCGTACTAATTGATCCAGAAACAGAATATAAATCTCTTCAGACATCTATAAAATATATCTGTCAGTATCAGGGCCACCTTTATGTGAGGGGAAAAATCCACTGCAAGCATTATTAAGAGACAGTGGTGATGCCCTGGCACTACTGTTGTGCCAAGTGCTGTACAGAGTAGTTTTAAGAAGCGGCTTCTGCTTCCCAGGAGCCCTGTCTACACCTCTCTTTTTAATAAAAATTTAACAGCAGATGTAGAAGTTGTCTTTAGTTACTTTATTAATATTTTAACATTTCTTTAAAAAGATACTAGGTGATTTTTATAAGGGAGATGATGGATTTAAAACACTTGGAAATTAAGGGGAACTATTTTGACTCTAATTATGGATTAATTTATGTTGAGCACTGTCTGTTGGGTAGAGCAGCAGCCTTGAAGAAAGGAGCAGAGCTGAAGTCACACTGCCTGCAAGGCCAGTTAGTTGAGATTGCAAATCCCCTCGCTAGTTTAGAAAATGTGAGCTGCAGGTTCTCTGCTGCTGCCCCTAAACAGATGGGGCAGGTTGTTTTGTTTTGAATTCTTTTTCCCCTTATCTGCAGTTCTGTGTTTCGTAGCAGAGAAATAAAACTGTGCCTACCATGATGGCTTAATAATGTTTGTTGCATACCTTCAGATAGAGGTCTTCAGATGAAAGGGAGTATGTTATAATCAGGATTTATACTGCAAATCCAACATATGCAATCTTTGTGTCTTTAAAAAAACAGAATCATTCCCTCTCAATGTAGACATCAGGGCAGCAAGAGAGGGTCTTAATCCAGATGACTCTATTGCACTTTTATCCCTTTAGCAAGGCCTTTAACCTTTCATTGCTTCATGGCCCTGCTGTTTTGAAATGGTTTTTGTCTGCCCACAGAGAATCCCTCTGCTAAGGATGCCTTTAAATGGAGATCTCAACACAAGAAGCAGGATTCTGCTGCAATTCAGGGCTGGAAAATGATTTTTTCCAGTTCAGATGCCATCAGTCGCTGTGAATGTAGCAGTTGGTAGCCTTCCCAAAGAAAAGCAAAGCAAAAATATCTACTCCTGTAAACCCACTTAGAGGAGTGTAAGAAAGGTCAGAGACCATGGTGTCCCGGGCGTGACCCTGACCCATCTTCGCTTGGGCATTTATAAGCTCTGTCAGGGTATAGCTGTTTATCGGGATTATCTAGGACCATATCAAAACCTGACTGGGATATAACAGCTGCAGCAATTAATATAAACATAAACTATAAAATGATAGTTTTGAAATGCATAAAACAGGAGTTGAAAATACATCCTCAGAATATCCATATTGCAGAGTTCTGGCATAGACTGCCTACCAGCTGGCAGGAAGGTGCTGTCAGCCCCATGATGTTCATACTTAGCTTTTCTTGAAAAAAATGGATTTTGCTTGGTCGTTTATGCAGTTTGTTTTCCTTCTTGGAAGCCCATGTGTCAATAAGGCAAGAGGCTTCAGTCCCCTGGCTTTGCACTGCTGCTTGCTGCTGGCAGTGCTCTGGGAGAGATGGATGTTCTTATCCAGCAAGGACAGTGCTAGATAATCTTATATGCAGCTTTCTCCCCTGCAAAAACTGGAAATTGCAGCAGTAAGCATCAGAGCATAATTCAAAGTGTGGTTTCTCTAGTGACTCTAATATTAGGTAACCATTGAAAGACAAATGTGTGACAGTGGACTGAGGATTTGAAAAAAGTGTATTTAGAAACAGTCAATATTTTTCATTAACCATGAAGACATCTAGGTTACACATTTATCTCCACAAACTCGATAAGTAGAGTTTACTGCTTCTCACAAAACTGTACGTCAGAAATATTATTTTTTTTATGAGAGCTATTTTGTTTCCCTTTGGGGTTTGTTTTTCTTAGTCAGGTATAGGTGACGTAATGGTTTGGGAGGACAATTGATGTTCTCTAAAATGCAGTGCTTTAATTAAGAATAGTTGAGAAACCCAGCCATTCAGTGAGTCACACTGTGTTTCATTCAAAGGTGAGGGAGGATTCAGATAATGATGGAAACATCACAGATTTGGAGTAGTACAATAGGGAGCAAAGCAGTGGAAAGTTGGTTCTTTTACTGTATCTTCACATAAGGAACAGCACTGTTTTTGTTCAGCAGGGGTAAAATAGGGAGGAAGCTGTTGCAACAAGAGAAACCAATCTTTGAACATACTTTACTTCTCAAACTTAAAAATATGAGTTTTGGTGAGTTTAATACTTAAGAATTTATTTTTGCATTTTCTGTGTGTGCTTTTCTGAAGTTAAATATACCGGCCTAAATTAGATTACACAAAAAAACAAGGTGATTTTTCTATGTGCAAATAAATTTGTTTCCAACATATCCTGCCCAGCAGGAAAGAAAAACTGAGCACTGACTCATAAGACCTGTCCCTTCTGCATTGAAACCCCCTCTTTCTGCCTTGCATCTTTTCTTCTGCTGCTGTTATAACTGTAGGATCTCTAGATGCTTTGAGCAGAGTAGAAAAGAAAGGATCTCAAAAGAGTAATAAACATAAGATCCAATTTCCTTGAGAACAGAAAAGTATTTTGAAGGATTGCAGTGCAGTTCTGGTTAACACAGCTCATCTCTAGGGAAACTGGAGCCAGGTATTTTCTTGAGAACAGCTTATGTATGGAATTAGACTTCAAAAAGAGAGGACTTATGCATAACATCAGGTGGTTGTGTGCACCTGCCTTTCAACCCATTCTGGTGGCAGCTGGTGTATGGACAGAACCCATCAGAAGGTGAGACTCATTTTCAGTGCACAAACAAGGGGTGTTCCTGATGATCAGAATGAATTTTACTGCTACAGTTTGCACATGGAAGGTAGCTGAAATGTCATTGGCACATCTTTCTGATTCTTGGGAATTGTGAGTACATACATTTCAGGTTCAAAAGAATTTATCAGAGTTTATCAGCTTGTGTCTAGCACTGGAATCTCCTAAATAATGCATGTGCCCTCTGAAGCCTGAGGAGATTTTAGCAAAAGATAATCAAAATAGATTGAAATATTTCAAATGGTACAGAATCCAACATGTACCAGGATGGATCCTTTTGGTAGTTTTCTGCATAGTGTTAGCTTCTGCGTTAGTCTATTTTCCTCTCCCATGCTTCAGAGTGAGTTGCATGGGGTGAGCCTGCATTTGTCTGTAGTTGTGATCTCAGTGGCTGCTGGGCAGAGATAATTCAGACTGCAAGAAGCCTTAATTTCCAAGAATTTTCTGGAATTTAATAACAGAAATGTGGCTTAGCAAGCATTTGGGGTTTGTTTTGGGGTTTTTTTGGTTGTTTTTTTTTTTTTTTTCCCAATTTAAAATAAATGTGATAGGAATGAGTAGCACTCTGTGCTCCCTGAGGGGACAATCATGTGAGTTTAAGTATTGCAGTAGCCCCTATTTTTGTAACTGCCATCTTGGCTATTGCATCAGTGACTCAGCTGGGAAATCCCAGCTACTGCATAAACCAAGTAACCAAACTTTCCAGCGGGGGCTGTAATAGACTGAGACGCTAGATGGAATGGGCACAGAGGGAAGCCAAAAGCAGATATCATCAGTAAATTGCGTATTTTCTGTGGTCAAACAAGCCCTTGCTCAGCAGAGCTTTTGTCACCTCTAGACATTATTATGACATAAATCATCGAATCATGAATCACACAGTATTTCAGGAGAAAGCCTATGTTACATGATACATATGTTTCAGGGCATTAATTTCTTCACTGGAATAAGCCCTTGCATTATGTCCAAACTATTTGTCTTATTTGTTCTTTCTGCTATGAGAAAGCACCTTGTACCAAAAAAAAAAAAAAAAGGGACTGTTTAGTTGAAAGAGAAAGACATGCTTTATTATTTCAGCAAATGCTCTTTTTCTGTGCCCAGTCTTCTTCTGGAATAAAACGGTATGGTTTGCAGTCAAACATCTGGAGTTTGGAAGGTCAGCTCCGAAAGCAGAAAACTGTAGCCCATGGGTTTACCAAGCCCTCCAGGTGCCTCCGATGTGGGGAATCGTTTCTATAGTGTAGTAACCAGAGACCATTTGTTTGGAAATGGGATGACAATCTGCTCTTAGAGTGAAGGGTGTTGGTGGGTAACTCAGGAAAGTTTGATGAGCAGTTGTATCTGCCTTAATTTCAGTGATGGTCTTTGACCCATTTCTGTAATGAGCATTTTGGCCTTTAATTTTTTTTCCTTCTTTTAATAGCTGGGCCTGCTGCTTAAGCCTTCCTTTCTTAAGAAATCTTTAATCTTAAAAAAATAAAAGCTGAGTGGAGAAATTAAAGACAAATTACCTGTTTATTTTTCAGAACTTGACTTAGTATTTCAGACTAGGAATTTTTGTATTTAGTTTGGTTTTTAAATTAACATTGCTGTTAAAATGTTGCAGGACTGTCAGGCAGGTAGGCTGTACCTACCCGTGGTAATTTTCTCTTTTCACTCTTTTGCTTTTGTCTGGTACCATTGCTACCTCCCAGACCCACTGCCATGAATAAAATGCCTAGGAAAAGAAAGGAAAAGAACAAGATATTTGATATTATTCCCTACTTCTTTTCCTAGATCTCCCAGCCACCAGCAATTCTTTTTCTGATCAAGGGAATTCCTACACCCTTGTAGGACCAGTGGGTCCGCCTTCCAAGTGCTTTTCCAGTCTTCCTGTGGAGCTCCTCAGTAAGCGTCTTACACCCACAATGCTCTCCAGCAAGGAGACATTCCACAGCCTATGTGAGCTACTCCCCCTGTTGTGTGGTTTTGAACTGAGCTCCTGTTAGCTTTGGTTGGTGTCTCCTAGTCCGAGTGACTGGAGAGGCAAGGAGCAGCCAATCCCCACCTGCCCTCTGGGCATGTTGGACACCGATATCCGCCACAGGCTGGAGCATCCCAGCCCACTCTCTTGGTGCATGTATGGCAACTGCTCCAGACTTTGATCACCCTGGTTGCGTTTCTCTGAAGCCTTCCCAGTGGTTTAGGGTTGTTTTTTTTCTAACTTCTCTTTTTTAGAACAGAAGAGTTCCTGTCCCTGTTCTCTGTATGTTCTTGTGGGGAGGGTTTTGCTATTATTCCAGATTTGGAAGTATATAACTTCTCGGAAACAAGTTCATTAAGTTTCTCCAGTTCATATGTTCTGCTACAAGAAAGAATTTGGTGTTCAGCAACTGACAGTGTTCATTAACAATGTTTTTTTTCTTTGTTTTGTTTTAGTGGTGGTTGTTGTTGTTATTTGTTCTGTTTTTAATCATTTATCCTTATTCTTATTTCTGAAAGTGTTCAAAACTGAATGGGTAAATAAATAGATTTAAGGAAAAGTGTTGGTTGTTCTTCTGTTGTTTTTAAGGACTTCGGGTACTCTTAACTCCTTCAGTCAATTTTGTCCTAACTCCTGTTGTGTGCTGGGATAGATACAAGTGCAAAGTATAGCACTTGTTTGATTTTGTGCCACGTTCAGCTGTATTAATACCCCTAATGGGAGCAGTCTTTGCCTTCTGTCTGTCTGCCCAGCTCACCCTCCAGTGAGTTGCAAAAGCCATACTCTACCTTTATTATTTTTTCCTTCTTTTTCACATCATCTGTCTTTCTCCATTTGCTCAGACAAATAAGTGATAAAAGCGAATGATGATCTTTTTAACACCACAGGAAGAAAGATGCATTATGAGACAAGAGAGACCTCTTGTTTACAGCGAGTTATTTTTGGTAATTAGCCATTTGTAGAGGAAGATGAGCCTCCGCTCATAAAGTCAGCATGCCATAATTTAGGGGACTCTGAATGGAAGTCAAACGTTTGCCTGAATTGGAAATGTTAATTTTGTGCATTTAGAAATAAACAAATGGCTGTTTTTTTGGTTGTTTTTTTTTTTGCAGGGAGCAGACTGAACAAAGACCTGAGACATTACCTCAACCAGAGGTTTCAGAAAGGATCGCCAGATCACGATCTACAGCAGACTATTCGAGATAACCTTTATCGCCATGCTGTGCCTTGTAAGTAACAAAACATTGACCTGGTGGTTTACAAGTAGTAGAATTTGATTTTTATTTGAGGCAGCCTTCATGTGGTGGTGTGCGTGGCTCCAGGGGAGACTCAGTTTATAGCTTGGGCAGATGTCTGTGAGTGACAGTAGAGAGGACTCAGGTAGGGCTGAAAAGGAAGCCAGTTCATCCTTGCTCTGTGATTTTTTGATACCTTTTTGGAACAGTTGTTGGTTTGATGCAGGCCTGTGATGCTCACTGCAAAGAAGAAATGCTCAAAAGCAGCCATGAAGTGAGTACTTGCCTTACAAACAGTCTTGATTGATATCCTTATGGTGGATGTTATTTTATTGGTTTTAAACCTATGAAGGATAAAAACCTGCTTGTATTTTTATTTCCTTAGCAGAACTTCGTCTGATGCTTGTTTAACTTGTGAAATTGAACAGCATTTTATGGCTTGGTGCCATTTCAGCAAGCAACTGCCACTTTTGGAAGGTCATCCTCATTCTGAGTAGGAGATAGCAGCAAGAGGTAGTGAAGCTGAGAAAAAATGCTCTTTTTCACTCAAAAAGCAACCAGGAAGAAAACTGTGAAGTTTAGAGAGTATAATCTTTAGAAATTCAAAATTTTTACGGAAAATCAGACTATCCTTCACATTTTGAGGAGATATGCTAAGAGTGGGGAATGATCTAATTTCATTGCACTGCTGTTTGGCGTTACGCAGCTGCCAGGAGAGGCTGTTCTAAAGCCAAGGTTTTTCAGCCTGAACTTTGATGAGCTATGGGGGTAATGGTATGCCTTCCAGATCAGGCTGGGATAAAAACTATTAAGTGTCTTGGTTATGGTCTACTGAGATGAGCAGCGAAGTATTTTCAAGTTTTCCTTGTCAGCCTGAATCAGAGATTGTTTATCTTGGTAGACTTATATAAATATTGAATAATGTTGTTGCCACTCAGGAATCAGTATTTGGCAACAAATATCGGATAATGGTACATAGAGTAATAGCCATGTTCAATCTAAGTGTGGCATGCAGTAGAACTGTGTAGGACCAGAGTTAAAGTTGTGTGGTAACACTGACAAACATCGATTCTTCAAATGGCAGATGCTGTATATCACCATTGAGTTTACTCTCATTTTATCAGTGGAAAGCATGGACCAAATTACGTTTAAAGTGTTGTACATGGACATAAAGAATAAATATGGATTATTATTTTCTATTGAACACTTCCGTTTTGTCAACGTGAAATATGATTAGTTTTCAATCAACTAACCTGCCAAGTTGCAGGTTTCTAAAGCATGCTGCAGAAAATGCCTTCTAGGAGAGCATGGGCAATGTTGGGCTTGGGAAATGCAATGTCATGATGCTAATGTCCTTCTGCTTATGTGTTATATTCCAATTTCTAAAGCAGCAAATAAAGCAAATGAGCATAAGTTCTGTGGAAGCATTTTGTGCGTTGCCAAGGTGACATTTTGAAATGCTTCCTATTGATTCTTTTCTCTGATTTATTGAACTTGATGGTGAGCTAAACTGCTTGGACTCACTAAAGACTTCTGATTTAAAATTAAGAGCAGCGAAAGTGATTCCTGCCTTTTAGAAATAGCTGGGGGAGGTACAGGTTGTCAATGTATTAAGAAGAATATCAGTACTTATGTTCCATTTATGAAACAAATGGAAAATCTGAGAAGCAGAGTCCGTTATCACGTGTCTCCATACTTGCTGCGTTGTAAAGCAGGTAGCATTTAATTTTTTTCTTCGTGTACTGTGGGGATGGCATTAGTGGTAGCTTTTATGAATAATGCTAATGTTCATATGTGAATTTGAATGAGACCGCACGCACAGTGGGTTAGAGTGCTTTTCAGGTTGCAAGATTAATCTAGCTGTACAGTCATAGTTTTATTCCTTGGTACATGTGACCAGAAAATCCAGAGCCCTGGACCAATCTCTAGTGCTAATGGATTATGAAGTCTTGTATTTTGAAAATGGAATTCCCTGCTGATTATGTGGTAAACATGAACCAGAACACAAGGTCACTTGGACTGAGCATGCTTGGCCTGACAGCTGCTTTTTGTTGTCCTAATATAAAGGGTAAATGAAGTGATAATTAATGAATGCAAAATGGAGAAAGGGATGTTAACCAGTTCTTCCACAGTAAGAATCCTGCGTGCTTCAGCTCTGACTAGTTTGGTGCAGGCAGTGAGAAAACCCAGAGGGCTTCTGTTTCCCACGCAGCGGGTGCTGGTTGCTCAGCTGACTCGGGAACCAAGTGAAGATATGGCTATAGCTTTTGTAGAAGACAGAGGTCAAGCAGAAGGGAGGAAAGATGCAGGAAGTTTGACTTGACTTCATTATTACATGACTGACAAGCTTCTAAAGCATCGTTTAGATTTTTACTTTGGGAGAGTTGGTTAAGAATTTGCTTTATGTTCTGATGAACAATCAAGGGTAAGAGAGAGGGTTGATGCAGCTCCCAAAGAGCATCGAGCATTGCCTAAATGGGTGACAAAGGGACAGTTTTCTGAGAGACCAGAAGGCTTTATCTCTAAATGTGGGAGCCGTCGTAAAGAAATGGACATGAAAGTATTGAAATACAACAATGAACCTCACAGTTGTTTTTCCAAGCTGAAGTCTTCCCCTGCTCCTAAGTGCCGTCCAGCACGCTTCCCCAAAGTCTTTTTGCCCTCAGCTCCCTGTTTCCCATTGAGCAGATTCTTTCTTGTGAAGACCTGTAGTAAACAACAGCTGTGAGAAGCTTCCAGGTGGCCTCTGAGTTTTGTTGTCGTGCCATCATGAGTGTTCTGCTGTTACTATCACACCAAACCCACAAGTTTATTTACAGACCCAAAGTGTTCTCCTCCAGAGTTTACAACTTCAGCGTTCTAAAAGGGAGAGAGGCAGGAATTCTTATTTATGCCTTTGGATGGTGCATAATTGCTAAGGAATCCCTGCATTTATGTTCTACAAATCTTTGAAAGAGTGCAGCCACTGAACTAGCTTTTATTTCAGCTGTGTGTTATTTCCCTTACTTTCTTCCTGATGCTCTCACCTCACTGTTAACTTCATTTGCTTTTACAGTGTTTTTGTCTTCTGGTTAAGAAAAACCAGCACCTTAAATTTGTGAAAAGTTATTCTCCTTATGTGATCATGTAAACAAACTGTTCTTATTCTGAATGTGTAGGATCCAGTGTCAAAACTAGAAAAAAAACTCAAATACATCATCCATATCAGCGAGATATTGGTCCAGACTCAAGCTATCCCCTTTGTCTCGTTTTGTTTTGAGGCACCACATTTTTCCTTCTGTCTGATGTGCCTAATGAAGATCACCAGAAATAATGCTCTATTTGTGGGCTAGCTGATGGCTCCATTGAGCTTGCAGTAGACTGTGAATTGGCAACAGTTTGATGATTACTGATTGGCCATGACTGTACTGAAAGTTCTTTGACTGATGCAGAGACTTTGCCCACAACTTATTTCTAGTGCAGATTTCACTTGTTCCAGCTCAATTTTGCCAGCCTAAGCTCTTAAAAACAAAAGGGTGGGTTTACCAACTGCATGGGGCATCTCACTGGGGCCCGTTGTGACTTGTCCAAGCCCACCTGTGCTATCAGAAGTTGATGTGTCTTGTACTACATCTGATCTGGGGGGAGGCTGAGTGCGTGGTGCAGAGTGTGTTGACATCCTGGCATTAGATTTCTCAGGGAGTTTCTTAGGATTGGTGTATTTGAAGATTTACTTAGTGGAAAATGTGATGAGTTGGAAGTACATGTAAGAATATATCTATTAAATAGTAGCCTTACCCTGGGATATTTGTGCAGTAGTGTTAATTGAGAAAGATATGTGATAGCAACTTACTTATATGTTACAGTGCAGCAGCAGCATGTCTAAACCACTGTTCATGGAAGGCTGAACGGACAAGATTATCTTCCTCATTTTGAAATGATGGTAGAGGGCATCTGTTTAAAATAAACAAGTACTGGCCATTTGTCCTAGTTGCTTTTTCTCAACAACCTGACAGCAGCTTTCTTTTCACAGTGTATCGAGAAGAATCAGAGAGATGGTATTATTTCCATAAAACAAGCTTTGGGTTTTTGGTTTTTTTTCCTCTCTCCTCTGAGTGCATTTACTTGCATCTCTACTTGTTTGAGTCCTGTGGGACATGCAGAAGCAGCTGTGGTAACTCTGGCATCTGCAGCTTTACTTGTCAAAACAGTGTACCTGGTGCAGGCACGACTGAAATAACAGACCAGTGGTCCCCTCCCTGTTCACATGTATTCTGTGTTTGTCTTATTTTGTGCCATGCAATTGGGTTTTTTTGCCAGGCTGCGGTCTTATGAAACAAAACTCTGGAAAATGCAAGGTCTTTTTGATGGTAGATGAAGCAGGGACAATGTGATGGCTAACCTAGTGTTAAGTTTTAGATGTCAGCCTAGACACTCTGTGGCAATCTTTTCTTCTTCTTCTTCTTCCCAAAATTGGCTTTTAAAACCTCAGGAGGTCATCATTCAACAGTTGATTCACTTTCCCAAAACAAGTACGTGCCCTTAGATTAATTGGCTGGAGAGTTTAATGTTAGAGATTTACCACTTGGATGTCTGCTGTCTGTTCTCTCACCTTCCTGGAGTTTGATCTGTTCCTCTGTCTTCAATTACAGCACAGTAGCTCCAACTGTGCTATGGGAGAACATGGAGTGAAATGGAAAGGAATGGATAAAAATCAATAGTGTAAGAGAACAGTGATCTGTAAGGAGGCTCAGAAAAAGACAGTGACACCCAGGCACCTGGCTGGTCTGAGCGCTCACATACCAGTGGGAAATCTCAGAGTGAGTGTCTTTATTCCAAGTGATCTGCTGGTGCAAAAGAAAAGTTTCCTTTTTAAGGAAAACGAATATTGTAAAAGGAAGCTTCACAGTATTTACTGGACATACTTGAGTGGATGTAGAAGAGCACATTGAACTTCATTATCTGGATTAAATGTTTTCATGGATAACTGAACTACCAAAGGGTGTTTTGGTTGCTCCAGGAACAGGATGAGCTGCTGTATGCATAACCACCATCATCCACAGCTAATGGAGGGCTAGAGAGACCCAGTGGGCTGCGGTGTGATGAAACTGCTGTCAAACACGCAGGCTTAGGTGATTTCCCAGGATACCTTTTAAAGTCCTGTAGTACTGGCTTCCCCATAAGTATTGCTGAACTTCAAAATGAATTGATGGAAGGGATATGCAAACCAGCTCACAGAAAGTTCTTTTCTTTAGAATATTGAGTATAATGGTATATCAGTATACTGGGAAAAATTGTTGAAATGAAGCAGAAAGACCTTTTTGATACAAATGCATGTGTTTTTTACATATGGGGATATTTGAGTCACAATTTTCAAGTTATTTTTAGTTACCAATTTTTATTAAGGCTAAACAGAATCACTGACAGTGCACATAAGTTTTCTTCACAGGTAATAAATCATCAGTTTATGTACACAAATGTTCTTTGAATTCTCAAAAGCTTTCCAGACCTGCAGCAGTATTTATTATCCAAGTACCTTTTGTTGCAATTCCCTTCCTAGAGGTGTGATTCTGCTTTTGTAATGAGAAAAAGTTGCGGTGTCCATGAAATATTCATTTCATGGCCTGCATTGATAAGGTGATGAACAGCAGACTGATCTTTTTTTTCTAACACACAACACATAATTAATTGTTTTACAAGATTTATGTTAGGAGAAAGTTTAAAGTATTTTTTACTATGGTGTCCTTATCACTAGGGTGGAACAGGCAGGTACTGGCAGTATGTAAAGGTAATTTTCCTCAAGAACACTTGCTTGTGAGCCAGTCTAACTCTGAAGAATGTGAGGCATATTTTCCTTGCCAGCTAATATACACACATTTACTTTTTCCTGTATTTTCAGCAGGGACTGAGCACAACCAGTGGGTTTAGAAAATCCTTATAGCTGTGTCCCAGGGAGTGCAGAATTTCAGCAGAGTCCCCTGCAGTTTTCAGGGATATAATTATTTCATGTATTAGTGAACCAGACGTGTTTTCACTTTTTGAGAGAGAAAAATGCCCTGTTTTGAGCAACAGAGCTAATGTTTCTGTAGTTTAGTTCCTTTCTATAGACAGTCATTTCTGTTTAATCTGAGAGACTTCAGACCTTTTTTCCATCTGCTCTGTCCTTCCAGATCAATAGTGCATTTTGTGCCAGTGGAACTATCAGGCAATTTTTTTTTTCCTTTCCCCACATTTGGAAATAAAAGCACTTATGATAGCAAATATTGCTCCATCTGCTTACCCATTTGTGAGGAATAGCTTTTTTTGTATTTCACTGTACACCCAGTTGAAATTGCATGAGGCACCAGAGAACAGTACAAAGCAGAAGAGCTCAGCCTTATAGGCTCTCCCATGCCACTTGCCAAAGGAGATTTGGGTAAGAAGTGTGGGAAGAGATTACACGGCTATTTTTCTTTGTATTCTTTGTTTAGTCCCTAGTGTACTTAATTTCGCGTTTTTTCATCGCAGTTGCTTTGTACTATGGCAAGGCATCTGCAAGTGAGTATTTAGGTAGTGTGAACAATGGCTGTGCATATGTTTTAAAATTTAAACGTTTCTAAGGTTGTGAGTCTCTGGGAAAGCAGAGAGCACATCAGAGCAGAGAGCTGCTGCAGCTCTTAGGAGGCTGAAGGGGTGGAGATGAATTGCCCCATATTATTTACTTCAAAACTGGCTCTGTCTTGCCATAGTTTTTCATATGATGTCCCAGGCTCCTGATTAGGTCTTTTGTGATGGCTGCCGTGTCCCAGCTTTTCATTTCGTTGTGGTGGTTTCATTTCTTTTTACCCACCACCATGTATTTGTTCAAGGTTTACAGTGTATTGATTATGCTACAAGCCAAGAGAATGAGTGTTCCAGGCAGAAGGAAATTTCAAATGAGTAAAAATTAAATGTATAGCTGTTCTTTACCCTTTTCTTCCACTCATCTTTCTGTGTGGGATTCATACTTGATATTTCATGATTAACCACCTTGAGAAAGCATCCATTGCTCTGTATAGGCATGTCTGTGCTTGGATGTGTTGGTTTGCATGGTGGTTTCACAGTTACAAAAGTCCCATGCTTCTTTCATCAATGATGTCATTAATTAAAAGAGGAAACCATAAAACCCTATTTACATGATATTTTTCTGGTCCAGTGCGGTACCTGCAATGTAGTATGGGCAAAACTAGTGGCATTGCAGAGGAGGAATTGTCTATGTGATTCCCAGTCACATCTGTTTCTGCCGTGGCAGCCTGTGAGCCCAGGAGGGCAATGGCAGATGCAAACTCCTGACAGTTTGATAGGGATGCAGACTTGCTAAACTTCATCTTCAAACAATTATCCTTTTTTTTTTTAACATTACCATGCTTCTTCACATAAAGCATGCTGTATTGGTCCTCTAAATCCTTTCTCTCTTTATTTCAGCAGAGAGATTAGCCATGTAATCATTTATAAAGCTGTTTAGATTCTTCTAGCTGGTTTTCTCTGGGGAGAGTCATACCCAGTACCTTTACTAGGAGTAACTCTGTAAATTAATCTTCATTGATTTCTTTTCCCCCACCCCCAGTGAATAAGAAAGCAGAAAAAATAGAACAAATATTTCTAGTTCTACCCTTATTGAAGAAGAAATAAATCTTCCCTACTGCTCAAAATGGTCTAGATGTATCCTCTTGAATAATTAGAGCTTTGAGTTATGAAGTCAAGATTCCTGGGTCTTAGCCAGAGCAGATTTGTTTAAGGGGGACGCTAGTTCCCTGAATTCCTTTTAAAGGGCTTTGTAATATCCCAGACTGCTCTTAATTAGTGATTTAAGACAGAATACATCTGTTTAAGTGAGGATTGTGAAAATTATTATTTAAATGGAAATTTTTAAAAAATGGCTCTTTGAAAGGCTAATGTATCTTCATAATGAGATGTGTATTACGGAGTTATCAGGTGGATAGTGATCTAGCAGTTCTTCTTGCAGGTTGTTTTGGGAGCAGAAGATGGAGAAAAACATCAAAGACCCTTGGAAGCATCATCTGCAATTGAATTATATTTCATACTTCATCATTCATTCACTACCTACACTTTTTCTTTAGACTTCAGGTTTAACACTCCATTTATTAGGGGGAATAAAAATGAACAACTGATGATATTGGTAAAAGGAGGTATGTTGGAAGAAGTAGCATTGCTTATTAGGTAAATTGATGATACTTCATTATTGTCTCGGACCATAATGGCAACTCAAATACTGCCTCTACAGTAAGAGTTTTCCTTCCAAATTTAAAACGACTTAATGAGCATTGCCATATACTAAAAATGTGCAGGTAATCTTTGCTGTATTGAGGCTATGAACTGGCGAACCTCAAATGAGGGACTGGGCAGATAATGGGGGAAAGAAGAACTCCAAATTAAGAAGCTACTACTTTTAGCAAACTCTTCCTTGAATACCTGAGGAGATGGATATTTATAAATGCAGCATTACCATCTCCTGTTGTTCATGGGTGTTGAATTAGTAATCAAAAACTTGGAACTAGGTATTTTAACTCTTTCATTTACCTTGAATTATAGAATGGTTTGAGTTGGAAGGGGCCTTTAAGGTCATTTAGTTCCATTCCCTTGCTGTGGCCAGGGACACCTCTCACTGGATCAGGTTGCTCAAAGCACTATCCCAACCTGGCCTTGAACACCTCCAGGGATGGGGCAGCCAGGACTTCTCTAGGCAACCTTTGCCAGTGCCTCACCATCGTCACAGTAAAAAAATTCTTCCTAATAAATAATCAAAATCTCTCTTCTTTCAGCTTAAAGGTTTTACCTTTCATCATATATCTGCGCTCCCTGATAGAGAGCATCTCCCCAACTTTCTTGTAGCCACTTTAAGCACTGGAAGGCTGCTATAAATTCTCCTCAGAACCTTTTTCTTCTCTAGACAGAACAACCTCAAGTCTCTCAGCCTGTTCTCATAGGCCAGGTGCTTCAGCCTTCTGATCATCTTTGTGGTCTCTTCTGGACTCTTTATAACAGTTTCATGGCCTTCCTGTGCTGAGGACTCCAGAACTGAATGCAGCAGTAGTAACAGTACCTGTTAGTTTCTGAGCCTTTACTGCCTTCTTTGCTCCTGTTTCCCTAAGATGTGGGGGGTTGGTGCTTTGTTTTGTTCAGAGGAGGCTAATACATGAGAGCTGAAAATCTGCTTGGGTAGTGAGGTTATTTTCAGCTCTCCTAAATCCAGGTATGTAAGTTTTGAGAAAAGCAGCAAGTGTTGCAAGATGTGCAATAGAGTTGAGAAAACCCAGGAGTTCATTAAATGGCAATGCAGACGTAGGAAGATAGGACTCAACAGTGAGCAATGTACACATCTCATAATGTCCATAGATATCTTTCCCATCTTTGTGTTCCCATCATTTTAAATGTATATTTTGCTACCTTACTTACCCTTCTGCAATGCTTTGCAAAACACCCTGTGTTTCCTGGGAGGGAGCAGCTGATGAGATGCGATAGTGCTGCTGCTGTGTAACCACACGTTGACAGACATTCTGCAAATTGCCCACATTACAGAGCATTGATGATACCATTAAAATGGTAAATTTAATATTATAGTATATTAGATTTCTCCCTCATTAACTCTGATCTGATAAACAACCTCTGGCATATTTTGAGGGTAATAGTCACCTTGCAATCATTACTGCTCCTCTCTTTCTGGTATTTCAAGCTCCTATAGATTTATAGTTCTTCTGTCATCTAATCTGTACTTACTCCTTTATTTTTTTCCTTTGAACTTGTGCTCACAAGCAGATCTTTTCCTAGAGGGCCCTGGGCTTGCAATTAACACTTAACAGCAAGAATTAAGTCATTCTAAATTCCATTCCTGAGTTTTAGGACAAAATTGGTTTCACAGAATAAAATGAACCCAATGGTCCCTGGGTCTCTAGAGGTGTTTTTGTGCTAGGTGCTTTGTAAGGGTTGGTACAGGGTATTGCTGGTCACAGTGGTTGAGCTCTCGGCTTTTGCAAACAGGTATCCCAGCAGCATCTAAAAATCTAACGCTGAAGATGTAGGTGGTGAAGGAGCAGGTGGGTACTGAGGCAGGGGTTGTGATGAGTGCTGGGTGCAGCCCTGCCAGGCAGAGCAGCCCTGCTGCAGCCCACCTGGGAGCTGGAAAAGCTGAAGAAGCCATTTTCAGATCTGTCTCTCCAGCAGGGACAACTTTTACTCCCAAAAGTTAATCCTCAAGCAGCCAAACCATGAGCCACAGTTTAACAAAGTAACCTTAGCTCCTCTCCACTGGCAGGGAGGCTTCTGTGGAGGTACCGCTCGGCTCCTTGTTTTCCTAAGTGAGTCATGGTTTAATTAGAGCGCTGTCTCGAGGAGGAGGTGGTTGTTATACATCACCTATCACAATGTAAAAGTGGAAAGCGGCACTGAAAACGCTGACCCTTAATCTGAAGTGCACCATCTGTGTTTTATTTCCACATCTTGCTGAGTTTACAGTTATTTGAATTCACAGTTTGTTCCCCATTTGCTGTTCCCACATGGTAAGTGAATTGGATCCAAACTGTACTGATGAAAGATTGAGAAGTCTGTTGGAGAAGTTTGTTCCTACCTACAAGAGTGTTCTATCTCACACTTCTTCCACCCTGTGAGTTAAATCCCAGCTGTATAATCTTGCCTCAAGATGGTCTTCTTTCATGGTGGGAAGTTGGGGTTACCGTAAGGACAAAGGCTCCTTTCCCCATCCTGAAATGCTTTATGGTTTGCTTTTCTGCTCAGGAAAAGGTTGAGAGTTCTCTCACATTTAACAAAGTATTTGCTTTACTGTTCTAGTAAATTTGTGCTGATGTTTGTCTGGTGGTGCTTCATATTGGAGCACCACTCTTAGTTAACAGTTTTTCTTTGTTAGTATGAGCCAAAGGGTTTGATGCTAAAATAAGACTGGGTATAACATAATGAAAGGTGCTGTAATTACAATTGTAACAGTTTTCATCGTGCATCTTTGAATTACTCTGATTTTAGAATGAGCAAGCAGCTCTCAACCAGGTTGAATTTCATTTATTCTCCTTTGTTTTTTATTCTTTCTACTGACAGTAACCATTTTCTTCAGACATAACTAACTGTAAAAAAGGATATAAAATTTAAACATGTTGTATTTCAAAAGCAAGCCATCAAAATGCTGAAGGCTGTATAAACTTAAATACCTTCTTTGGCTTTTGCTGTAGACCACACAAGCTCTGAGAAATTGATTACTCTGGTGCTGGAAGGGGCTTTTATGATACAGAAACAGAGGTTTGCATTGAATATCTTTCTTTGTGTGTGGGACTTTTTTTGGAAAGAGAAAAAGCCTTTAAACCCCAGATTAAAAATAAGTCATTTCATTGCTTCCTCCTCCCCCTTCTAAATCTTTTGAAAGAGTTTTCATAAATGATTGGGTAGCTGCATCTCTGAATAAATGTAAAGTCAAAAGTTCTGTTTCTTTTTAAATGAAGAGGCTTTTTTCTGGAATGCCCCATTTAGGTGCTTGCCTCCTTGAACTGTCGTCTGGTGAGAGAGTTGTGGTCTGGCTTGTGCAGATTTTTTTATTTATTTTGTGGACATGAAAAGGAGGGGCAAGGAATTAAGAGTTACTCATTTTCATATTGCAGTTTTCAAATGTAGGGTATCCAGTACTCCAAACCCATCCGTGTCACAGGCTTTAGACTTCTCGCATGGACTGTTAGCTGACCGGATGCATACCCAAAGAGCAACCTACACCCCAGTGAGGCTTTATTTGAAAGAATGGGAAGGTGAATCTTGAGTAAAGAATTTTTGTCTTTTCAATCAAGAGACACATAATGGGCCAGCAGCTTGGGCCAGATGATGTTTTCAGGAAAATGTTTATGCTCCATAAAATTAAGAGTGTTTTATTTATTTATAATTAGGCCATTCTCCCATTTATGTGTGGCTGTTCCTCTTATAAAGGGAGTATAAGGCTTGCTATCTCTTATAGTGGCATTTTGCCCCTACTCAGTTCAAACACATTGGGGATCAGGTACTTCAGCAAGAGCAGCTGCTATGTGGAACAGAGAGGTGATGGTTTTTCCTTACGTTGCGTGGCCCTCGCATGCTTGCGAGCAGTTACCTGCATCCACACCAGCACCAAGCTGCATTGCAGGCAATGGCTGTGAGCTGATGTGGTTCAAAACATCTGTATATTCCAGCAGCAGTAGTGGTTGCTGTCCCTGCCGTGCCTGAGCCCTGGTCCATGGGAGCACAGCACCCTGTGTGTGCACATCCCGCTGGCACCTCCCCTGTGTTCTTCAAGATCCTCATATCCCGGCTGCCTCAGTGGGGTGGCTGTTGAACAGTGGGGAGCAGGTTTCCTTGCAAGGCTGGAGTCCCCTGTGATTTCAGTACTGCATCTAAGCAATCCTGTCCTGTGAGATATGTGGAAAGCATCCAAGACGGACACCTGCTGGCTCTGAAGCAGTCAAGTGCTTTTTCCAAAATATCTTTGGCCCCTGTTCTTGATGTTTACTTTTAAAAAGATACAGGCATGTGTTGGCTGTAAAAGAAAGGAAAAATAAAGCCAACCCAATATTGCTACTGTCACTGAAATTCCCTGCAGATTTAAAAGGAAGATGAAAGTTTCTGCTTTAAGAGGAACTCAAAGCCCTTGGGACACGCACAGCAGAAAACAGAAAGATGCTCTGTATTCTGTCTCATTGCTTGTAGAAGTGAGTGCTGCATCTCCTACGAAGGGAGACAGAGCTAGGAATAAATATACACATAGTTCCCCCTTTCTTCAGCCTCACAAACTAGGACAATACCATTGTGCACTTCCCTGGGCATATATTCAAACAGCAGCTCAGTGGAGGTGATTGAGAAATAAAAAGGGTGAGGGAGAAAGAAGAGGGGATGGGGGGGAAATCTGCCTGGTGGTGTTTCACATCTCCAGCATACCCAGGTGCTTTTTAATCCCTCTGGCCTACATATTCCACAGCCCCTAGGAATAGAGGAGTCGTGATGTAATGCTCTTTTCCTCACACTCCCAGCTTAAATACAGATGGAAATTGTTGTCATGTGTTAGAAATGTCACCAATAATATAAAAGGCAGCCTTCTGCATTCTCCCTTTTGCACTGTCAGCTGCTGCTGCCAGCTTATTCTTCCCTCTCAAACCTATTGTCATGTGGCAGAAGCCCTGATGTAAGTAAGCCCTGTCCTCCCCCTGCTTATGATCCCTGCATTTTTTATTCCCCTCTGCTGCAGTGCTGAGGATCATTACATACCACGACTTAAAGACAAGACCTCACAAAGGAAGGATTAATCTTGTATTTGTGCTTGAATTTCGAAGGACCCAGGCAAGTGAGAATGTTCTGTTGTATTCTCTTTTTTTTTTTTCCTCTTTCCTAGATGCTAACGTAGGAAATAATAAGTGGTAAACGTGATAAGCTAGGTCTGTGTTTACTGAGCGATCCCAGGGGCTCCTCAGCTGCAGGTTGCGTGCATGGAAGGAACCGAGCGGTTATAGGGGAGCCTGTGGGGCTGGGGAGGGAGCTGCACGGTGGAGCTGCACAGCCTTAGCCCAGCCCGAGAGGACAGATGGCTGGTACTGCTTTTTAATTCATCAAGCGAGCTTTACGTGAGGCCCGTTGGCGAGCGGGTGCGCTGCGAAAAGCGGGGTCACTGGGCACAAATAGGCTGAGATCAGGACCAGATGCCTGCTGAACAATGGGGCTTTTGAGAGAAATGCGGGAGGAAGCGTGGCGCTGGCTTTGTACTGCCTCCGCATTGCAGGTTGGAATGGGGCAGCTCCGATTTAATGAAGTGCATTCCTAAACGTGGTCGTCAGCCCGAGCTGGGAGACAAGGGGACATGTCAGAAGGGGGCTTGTGGGGCCGGCGTGGGGGGAGCGATCCACTGATGGATCGCCCCGAACAATGCGGTCTTAGTGTTGGATGGGAAAAACCATCAATACATCCCTGTGCATATTAATGCGATATAGCAGGTGTTGCTAAATGTCTGTCCCCGCATTGTTCTTCCACAGCTCAGCTGAGGAGGGGGCAGGAAGGAGACCTTGCGAGGGATGCACTCATCTGGGTTAGAAATATAGCTGCTCCCCAGATGGCCACGCGTGACAGAAGTAAAGCGGGAGGCGAGGATCGGCGCGCGTTTTCACTCTGGGGGGTCACAGCGTGGGGCAAGGTGCTGGCTGATGTGAGCTGAGCTGGGCAGTGGTGCCCTGTGCTGGCTCCAGCAAGCAACGGGATGGGGAGGGCAGGCTGAGAGAGGCTGCTCGCAGCTTAAAGGCATCGCAGGGCCAGGAGGGGCCTTTTTCTGCAAAACATCCCTAAACTAAGCAGGTGTGAGGGCTGGGAAGTGAATCTCCTGAGAGCAGGCTGGGTCACTAGGGCAGAGGGCAAGGAGGGAGGAGGCAGAGATGGTGTTTCAGCTGGAATTAAGCAGCGAGAGAGTTAAAAAGGGCATATTTTTTCAGCCTCTTCAGAAATACATCAATTGTGAATGAGTTGCAGAAGCTGTGTGTGAATTGCAATGAACAAGGTGTACAACATCTATAAAACAAAAGGAAATATCTATTTCTGCATTTGTGTGTATCCTGCTGCTGGATAGAGCCCTCCTTAGGAGAGTTTTCTGTGTAAGAGAATTAACGGCCCTAAATACTTACAGCCACGCTAACCAGTGTAATTCCTGAAGGCTTGGGGAGGGAGGGGGAGTATTCATAGCCTGTCATGATTATATGTATTTCTTAATAAAAAGACACCCATTTAATTGCTGCCATTGTGTTGTCTGCTCCCCTTGTGATTTGTGACATGCTATACTGTATTTGTCAGCAGAATGAAAGGGGTCTTTGTTCCTTATTCATATTGTGGCACACTGCATCTCAGTGAAAATGGAATATTTGCCCTTAGAGCTAACTTAGCTGGTGATCTGTGCCCACTGCTACCCCGGGAAGGGTTTCTTTCCCAGGAGTTTCAGACGAACTTACAGGCAAAGTCTTGTTTTATTTTATTTATTTGTTTTTATATATCAGTGTGTTAATAGTGGTGAAGAGCGATCAGCTTAATTTGCCCACAGGACAGGTAAAGCATGGTAGATGCCTGCAGCAGCTCCATGTATAATAGCTGCCTTTCCCCGTATCCCTTGTCTGCGGATGAATGGCCAAGTTGACCATGAACTAGGATTTAGTCCTTGTGCGCCTTTGATCATTTACTGCTGTGTAAACTGCCAACAAGAGCTTAGAAAAATAAACCGGGATTCTGTGAGATGGACAAGCTTGTGTGTGTTTTCAAAGGTTGACCAAGACCACAGATTGATAAAGGCAGTTACGGAAGGGACAGCTATCAGAGCGACTATTTGGGGATGGACTTGTAGAGTGCATGTGCTGGATTAGGTTACAGTATCATCTAACATCAACAGTGTTATCAGTTGCTACCTATTTACTGCCCTTTTAGTGCTCTGGCTACTTGGGTATCAGCCTGCGTGCATGAGAATGGGAATGGCTTACAAGTGAAATGGCTGGAATTAGCAGCCAAAAAGGATCTAAATATAAGGTAATGCTTGCCCAGGAGAATAATAAGACTTCTAACACGCTTGCATTGCATAAATGTATGGAGCTCATTTTTAAATTGAACTACCAGGTTCAGCAGCTTGAGCTTTTTGTTGTTAACTCGCTTATTTTCTGCTCTGCAGTGCACAAGGGAAAATGGTCAAAATGTGAAGTGTAGCTCAGTCCCAAGGGGCTGTGGTCTGCCATGAACAGCTTTTCTGTTAAAGGGTCTGGCTAAGTAAGGGGCCAGATTGTGAACTTGTTGCCTGTTTATGTGTGGCTCCTCCTGCAAAGTGGGAAA
This sequence comes from Phaenicophaeus curvirostris, assembly GCF_032191515.1. Lineage (NCBI taxonomy): Eukaryota > Metazoa > Chordata > Aves > Cuculiformes > Cuculidae > Phaenicophaeus > Phaenicophaeus curvirostris. Next base: position 7,324,358 of record NC_091402.1, on the reverse strand, counting down.
TGATATCGAGGAGTAACTTTGCTCTGGAGAGAACAAGGATTTGCTCAGTGGTGCAGAAGAGCGGGGAGTGTTTTCGCTCTTGCCAGTGTGTTTCCACTTGTCATTGCCTATTGCTAGCTCCTGTCAAATGGAAGCAATGATGGATCCATGCAGATCCAAAAATGATGCTTCACTTCCTTCTGGGAAGCTGATAAAGGGGTGGTGAGAAAGAGCACAGGCAGCTGCTCCAGCGCACTTCAGCTGCTTGCTGTCGAAGTGTTGCAGAGCCAAGTTTTGCCATCACAGCAATAAGCCTTTTAAGGTTGAATTTCTTTCTTAGCTCTTCTAATGCAGATAATCCAACCTGCAATTTGAAGCTTAGAGTATCCCTTTTGCTGTTACTGACAACCTCTAGCACCAGCAAGGCTGTCATAGCAGTCCAAGTGTTGCCAAAAGGAAAAAACAGCATTTCAAGCTATTAATTCAGCAGCAGAAGCTGATCAAATGGTGCTGAGTTCTTGACTCTGTATTTGACTGTAATAATATGTACCCTGTGTTTCGGTCATGGAAGTTCATATGCTGCAGGTAAAGTCTTGCCTGCACTTTGAAGCTTGTGTGTAGACACCTTTCTGACAGCTTTCCATCCCTTCTAGTGCACTGAGTCTTTGGTATTCAGTAAAGCTTATTCAAAATGTGGGGCTATTTTCAGTCAAATTCTGCTAAATCCTGTCCAGAAATCCTCTGAATATTTTGCTCTTGAATATTCCAGTAAGCACGATGACTGGTTCACTGTGTTAATCCTATATGGTCTTTCTGTCTGCAGCTAATCCTGAGCTGTTGTTGCTGTTCTGCGTATACATGAGTAAGATTCTTTTCCCCCTCCCCTTGATGATATCCAGTAGAATTTCAACTGACTACTAGAAGATAATTGATCGAATGTGCTACTCTTCCTTCTTTTTTGTCCTTCTGAAGTATGAGTTGAGTTTCTTCTGCCTGAAAAATAAAACCTGGAAAAGTAGGAAAAATAGCCTTGATCTGTTGTGCTCTGTCTTAAGGCATGCTCTGGCTCTGTGCAGGATGTCTTCAGGAATTTCAACTGTAGACAAATCTGGAAGAAAAGACAACTTTAAAACAAGTTTCTAAATTCATATATTTGTGACTGAATTTCTGTTATGACTTCTCGTTAGAGATTAAGCTGATAATGATGGCTGTATTTAGTGTTCCCCTCAAATAAAGTTACTGGATTTTTCTAGTTCTTTTCCTTGCACAGTGGGGTTTTTTTGGTTGACTTTTTTGATTGTGAGTTTTTTTAGGATTTGCGTTTTTCTGTTGTTCATTTGGTTGGTTTTTTTGGAGGGCAGGTGTTAAATCTGGACCTACCTGTGGGATATGTGCCTTGGCAAAATCTGGTGGAAAATCTATGGTGGAAAAAACTTCCCCTTTAGGATATCTCGTATCACCTCCAAATTACTACTAGATTATGTTTCAGACGTAGTTAGAAAAGCTTGTGTAAAGAATGGAGATAGTTTAACCTCGGGTGGATTTCCCCCCCCCCTGCTGATTTTACCCATGGGACAGACATTGTAGCAAGACTAGCATTCTTGCATAAAATGTGTTAATCTCAGTATGCCCCACATTGGCTGATTGCATGGGTTGTTATATTTGACGTATGTATGTAAATGTTTACACTTGCATTTCACTGCTAACACCAAAATCTCATGAACTAGAAATTCACAATCTCCTACGTCTTTCTTTGGAAGAGATTGAATGGTGTTGGTTTTTTGGGTTTTTTTGTTTGCTTTTTAATAGATTTTCAAAGGATTCATTGAGGGAATTAAATCCAATATTATCATCCAAATACTTGACCCAGCAGTTTGAGACCAATGAGGCAAAGTGATAGAATCGTAGAATTGGAAAGGACCTTAAAGCTCATCCCATTCCACTTCCTTGCCATGGGCAGGGACACCTCCCACTGGAACAGGTTACTCAAAGCCCCATCCAACCTGGCCTTGAACACCTCCAGGGATAGGGCATCCAGGACTTCTCTGGGCAACCAGGGCCAGAGCCTCACCACCCACACAGTAACAAATGTCCTCCAAATATCTAATCTAAATCTCCCCTCTTTCAGCCTGAGTTCCCCAAAAAATTGTGTAAAGTCAGCCCTAGGTGAGCTGTGCCTGAATGACTTTGTTATACGTTTTTCTGAAAATGATGACTATTGGAATAGGGGAAAATCTTCCAGACGAATAGCTTAGTCCTGTGAGCAACTGGACCATGGCTGTGGATATCACTTACTGTATTGAAAAGTAGCTTGTTAAGCAGAGGTGGTGTCCCACTTGGAATCAGCAGTGTTACGACCTCCTTCGTTTGCCTAAGAAAACTCTTGATCCATTGAAGATTGGAAATTTTGGGGTTTTTGTGTTTTGTTTAGGGTAAAGCAGTGCCTTTTAATGCTTTTGGAGATAAGGTTAGAATAAGGCACGCAAAAAAATAGAAGCTTTGAAAGAGCCCTTTTACTGAAGTCATGTTATGTTAGAAAAAAAAGTAAAATTGCTCCTCTCTTTTTCCCTGTTTGTGCCCTCTCTGAGAAGTTTATACCAGCACCTTTGAGAGGTTTATTGCTAGCATTGAGAACACTGGAGTTGATTTTTTTACATTAATTTAAATGAATGGGGAGCATGCTGAATAATATCATGTAGAAGGTGCTATTGGAAATGCACACATTGTCAGCACTGCGGTGGTGATTAATAGTGTGTCATTTCTTTGATGGAGCGCTAACAATTCGGCACCAGAATGCAAGTCCTCGATAACGGCGGGAAGTGGCTGGGGGAAAAATAAAAAGTCTGTTCTTCCTCTCTTCCTGACGTGGATCACTGAAATAGCCTGAGGCTCAGACTGTCTCAGGAACCCAAGTCCTTTTCTATAGCAGAAGCTGGGAGTGGGCTGTAGCCGCGCAAGCTGCCTGTGCAGTGCTAGAGCGTTGGCTGGTGAAAGGTGTGTTTTGAACACCTTTCAGCTGACAAGTGCCTAGTGTCCTGGTGTTGACAAGGCAATATTTTAACATATGATAGTCTGTCTTCCTAAAGTCAAGGGAAAAAAAGGAGTTTACCATGTTTGCTTGAGTCACCTTCCATAGAGGTGTTTAAGGGATGGGTGGACGAGGTGCTGAGGGGCGTGGTTTAGTTTTTGATAGGAATTGATGATCCGATAGGTCTTTTCCAACCTAATGATTCTATGATTTAGCTAAAACTGTCCTTTGCCTTTTCTACACAAAAACGTCCATTTCTATTTTTTTAAATGGTGAAGATGAAGTCAACTAATTTTGAGTCCTAATCAGGAAGCGATTCAGAGTCTATGCTCATTATATCCTTCCCTTCACTCCTGGGGCTGCCAGCGAGGATGTTGCACATTACCTGCTGATGAGATGATGTTTTTGTGAAGGAGCTGAATGCCCCAGAAAGTATTCTCACAGTGCCAAACAGCTGGAAAACTGGAAAGGGCCTAGAAGGGCACAGCGAAGCTGGAGTTCTAGTGCTTGAGCTAGTTTTATCATCACTCTGCTAAGCAGCTGCTCACCCCTTAGACAGAGCCCATCTTTAGTTGTGTGTGTGATCTGGGGGGTATGAAAATTGAGCCCTACTGTTCTCATTACATGAAGCTTCGGATTTTCTTTTGGTTATTAGGGTACAGCAAAGAGCATTTAATTCCCCTTATCAGCTCCTTTAGACATCGTCTGATTTGATGGATTCTTTTCAATTTTTTATCCATTTTTCTCTTTCTCGTACTTCATATATTCTATTGTTTTATTAGTTCACTGGCCTTTTTGGGTCACTGCAGTCTAAGTATTCTGACTTTTATAAAGGTCTTGGTGACTAAATATTAGTGACCCCTATTCATCTTCCTTGTGCTTCTCCAAGGCAGTGCAGTTTGATTTTGAGCTGCACTGTGCTACAGCGTCAGTAAGTCCATCGCATAGTGAATTAAAACCCATTTCTTCTCTGCAGGTGAAGGCATCCATTCAGTACATTGTTGCAGAGTTTCTGCTTCAGTGTTTGGATAAATAGGATCCCTGTAAAAGAGGTGTAGAGAAACGTGCCTGTGGAGCTTCCCCAGCCTAACTAAAATAGAGAAATGTACCGTGACACAATTAAAAGTATATTGTTGGATCCAGGAGAGTCCTAGGAAAGATGAACAGCCTAAGCATGATTGACTTGAACTTCCAATTGATATAAGAGTAAAGGGAAGTAAATGGAAGAATTTATGGCATTAGCTTCATTAGGGAGCTTGTTATGCCAACAGAAGTCTTTGTGGAAGACTTAGCCTTATATTGGTAGGCTAATGCCCTTATATTTGGGGCATTCCTTCTTGGGCACCATCCATGAGGCACTGTCCTAGCTCAGGCTCCACCTCTTGTCACAGCTGAATAGACATGGTTTGAGGTTCCAAGGGTAGGAAGTCTCAGAATAGATGCTGCCATGTCTTGACCACTTGATGTATTATGTTCTGCTGTTATCCTGGAAAGTCTCATCAAACTGACATGTAATGCAAGAGCTTTCCTCTTGCTTGGACTTGCTCTCTCCTGGTAACCCTCTGCCTCATTTGCTATTCCTTGCTGCACACTAAATTAAGTGAGAAATAGGTTTTATAAGTGAAATAAGAATGTCCAGCATTGGCATGGAAGTATCCTTGTGAAATATCTGCATGCACAAAGAGAATCAAAACCTACTCAAGAATGGATGTGGCCTTTGGTGGCTTGGACTTACTTAATTTGGGAGATACTTTTTGCAGGCAATTTTTTCTGTCTAATGTTGTAGCCTTTTTAAAAAGGCAGGGGGGAGCAAAGGTGCATCCCAAAATTTCAACGTTCTACCTTCCTCCCTAAACTGAAAGTAAGCTGTTAAGGAGGAGCAGAGAACAACTATGAGGGATTTCATCCTCAGTATTTAAAGTTTGGGAAACTTTCAAAAGGGAGCCACAGAAAGTAGAAGTTTATAATGAATTGTGTGGAACAAGCTTTTCAGATGTTGCCACTGGCTGCATCTGACACATAACAGCGCTTAAATTTTTAAGCAAGAAGAGATTCTAATGCCACCCAAATGTTGCTTTTACATGTAAAATTCTTTGCATCTCTAGCTGCAAAATGGCACTCTGTCACCACAGGGAGATTTTTAAATTGAAGGACCTTTCTCTAGCAAAAGGTCTGCTTCACTGGAAAGGAGGTATGAGGGTGATATCATCTTTAAGGGCAAGCTGGTAAATGAGATAATAGTATCTCAGTGTGTTCTTTTAGTAAAATATTTTAAAGTGGCTCATTCCTGGTGAGTTACCTGCTGACCTGATCCTCCAGCAGCCTTATTAAATAGTTGCCTGTTGTAATGTTCTTTGTGAAGTTAAAGTGTGTCCCACTGCACTAAGCACTATTTCAGATATCCCCATTACAACAAAAAGTCTTTATATAGTAATAGTGCAAGCTGACGGCTCTCATGGGTGCTTTCATAATGAGGTTTTATGGTAACTGTTCTCCGATCCCTTTTTGCTTTTTACCAGTGTATCAAATTTACTCCATTTCTCTATATTCAAAAAGCTTAACAAATTCGCTCTTTTGACTCCTCCGATGCTCCAAACAACAGCACTGCTGATACAGAATGAGTTTACCAAAACAAATAGTGGTGTAAAATCAAGATATCTTTGCGCAGCACAGTTGCTTAGGCTGGCATGGCTTAGTGAGCTTCTGCTCATCAGCTAAGCTGCTGTCACTACCCACGTATGTACTCCTTGCCCTCAGCAAATGCAGAATGAGATGAGTTAAAGTCTTAAACTTTTATTATTGAAGAGCTTGTACTGTGCTTGAGTATTGGGATGTCCTGATGCTGTTGTGTGGGCAGGGGTAACTTGATTTCTTTTGGTCATCTCTCTATAACCCCACAAGAATTTTAAAAGCAAATAAATGTTTCTGTTCTCCATATGGTGGTAGGCAGCTGCCCTTCCTGGTGCTACTTGAGGCTTGTAATAGTGTTACAGCAACAGAAATAAAGGGGATGTAACCAGCACCTGAACAAACAATTGCACTTGTGCCTTGGGCTTTGAAACTGTATTCCTTGGATATTCTTGGGTGGAGTGGAAGAAATCTTAAACTCCTTTGATGTATTTCCTGACCTCATGTCTAATTACATTATTTTTTGATCGATTTCCCTCAGGAGTTCCTTATTTTAAATGCATTTTACAAATACACATTTAAATAAGCCCGACACTACTAATTTTTGTAGTCTAGTTATTTATATTGCTGACCATCCCCTCGGGACTTGAACCTCTTTCTACAGAGAATCTTCAATGTGCTTCACGAATCTGTGGTCTGTCCTTACCGAAATGGAAAGCATCACTGGCTTTAAACCTTCTGGTTTTATTGCCTTGACTCTTATGCCTTCTCCCTGTGTGACTGTGTTTGGTTTTATTCTGATGCATCAAGGCACTAAGAAAAAGGAGCTCAGAGACTGACAGTTCTGGTTCTTTTTTTGTACCAGTCAAGTTTGCCAAGTCCCATCTTTACATGCGGAGACTTGTGGCAGCAAGAGGTGGCAGCGTGCAGTGGGAGCTGGTGGTCTGGACCACAGCTCTGCAGTAGGCCAACAGCAATTAGGATAGGCTGATGGGCATCTACATCTGTGTCTCTGGGAGCTTCCTGTCTTTGCACTGGCCTCCTTCATCTCCAGGGATGGTGACTCAGCCATCTCTCTAGGCAGCTTCATTTCTGCAAAGGTGAAGGTGCAGCCTTATCTGTCTTCAAAAAAGGGGATAGAGAAAATGACCCATCCTAGAATAGTGCAAGCTCTGTTAATAGGGGAGTGTTATGGCCAAATGCAGCAATTGATCTTTTCATAGAGTCATAGAATTGTTTGATTGGAAAAGACCTCTCAGATCATCGTGTCCCACTGTACCGGTCCACTACTAAACCATATCCCTGAGCACTTCATCTACCTGTCTTTTAAATTCCTCTGGGGATGATGATGCAGCCACCTCCCTGGGCAGCTGTTCCAGTGCCTGAGAACCCTTTCACTGAAGACATTTTTCCTGATGTTTAATCTAAACCTCCCCTGATGCAACTTGAGGCCATTTCCTCTCATCCTATCCCTTGTTACCTGGGAGAAGGGACCAACACCCACCTCGCTACAACCTCCTTTCAGACAGTTGTAGACAGTGATAAGGTCTCCCATCAGCCTCCTTTTCTCCAGACTAAACAACCCCAGTTCCCTCAGCTGTGATGTGCATATCTTTCCACAGTTTATCTCAACCCGGAGAGTCATTTTTGCCCTCTGAAGAGCTGTTTTGTTAGGTGTTGGCTGTGTTTCAAGAAAAAGTAAAAAATAAAAAAAAGAGATACGTTTCCAAATGTTACATGAAACAACAGCAAGGAATAATCCCGCTTTCTGGAAAAATGCTGTAGGAGCTGGTGAGGCTGCTCCTTTGGTCCCTGCTGCTGCTTGACAGCCTACAGATTGTCCAAACTGTATGCAGCAGTAGGGCTAAACCAGCTCTGCATTCAAAGCTGCTCTAGCTTAAAGCTTTATTAAAAAAGGTTTGTTGGGCTCTGCTTGCAAGCCAATACGTGCCACACTACACTGTGAGGTCCGATACCATCTCAGTAATTAAGTGCCGGCATCCTAGAGCACAGTGGGCTTAATAGGCTGTCAGCAGCTTAAATGCCACCTGATATTAAATTTATCAGTCTAACTTTTTCAGCATTCTGAGCTGACCCACAGTTACAATGACTGTGGCAAGGTATGTATAGACGGCGCCTCCTGCACAGGCACTGCTTGGTTGCTTTAATTGCTGATCTGTTATCTTCCTCAAAAGACTGGAGGAGTGAAGGAGAAGAAAGGCAGCACTACAGTTAGAGCAGGTTTTTGCCCAGCTCCCATCAGTCCATTGTCTAGGAGACTTATTGAGTTTAGAGCACATCAGGCTGTGATGCCCAGGGCAGCTCTGTTCCCTGAGCAGCGGGAAAGGGCACAGGGTGGCAGAGCATTTTCTGGCTATAACAGACATGACTTGCGCCTGGGTGCTTAGGGTGCTGGGAACTGGGCTCTTCCCCTGTCCCGCACAGGACTCTCGCAGCTGCTGCTCAACTGGTGCCAGCAACAGCTACCTGCTTTTTTGATAGTTTTTTGCTGCAATGGCCCAGCCTGCTGCAAGGAAGGGACCAAGAGTGAATGATTAGGAGTTAACAGAGGGCCTGAGGCTTGAATTTGCAGAGCTGCACCAGTATTGGCTGTTCCTTTGGGGCAAAACCCTCCATTATTCAGCATTATGTAGAAGACATGGTGCTGTAGGGTCCTGGTTGCATTAGAGTTACTCACACCCCCCAAAAATACAAATAATGATGAGAATTCATCCCTCTGCCTTGTTTTCCTCCCTTTGTAAGTTGAGGCTAATGATATGCTCCTTTTTTAAAGCTCTTTGGGATCGGTGGATGAAAAGCACTGTGTAATTATTAAAGTGCAGCTTTTGCAGTGCTGCCTTTAGAAGGAAGGGAAAAAATATATTCACTTGGCAAAATATTGTGTTGTAGATGGAGCTTTGGAAATCTGACTTTCATTGTTAAAGCTAATATTAAAAAGGATAGTTCTGCTGTATATTCTCATACTGAAACCAGGCCTGTGTTGAAGCTGCATAGAAGTTTTCTATGCCAATGGAAATGTATAAAAAAGATAAAAAAGGTCTGGGCAAAAATTAAATGAAGTAAAGTCAGTGATGCCTGCGTGTGCCACTTGTCTGTCTTCAAGACTTGAGGTGGTTGGACAATGTAACATTGAGGTCTTAGCAGCGTATGCACTTCTGGTCATAGCATTTTCAAGCCATTAAGTTCAAATGCTTGTCTGTTTCCTGAGATGAAAGAAGTCATAGCTCTCAAAAAAGAATGCTGCAAATTCTGAAGCAGTTCTGTTGCACTCAATTTGCCTGAGAACAGTACCTCAAAATACAGTTTTTACCTGCTTTAAACAAGGTAGAGGCTGATATGAATGCCTCATTATTTTGTCTCAAGATTGTTTTCTCAGAAAATATCTTTCAAAATATTTACTTTTTTGTAAATGCCTGTGTATAATTATAGATAAAGGGTAATCTGTGTCTCTGAGTTCTGTCAAAGTGGTTTCATACCAAAATGGGACTTCACATTTAAATCATGCCTATGTGCTTTTTATATTTTTACAATAAATTTAGTAGCTTATCATCACCTAAATTGATTTTCCTAAATAACCTGCCGTACTGGATAGTCTAATGGTTTACTTGGAAAATGGGAAGGAAAAGTGATACTGCATTGGGTGAAGACTGTAATATCGAAGTTAAAAATAAAAGAAAACAAAAGAAAAAAGCCATGTCTGTCTGCCCATGTGCACTCAGCCTTGCCAAGCACATGGATTTGCTGATCTCCAGAATGCTGGAAAGTGTGATGAAATGTAGTGAAAACTAACAAATAGGTAATTTTTTGTAGTACCATCCAAACCGCTAGGTAAAATTCTTGCTGAAAACATCACAGGATGTTACCAGTACTCAGACCTTCATTTCCAGTTAAACCCTACCTGTGTGCAAATTTTTAGAAAATGAAAATAATAAAGTCATGATATTGTCACCACTATGGGATTCCCCGTATCGGGAGGGGGGAAGGTATGGAAGTCAGTTCTTTCATTCTCAAGTAAAAGCTAAGTATTTCAGTGTAGAAGTATACTTTCCTATGCATTGGGCCAAGTCACACATGCTCGGTATTTATTTTTTCCTCTGTGATATCAGCTGTGTTCAATCAAACAGCAAATAAGTCTGTCCATCACCCAGCTGTAAAAACCTAATGCATGGCAATGTACAGATTAACTAGTGTTCATGTGAGCAGCCCACATGATGATGATTTAAATGATTAAAAAGTTCTTCTTTTCATAATACAGAATAATTTTTTTTTAGAAAAGTTACTTTATAGGCTTTCTAATTGCCAGACTTTCCAGATTTTTTTGGTATAGAACTGTTTAGAAATTAATGTGAGATCTGTGTTATTTATTTGTAAGCCTAGATGAAAATGCTCAACTAAATATGACTGCAATCAGTTAAAACATTTGCAGGTTATAGAACTGTGGCCAAAAGAAAAGTCCTGTTCCTGCCAAAAAACTACTTAATGTAAAAAAAAATGTCATTTTACAGGTAGTTATTTTTTAATGCAGGCAGGTGTCTTTTTGGTGTTTAAAACCTGTCTTTTATTGGGCAAGAGATACTGGAAAATTAAATAGCTACAGAGAGCTTGTGGAAACTTGTTTTGGAATGAATAAAACTGCAATTTTAGCACTCAGTATTCTTTTGGCGCACTTACAAATGGCTTTGTACGGAGAACTGAGAGGAAAATGTTTCCTTTACGGCCATGATGCCTTCCAGGTTTGAGTTTTCCAACTATAATTTGTCTTAATTCACTTCTGATAGATTCTCTTGGAGTATCAGAGAGAACAGGTGTGTTCTGAAGGTGCACAACAGAGATTAGGGCACTTGCATTTGGCCTGGGCCCATTGATTTTGGGTGAGCATCAGGTTAGGGCTTGGTTGCTTTAGTGGGTCTGTCAATGATGGTTTTTGAGGGAGGAGGAGGGAGGGTCTCCAGCTCACGTACTGCTGTTTAGGGGCCTCTCACCATTGTTAGAGTTTGGTTCAAGCCACTTGCTGCTAAATTTCCAGAATTATTCTAGCAGATGAGCATCCTCTGACTTGGGTGATATTCAATTCATTTACAATGTGTGCTCATCATTTGGGCTTTAATTTGTTTATTTGTTGTGCTTCTAATTTGGTGGGAGTCATCTTTAATGTATGCACATGGTTATTTGTATAAAGAACTGCTGCTCTGACACTGGTAGCTGACAGCACTGACCCCTCAGGACAGCACTTGTCCTTCTGGAAAAGCCTCAGCCTTGTGGGTTTTGCAGAGCTCTAGATAGAGATTTAAAATAATAAAGAAAGCCTCCTCTTATCTGTCTGTTGAACTGATTATATATCCTAGCTTTGTGTCATACTTCTAAACCAGATCCTGGTGAACTTCTGAAGGGATAAGTCCCAGTCTTGGAGGCATCTAAATGCTGCAGACATCATCTTAAAAGTTGCTTTGTTGTTGATGTCATAACTGTGATCGAGGAATTACTGGGTGAAACATTCTTTGCTTATCCAGAGAGATGAGACTAGATTATACTAGTGGTGTTTTCTTGTGGAAAAGATTCTTTCTTTTGGGTTGTTCTAAACTTGAGTCGTAACAGCAAAAAATCCTCATGCATCGTAAGAGAGGCCCGTCTCCTAGTTTAACCTCCTCAGCTGGCATAAATCACTGCGGCCTTTTTTCATATCAGGTCACAGGCTTGGATAAGCATATTTATTCATCCCAAACTGCTGAGTGTTTTGAGGTTCATTTATGACTAACTGAAAGTCTTTAAAAATAGAACAAACATCAGAAAGCTCTTGAAATGTTTTGTGATATAATGTCTACTTCAAATAAATGGGATAGTCTCAATTGCCAGTTATAGTTGGTTCATTTTAATGGATTTTTATCCTCTTTTGTTTCCCTGATCAAAACAAATGCAGTTCACCTCTGGTATGAGGTCATATGGGTGCTTGATGAGATTTGCTAGAGCCTGTGGTTGCAACAACAGGCATGGACCCACCTGATGTAAAAGGCCTCCTTCGCACGCTCTCACACGTAGCGGGAATCTTCCTATCAGCTGTATAAAGGGTGAGGCTTGGTACATGGGTGACTGTTACCTGTTGAAAAATATTTAATAAAGACCAATTGAGGCACCATAAGACCTAGCATAGAACAGCTTTTTAGATGAGGCTGCCTGTTAATTAAGGATCTTTTCCGGCGTTGCGTTACGCATGCTGTTTACTGAGATGATGTTGTTCTGAGAATCCCTGTGCCTAGGCTTCTGTTCCTTGAGAATTTGATGCCTGTACCAGGATGCTACTTAAACAAGGCTTGTGCTAATGGATCTTGGATCTGAGCCCATCAGTTCTGGGGTTTTCCGTAGTAGGTACTGGCATCAGTTCAAACTGTAGGTAGCTCATATGGTGGGGAAGCAAAATATAAAGGAGACATGCACTGAATAGTTTCAGACGAATACCAGGAACAGACAGTCCAGAGCTATTGACACCTACAGAGGTCCCAAAATGTGAGTTGTTACTTTTTTTTTTCAATTGTATAGGGATAAAAAGACTTCTTGAGTTGAAATTCAGTTATGTTGTTCTTCATGAATTTAAACCATTTGGTGGGGCAGACAATATTAAGTGGAAACTGAATCCAGGAACAAATAGGTTATGGACCACACATGCAGGCTTGAAAACATTTAATTTTAAAAGTCTTGTTATGTAAGATTATATAAGTAAGGACACAAAATAATGTAAAACGCTTGGGGCCACACTTGCAGCTAGCATAGATCTGCGTAGCACCATGGATTTCAGGGTACCAACACTAATTTTTGCTAGTTGAGATCCTAGCTTTTAATCTGTCATCAATCTAATAAAATCGAGCTGCTCTAATTACCACGGTGTCTGTCAGAAATATGTTTGCCTGAAATGAAAAAGCTGAGTTGGAGCCCACACAAGTCAGCAAACACTGTGCAAATCTGAGTTAAACCATTTGTTTGCCCACTTAAGGAGAGGTTGTCCACGGTCATGCTATGTGTGGAAAGACAGCGGGGGAGTGAGAGGAACAACTGAAACATATGGCCCAAGTGAGCTGTCTCTTGATTCCAATGCATCAGGATAAGACAAGCTGTTGAACTGATGAGGGAGATTCTTTATATATATATCTCCTGTATTTCAAGATTAAAACTGGAAGAAATTCAGTGCCACTGATCTCACATGTATGTTGAATGAAGATATAGCAAACTGTTAAACTGAAAGCAAGGGAAAAAGCCCCCAAGCCCAACCTCCCCAAATCCGTAATAGCCACATCATTATGTAAAAGAAAATAGCAGTTTCCCCGCTAAAGTGCCCATAAACTCCAACCTTATCAATACTTCCAGATGCTCACTGACTTTTTGGTACTGATAAGTTGAATTGTGCTGATATAATGGATTGTATTCGCATGAAACAAGGTCTCGTCAGGATCAGGTTTGGGAAGCATGTAGTCAGAGGGGTGGTATAAATTCAACCATGCTTTGCACTGCATTTTAACTGTTAACTTTGATCCTGTATTTATGGAAGGAAAATGTGGAAGTGGCATTTTCCCAATATCTGCGGCCTCCTGAATGGTCAAATTAGACAACTTCCAGTATTGCAGCTGCGCTTGCTGCAGTTTATGTTCTTGCAGAGGCAATAAATTTAGTTTTTAGTAAGGAACATCGGTTTATTATTTAACTTTGAGCCGAGGGTTATAATTTTGAGCTGTATTTCTTGGGCTGATTCTCCCCCAGTCAGTGGAAAGAGGAGTTTTTCCATTAGTTTCAGGGTGAACATAGAGGCCCAACATCCAGTGGGTTTGAAAATGCCAATTTGTGATGCATCCAGGGAGAAGCATGATGTCTGTTCTTGAAGTCTTTTATCAGTAAAGGTTTTCCATCAGCAAAACCTAATATTTGCAGGTTTTATCATCTGTCCTACCAGGATAAATTAATCTTGTTGTTCCCATCATTTATTCAATACATGTGCTTTGTTTTATAAAATGCGGCCATCGCCAAGTTGAAGTACCAGTAATGTTTTGTAGCATTGCATAATTTTTGAGAAATTCAGAAAAAACCCCACCAGTATTCTCTTGCTCCCTCTCCCCCAGAAAACTCAGACACCTACAGTGATTTGCTGTCTCTAAACCACGATACGGCTTCAGAGCTAGGAATAAAAGCCACATAGATTTCATAATTTGGTTTTTTTTTAATTACATGTATATATAAAGATACCTGTATGAGAACCAGTGGCTACAGTATGATTCACTGTAAGACCGAGTGGCTTTGTCCTGGCTTCGTCTTGGCAATACCTTCTGAAACATCCATAGTGAAAAATGCAAAAGCCAGAAAGACCATGTTTTCATTATAGAATGGCCAGTGCCCCAGGTCAGGGACAACAATCCTGTTCTTGATGTAAGGGAATAACACTAGTGACCACCCTCCTACAACAGACAGAAATTGAAGAGCATATTTTTGGTTGCCCAGAGCTGCAGATGTTTTGCAAGATGCGTGGATAGGTTTTCCTGAATTTGTGTCTGCAAGTATTGCTAAACATGACCTGACATGACAATATCAAAGGAATTACCCTTTATGTAATATAAAGTATCGGTGAATCTTCTGTGGAAAATATATATGATAATTTTCTAACTGAAAAACAGGATTGTGACAATTTTTAAGGGGGAATAATGGGAAGTCTGAACTCTCCTACTTATTTAAGCATGCAAGTACTGACAAGACCAAAATCATAATGTATATTTTGGCTTCTGCTGTCAGTTTGATGTCTTCTGTGCTTTTAATAAACATTCATGGTCCTGCATTCTCATTAAATGGGCATATTTATGTTTTAGTACTCAGTTGGGAAGGAAGGATTGCAACTGTTATTTTATAATGGAGAAATTTGTTTGGCATCAGTGCATGTGCAAAGCAGAGTTCTGCTCTTGGAGAGTATTGACTAAGTGATCAGCTATTGCAATGAATTTGAATTGAGTAGTGCAAACAAATGGAGAATTTAACCAAAGGGCAAAGAGGATTTTGTACAACCTGTATTGGGATTGCTATTCCATCTCACCTAAAAGGGAGAGTCGGTGTTGGGTCCTGCACTTGGGCCACAACAACTCCATGCAACGCTACAGGCTTGGGGAAGTGTGGCTGGTAGCTGTCTGGTGGAAAAGGGCTTGAGTGTGCTGGTTGACAGATCGGGTGGGTCTCTTCCAACCTGATGATTCTGTGATTCTGTGAAGGGGAATGGAGCTGGGGAAGGATCTGGAGCACAGGGGTTACGGGGAAACAACTGAGGGAACTGGCATCATTTAGTTTGGAGAAAAGGAGGCTGATGGAAGACCGTGCTCTCTACGGCTCCCTGAAAGAAGGTGGCAGCAAGGTGGGTGCTGGTCTCTTCTCCAAGTAACAAGTGGTAGGATGAGATGAAATGGCCTCTGAAAATGAAATGAAATGGCAAGTTGTGCCAGGGGAGGTTTAGACAGGATATTAGGAAAAATTACTACACTGAAGGGGTTGTCCAGCATTGGAACAGGCTGCCCAGGGCAGTGGCGGAGTCACCATCCCTTGAGGGGATTTAAAAGATGTGTAGATGTGGTGCTTAGGGTCGTGGTTTAGTGATGGAGTTAGCAGCGTTAGGATTATGGTTGGACTCTGTGATCTTAAAGGTATTTTCCAACCTAAACAATTCTGTTATTCTGTAAAAGAATGTGTTTTCTTTTTCTTCTGTGTTCTCCTAATGGTCCAGCTGGTGTTAGATTCTGACTTACCTGGTATCGATATTCCGCAAAATACTTTGGGAGTTGTGCTTCACCAAGCACATTTTTGCCTGCTGCCAGATGCCAAGTATAATCTTTAGGTTCACATGCTGGCTGACAGAGCCATGCTATTTCATTTAGCTTTGCTGGAGTGTGCTCATTGCTTTTTGATTGGCTTTCAGTTGCAAATCATGCCTTGAAATACATTTTATGCAGTGTTTGTTGTACCACATAGGACTGTGATGAGCCATTTTTCTAATGACAATACTTTCACAAATGCAGCAGTCAGGGAAACAGGCAGATCACTGTGGGTATACACCCGCAAAATCTTTTCCTTAGATTTATGCTATTCATGTCTGCAAAAGAGTGAAGCACCTTTGTTCAGTATTTTCTCTTTACGGATACGTAGGAGAGAATAAAATCTACAGGCTAACTGCATTTTGGAGAGCCTGGGTGCTTCACAGAGGATTAGCGAAAGCAGTGGGGTGGTTTTCCATGCTATGAAGGCTTTCAGCCCTCAAATTTTTTTTCTGTACATCGTATATATGGTATTTATGCTATGTTACTCAAGTGGTTTTGGAAATTGATGGAATGCTAGTGTTGGCCAACACCTCTCACCAATCTTAGGACCACCACCTGCCAATTCCTTCCTGGAATTGTGTTCCTCCATCAAGTACTCTGCTGAGTGTTTTATGTTTTTTTCATCTTGCCTCTCTGAAGTGATAGTTGCTGTCAGAAATCTAGACCTACAGCAGTCCTGGTTTAGTCTCTGTGTGTGTGTAAATATAATATATGTATTTATTTTTCCATTATTTTAGAAGACTCTTGAAAGTGTTTCTAAGAATTGCATAGCTCTCCACTTTTCTTTCTCTGGGTGAAGTATTCCCTTTTATTACTATAAAAAAATCTCAAGCTCTTCTCTATTACAGTGTCATTTAGTCATTACAGGCAGATGAGTTTATCTTCTATAAAGTGCCTTAAAGATGTTAAAGTGATAGCATTACAATTTAAAACCCTTCTGACATTGTCTGTTCCACTAAAGTACTAAATCTTGTCTTCACATGCGAATGAAAATCAAATAAGTCTTTCACTTGCTTGACAATTGTTGCAAAATATAAGAAAATGCTCATGCTTTTATATAGTAATGACTGTGTCTTCTTAGGGAAGTTCAAAGAGCAAACCCTTTTATGCACATAGACAGCATTTACTTTTGAGATCCATCGCTATTTCTTAGACTTTTATGGCAAGAGAATAACAAAGGATTTTGTAGTTACCATGCCATTTACCACAGTGTCACTTAAATGATCTTGCTCATTCGTATTTTGAAAAACTACTTTGTCAAAAAAGCTAAAACTTCCTAACCAATGGATCAGAAACAGACTGAGAAGCATGGAAGGGTATTTTGTTTTTTTTTGTCTTCTGTGCATGATAGAGTAGCTGACATCTGCATGGGGCCATTTAGGAGGGAAGGAAGAAAAGACGTATTTGTAGTTTCATCTCTAAGGGCCAGAGCTATAATGAAAGCTGTACAGCATGTGAAGCTTTACAAAAGCAAGATCTCTCTAAGAGCATCGCAGACTTGAAAATAGAGCAAAATTTCATGGATGAAATGCTGTCATCAGGATTGAAAGTTTCCTCTGTTCTTCTCTTCCAGGTAGACTAAAGCTAATAACGCTGCATGCTAGTTAATTCTCTAATATGTGGTGATGGAGAGAGGATAATAGTTCTTTTCTTTTTAGTTTTTCTTCTGTAGTTTCTGAAATTTGTGCTTCCATAGGGTTTTGTGTATGTGCACATGTAATTGTTGTTGCGAACAGCCTAGTACATGACCTACAGCTCTGTAACAATAGAGGAACAACTGCCGAGTATGACTTGCCTTTTTAATTATCATTTCAGTCATGGGTACTCAGCATTTGTAATGGCAATCGATGCAATAATCAAGGCATAACTAGGAATCATTGAGTAGAGCAAAATCTATCACGTTTACTTAGCCTTTGTGACCCCTGTTTTTTACAGAATTATTGTACCCATGCTAATTACAGGCAGAATAAAACAGGATAAGAAGTGGCAACTTCTGATGCCAGATACAATGTTCTCTCCCTTTGCCTCCCAGGACAGAGGATGCCTAGCTTGCAATGTAATGGGTATTTTATGGGGTACATTTCAATTGAAGGGACTTGATTGGAGGAAGGGTTTCCTTCCTCCACGTGCTGCACCACAGGAATGAGTAGGATCTTCCTGGGCAGGGGGATGGTGAGCCTGATCAGAGCTGGGGGCAAACTGGCAGTTTTCAGATTCAAGGGAAGGTCCTTTACCTTCTGCCTCTGTTTATCATCTTTACAAGGCCAAGCTCCTGCTCTTGCTTTATCTGCACACGTATTGATTGCACACATCCCACTCCCCCTGACTCTAGGACCTGCCTGCAGCTTTGAGCAGGACTTGGGCAAGCTGGCTGTCTCTCTGCATGGAGTTTGCTGAAGCTGCTGCTCAGTCCTGCAGGTTGAGTCTTCTGCTCCTCTCATCCCACATGTGTGGAATCCTGACCAGACTGTGATTTGCAACGTGGCATGGGGACCACTGATGTCTCGGGCACAGTTTGTAGATTCTGGGCTACAGGTTCCAAAAAATGGGAAGATCTGCTTGAGAATTAATACAAAAGATCTCTTTGGGAATTAATACAAAAGTCCTAATGAACCTATATCTAATATTCTCTCTCATTTTTCCATTGCCCAAGTCTATTAGCCATACGGTAGTAATTGACTTGCCATATATTTGTTGTTACTTGTGTGCGGCAACTGGCATGTTTTTTAAACTCCAAGGAGTTCCTTCTTGCAAACCTTCCTTTTCCCTTCTTTGCAAACCATTTCAGTATCTCTCCATAGAGACAAAATTAACATGAGGGGATCAATTCCTACAGTAGTTATTTTGTAGTAGTTCTGTTGGATAAAACTGATTACTTATGTGGCCAGTGAACTTGTGTTGCTTGTTTTATTTGGGTTGCATTGTATGAACTGAAACAAAAACCACATCCAGGCTGCTTTGGAGTGGAAGAATTCTGCTATCAGTTCAATCTGTTTTCCTTGTTGTTGTTTCCATGTAATGAAAAGATAAATATGCAAACATATTTACTTCATTAATTTTAAACAGTGCCAGGAAAAAGTCTCTGTCTAGGGATGGTGGAAAAATATTGTGAAAATTAGCTCTATATAGTTTGCTTTCAGTCAACTCTGTTAATTAGGATCAAAGTACTGCAATTTTTGAAAGTTTTCACTGCCTCTTCCCACACGTTTCCATATTTCAAAAAGATGCAGTTAACTAAGTCTGAGATTGTCAGTAAAGCCTATGGGAATGAAGGTTCACTTCATTCACAGCTGGGTACCAACATCACAAGGCCTCTAAAAATAGTAGGATTAGCTGTGGGATGAGGACAGGTCTGGCTGCCTGTCCCTTGTGCTGGCTGCGGGGATGGGAACAGGACAACCCTTTTCCCACCCAGCCTTCTTGCAGGTTCTCTTCTGTGGGTTGATTGTGTGTGGTTTCATCTTCACTCTGGTAAGACAAGCACTGTAAATTAGCTGCTTTTACAGATGTGAAAACAACACTTTTTGCCTTGTAATTAGCAGTGGGATACTTGGAGGAAGAAGGGAAAAAGTAATAATAAACAGGGTTGGTGCTTTCCACCAATAGACTGCGTTTTTCCAGATGAAGAACATAAGGTAGTTGTGGTCTGGAAAGGAAGCTGATGCATAGGACAGTGATGCACAATCTCCCAAGTCCCCTGCTGGCCAGGGACAGAGATGCCACACCAGAGTCATCACAGACAGAGGTGCTCACGCTGTGTTTCATCTGACTTTCATCTCAGCCATGAAGGCATTTCAATTTTAAGCAGGTACATAGTTATCGAAATATGTTGAGTCAGCTCAAAAATCATGCTGAGATACGTAATTTACCTTTATTTGCACTGATAACACTTAAAATTCTAAATACTATTATTTCTGTGTTTGGGGGGATTTATGACTGTAATTTACATTGCTGTTTTGCTTTTTGTTGGTTAAGACGTGAGGCTTACTAGTTTTATGCTTTGCTATATATTTTACTTCCCTGTTATCATGCATTAAAAGACCACAGCATTTGGCTTTAAAACGTGTAAACTTCTGTGGGTTCATTGCTGGATCTCTGGTGTTCAAACTGTTAGTCAAGGCTTGTTAGAGTTCTGGTTTTGAATATAAATGCTCTGTAACTGTTTATAAATCTAACATGGAATTCTATATAGTGGGCATAGATCTGACCTAATATAATCACATTGTGAAAGGGGCAGGAGGTTAATTTTGCCCTGTTACAGAAGTCTGAGCTCTCTTCTCTCTGTTGAGAAGCTCTTGGTGCTCTGCTGGTCTCTTCTCAGTGAGACAGACGTTGCTTTATAACTCACGACAGTTGGGTGAGTGATCGCGTGCATTGAATGCATGTTCCCCTGACTCGAATGACTGACAACAGCATATCTATCACAACGGGTCTGGGACTCAACTGTATGTGCCTTGGAGCAGGAATCAGTCCCATTATTCTTTATTAGCATCTTCCAGAAAGTAGACCTGTTTTGTAGTATGGTTATAAAACAGATCCTACTGCATGCTCTTACTGCTCTGTTCTGTGCAGCTGGCTGCTGAGCTATAACTGCACCAGAGTAGAGACAAAGGCACAGCCAGGCTTTCATTCTGAAAACAAGACCATGGAAAGGGTCTGGGTTTGGTGCCAGAAATCATCCTTTTTTGCATCTCTTCAAACACTGCATTTATTTGAACTAGTCACGTGCTCCACCTTACAAATGGTCAACAGCATTGTCCCCTGTACAAATGGTGAGCTGTATTGTTCTCTGCCTTTCTTGGGATGCTTCCTGGTAATCTGATCTGGCTGGACATGCGTAGCAGCTCTTCTCTCGTTCTTACTTCTAATAACCATCTTGATCTTAGCTCCTGATACAAACTACTGTGGTTTGTTGTTTTTTTGTTGGGGATTTTTTTTTAGCATCTGGTAGGGAGATGATTTCTTGAAAAGTTCTACAGCTAGCTAGTTACCTTTTAAATAAAATCCAAAATCAATCCTTATCTGTCTTTGGATATGGTTTAATGGGAGACTTGTAGTGGGCTGGTCTATGGCATTAATCATTCCAATTTTCTGCAGGGAAGCTGGGATGCATTTGTGTTCAGGCAGAGAATTTCTAGGTGCAGTGGGAGATGCATGCCTCCCGTCCACACCTCGCTTGTGCATTCTTCTCAGCTATTGGGGCCACTGGCCTGGCAAGTGCGGCTGAAGCTTTTGGGCAGAGATGTGGTCCTGGCTGACAGCACACTGAGCCTTCAGGAGCCGCTGGTCCAGATCTCATCACTGCCCTTGCTTGGCTGCTTGGTTTTAGGAAAATAGCCTCCCTTCCTCTGTGTCCCTTTGTATTTGTCCTTTGTTAATAAGTAAGAATGCTGTTCAGTTCTCCTACAGAGTGTATTGAATTCCAAAGAGTCAATGCGCTATTTAAGGGCTTGCTATTACCTATTATTTCATCAAAGTGTAAACAAAAAGAATGAGCTATTTAGTCCTCGATGTTTGGTAGCAGAATTGAGGAAAATTGCCTTTAGATTGAAATAATAAAAGAAAGAATAAATGAGTATTGCATGTTCCTAACTAATAAAAATTAGAGATGTGGTTTCTAATCCTCAGCCTGATCTCTCCTGTGTTTCAATTAATAAGAATAGCTTCCATCACAGAATATTAGTGTAAGACAGAATTAAAAGAACCGCTTGCAGATGGGTTGTAATTCAGTCTGCGGTAACACGGGGTGGGTGGGCAGCCTGTGCCTTCTGAGCTGTTTGCCCCTCCTGAGCAGCTGAATTGCAGTGCATGATGGCCATCTGGGCTGGGTGGGGACGGATGCCTGGAGTAATCCAAATCCCCAGCAAGGAGTGTGGAATTAGCTGGGGGACTGCATGCTGGCAGGTCTGCTCGGGCCCACAGGCAGGTCTGGGCTGGCTTTATGGCACAGTGGAGCAACAGAGCTTATCATGCCTCTGAACTGCTGATGGGATGTGTCTCGTGGCATCTTCACAGGTTTGCAAAGCTCAGTCACTGGCAGCGGCGTATAAACTGCCTGGCTGCGTTGTGCCAAGGCAATGCTAAACCTAGAATTTCCTTTATGTGGCCCTCCTGAGCAAGGTGTGAAGTTGTAGGCGTCAGTTGGAAACGAGGACACGAGGGATCTGGGAAAGCAAACTAGCTCCCTGATTCATCTTGGCTCAGGGAAGTATCCTTGCTCCTGTATGAAGGATCTCACAATTCTGCTTAGAAGGAGACACCCTCCCTGGCTGGGGAAACACCTGTGGCTTTCAGCAGCACAGCTTGTGAGGCCAGAGTGTTCATGGGAAAAGAGCTGGCTTTCCCCTTGCAGGAGTGAGCTAAGCTCCCAGTGCTTGCGATCACATAGGCTCAAAAGGGCGAAGTATGTTGCAGGTGCATCACCAGGTATGCAAGCTTTTATTATTGTTGTTGTTATTGATTGAACCCTATGCAGATGAATAGATTGCTGCCAGGTGTCCTTCACTTATAAGAAGCATCAAGCTATCTAAAGGCAGTGCGATTGTAGAGCTGGTCTGAATGGGCAGCTCATCTTGGCAGACTGGAAGCTGTGATCTGATTTGCACTGGTTTAGGTTTAAGTCTGGCCTCCTGCAGCACAACTCCACAGTGGTCATTAAAATGAAATGGTTGAGAATGGAATAAATTGCATCAAGTGGATCCTTTGATGTCAGTCAGCTGCATATCTGAGCCTGGCTCACATTAACAGCTAGTGTCAGGAGGAGGAGGTGTGAGCAAGGCAGCATTCCCACGGATCTCTGGATGGAGGATCATCTAGTGTGTAATGAAGTAAATTGTGACTGTGCCTTTCTAAAATGCTTGGTTTATTCTTCTGCTTGTTTATTTTTAAAGATGACATGAAGATGGGGAGGAATGAGGATGGCGTTGTCTTCCACCTATGTCTTTCTAGAAATGTCAGACTTAAATTTTAATGTTTCAGTATTGCGGGAAGAATTTTTTTCTTAATCATTTTGTCTGTAGGGTTTCCCCTAGAGTCTGCATCACCTAATTTTGTTGTAAAATTATGCTTCTCTTAGGCCAGTAAAGAGATAGCAAGGGGCAGGGTTACAGCGGCAATAACTCTGTAACTTCTCTGAGGGGAGCAGCCGGGCACTGAGTTGCTAGTTGGATGGTGTGCACATACCTGTATCCTGGCAGACTATAAAGCCAGTCATAATTTTCCAACCTCAGAACACTGAATTAGTGCTAGGAAAGTGACATAAGGCACAGGAAAGTCTGAACCTTCCTCCCAGCACAGGCATTGGTAGAAATCCACCGGGGGTCTTGAGGACTTGAGGGAGTCGTCTCTTGTCCCAGTGCCCCTTTGCTCTCACGCTGTTTTGAATGTTTCCAATATTTTCATCTCCTTCTGTCCAAAATCAGCTGAGTCCTAAGCAGGGCAATAATCTTTTGAACGGAAGCTTGCTTCCTTGTGGTCCATCACCTGTGGCTGTCACAGCCCAGGTACTTTCTTCCCTCAGCAGGGCTGCATTGACACTTCCACCCCTGAACTTAATGGCATCACTGTAAGTCCAAGTATCAATTTATATATTGCTAGTGCTAGTTTTCCTTATGTTAAAGAAACATTAAGCACCATTAACATAATCGTACATGTCACTGGCAAGGAACATACCTTCAGAGGTACCTCAGCTGAGTGCAAAGTGAGCTGCCCTCCAGCTACGCGGAACACAAGGCTTTGTGATAACAGTATTAATGGTTGCATGAGACCAGTGCAGATGAAATCAGGCTTCCTTTTAATCAGTCTTCAGAGGTTTCATGTGCTCAGGCTATTTGTTTATAGGGGAGGCCAGGTTATGCCAGAATCTATTAGGCACTGGAAAAGTGATCAGTCCTTTTTTTTGCTCATTCCTAATGGGAAAAGAAGAGACACTCTATGGCAGAGAAGCAAACCTGAAATGATACTTTGCAGAGCATTTCAGCAGTTTGAGGGAGGCTGGGATACAGCAATAAACACCGTGATGAAACTGTAAAAGATCCTTTTAGCATCATTGATTCTACTTACATCTATAAACATCAAACCTAAATGCTGCCTGTGTGATGCTGTGGGGGAATGCTTTTGCTCTTCAGTGGGGCTTTGCATCTCCTAAGGGGGGAGGAGAAGGGGCTTTTCAGGTCTAGGTAAATATAGCATCTCATAATTTGCTTGTGGATTGCATACTGGTGAAATATTAGTCATTGACCATCTGAGTGAAGCACTTCTCTAATTCAGTGCAGCAAGCACCATTTCCTTTAATAGAAAGTTTTATTTGGATGGACGGTTGTCTGCTGTCTTGCTTTCTGATCATGGTAAGTATTGCTTACTAGATATCAACTAGAATCTGCTTAGCTGAGATGCTTCATGGTATGGAGGATATCCTTTAAAGATTATTTTTATTATATAAAGCCATGGAGAAGGTAAAAAGAGAGAAGTTTTAGTTTTGTAACACTTCAAAAATTTTTGTGCTTCTGCTCTTGCAAAACAAAGAAAGAATTCACATTGAAATGTCCAAGTGTACCAGACATACCAATGTCAGCTTGGGTGTTTTCATAACTAGACGTTTTCAAGATCTGTATTCAGTATAATTCTATTGATCAGTAAAAATATTACTGTTCATAGGAAGTAACTGGAATACGTGCTTCCAGACAGTTTATATAAAAGCAAGAAGGAGTATCAAAACATTGTGGTTCGGGGGGTTTCATTCTTTTGGTTTAGTCTTTTTCAAGCTGATAATAGTTCTGCAATTTTATCTGCCTGGGCTCAGTACCAGAGGAACTCAGAATTTTTAGGCCTGGTTTATGCAGTGCAGATTAAATGATCTGTTACTAAAATTGGCGAAAATAAGAAAAAAGCAGTGTGTAACAATGCACACGGTTGATTTGACAGTGATTATTGCTTTTCAGATTTATGCCTCCTTCATCTAACTTTGTGTAGTATCCTGAGAAAAGTGATATTTGCTCTCCTAGGACACCTGCATGTATTCCCTGTTCAGCCAGAGTACAGATGTGAAGGATGAGTTTACAGATGAAGCAATGAACTGAGATTTTCCTCTCTTTGAGATGTCTGTATTACATTGATCAGGCTTTTCTGTCTTTCATCCTCTCCTGTCCTGCCTGAAATAAATACAGTCAAGTAAGCATCAGATCAGAGTCTGAGAGAAGTTGGGAACCAACAAGTTGTGCTGCCAGCCACCTCCAAAGGATGAGACTGGCTTTGTTCCTCCTCCTGCACTCTTATGGACACGGACTCCAACTGATTTTCCTCTGAAGTCACTTTTTCAGGCTGCTTTAAGGTTGTTTCTATGTTTCTCTGCTCCCTTCCTTCCTTTCTGCAGAGTGTTGGCCAACTCCAGAACTACACAGCGAGCGTCAGTATTGCAGCAGGAGACTGTGAATGTGGAGACATGTGTGTTACCCATACTGGAGAGGCACTGGAGCCTGTGCTGGTCTGAGCCGTGTGTCAGGGATGCTGAGATCCCTGGAGAGAAAGATCTTGAAGGATTTTTTTAGAACTAGATTGCATTCCTTTAACATGGGGGAAAATGACTTCTAAATCACTTTATCCTACTTCAAATTATTTTTAAGAAATCTTAAGTTAAATCCTGGCAAAGCTGTCCTTTAGGAATAAAATGGGATGTAAAGAATTGACTTTCATTTTCACCTACTCAAGGTGATGAATTGGACTCCTTTCTTTCCTAATGTCCCATTTCCTGCTGCCATCTAGGACAAACTCTTATTGACTAAACTGGGAGAATTTTTTGGCCTTTTATAAATGCCAAATTGGCATTGTGGGTATCACACCTGGCCTGCATATCTTTGCATTGTGCATACTCAACCGTTTGTTCTTGCTTGAATTTTCACCACCTTTGTCCCTGTGCTCCGGGCACCTGGAGTCCCTCTGAGATGCTAAGCAGTGGATCTTGCTGAAGTGTTGGGGGAAGATGAGGGTGCTCACTCCTGCGAGGTGCCAACTGTGATCTGATCATCAGGAGCAGCACTGGGGGTGCAGCATCTCTCACCTCTCCTGCAGTCATGTAGATTGTGCTCCTGTTTGTGAAACAGAACAGGATGGGGGTACTTTGCGTCCTCCTCAGGATCAAAGCCATGCCCACAGCTCTGGGGTAGATGTACTTGAACCCGTGTACTGCTCCGTCTGTTCGCATGGTAATGTGAGCAGCAACTGCAGGTTTAATAGCAGTATAAACTGCTCTTACATAGGATCGTGTATCCATGTGGGATGAGGGACAGTGATGTGTCGAGCTTATTAGTCTTTAACACAATCCTGAAGTGTCCTCAACCCTGCCTCCTGCTTCCTCTCACCTTTCGGGCAAGAGAGGTAATGAATGAGCAGAGATGAGTGAAGGGGGTTAGTACCAGTCCTCCCACACAGGCAGGAGCAAATTAAAGGTAACTGCTGATTGCTGACACTGGAAATTGCTGGCAGGTGGAGAAACAGCTTTAACTTTCAGGGTTGCCCAAGGCCCTATTCCCTCCCTGCCCCTCCAGTTCATGTTTATGTGTTTTATTTCTTCTCCCAAAATTTGAAACGAATTTATAGCCAATTCCAAGAGCTTTCCATGCTTGAGTCTTACCACTGTTGAGGTATTTCTTATTTACCACAGTCACATTAGGACAATGGTCCTCATTTAAACCTTCACTTGCTTTTGGGCATCACCAGCCATACAACACTATGAAGCTGGGAATGGCATAGAAAGCATGAGGTTTGTTTATTTTCTTTATTATTTCCCCCTCCCCCTTAATTCTCTTCTCTCTTTTCTTAAGCCTCTGTGGAATTTCAGGAGTCAGTTCAAACTTCTCTTTCAGAGCCATAAAAATACTAAGCTCCTTTCCCTTTTAGAAGAGGAAAAAGGTTTTATGGAGGTTTGTGCTTGTGTGGTTTGCATGTGATGGCTCCAGGAGCCAGGATTTTAAGGTAAATGCATAGCTGGGTGGTGTTATGTGACGGTGTATTCCCTTTTTTTTATAAACCTGTGGTTTTTTTAAGCATCAAATACTTATCAGTGTTTATCTATGGTTTGCACGGATGGTATACGCTAACTCCTGGTTGAGTGCAAGTGTTGCTGAAGTAGGCAGCCTTCGGCGCTCAGCCAGATTGTTTGAAGAACTCTACCAATTAGCTGTGCTATTTTGTCAAGAGAGAGTTTAGATAACCAAGAGAAACTGTGTTTAGAGGAGATGAATATGATTGTGCATATTTATAGCACCCCTCCATATGCATTATTTTCCTTCCTGTGTTGGATGGTAGGAATAAGGCACTGTTAGTCCTACAGATATGTTTGGGAGCAGGGGAAAAAAGAGAAGGGCTTAGTCCTCCTCTCCTTTGTGCAATGATAGGAAAATCAGATGGCTTTTATAAATGTTTCTTCTTCGCTTTTGACCCTGTGGATCCCACTCATAAGTGTAAGAGGTGTGTGCCTCTTGTGTGCTGCATCCACCACTTGCTCCCTGGTCCCAGGAATGCCAGACAGTGTGTGCTGCCTGATCATTAGAGCTTTATTTCAGTGCGTGTGTTTATTTCTGCATGCATATCTTAAGATGGTTCGTGTTGGGGAAAAGGGGGGGTTGGGGGGAAGGCTTGTTACATTTTCATTTTTAGAACGACAACATTGAAAATCCTTGGCTTTGTCTGGACCAAAGATGCACTGTCTGTGGACAGCATCTCTCCCCAGGACTGTACGAGGTTTCATTCAGGCTCTCTGTCTGATGCTTTGTGCTTAATATAAATCTGAATGACGCTTCATTTCAGAGTGATGCTTCATTATCAGAACTGAGTTGGTTTGGATGATATTATCCATCTTCAGATCTTGGCATTTGGTTTATTTTGTTTTCCTCCTAGAGGGAGAGGGGGGAACTCAAAGGTAAAAACCAGAATAAAAAGAAGGCTTTTCCCTTTACAGTAGACCCATTCTTGGGCTTTGCCTGTTTACCCAGACTGCGGTGCCTTGCTCTGGTGAAGCAAGAGGTCCAGGCAGCGTTCGCCCGCGTTGTTGATTGTCAGGATCATGTGGTTTGCTCAGTGGGTGCTGCGAGAGCCGTGTTTATCCAGGGCCATGTGGAGGTGGGCGGGTGCCTACCCAGGGACAGGGGGACAGGAGAAGCTGGGTTCGCACAACAGCCACGCTGTGAATAGCCCACATTGACTGAACTGTCTAACCGGACTAATTTGCTGTGCCTGTGGGCTTGATAAAAGAAGCAGCTGCTGGTAAGGGCTTGCTCAGATGCATGTAGATGAGTCTGTGGACCGCCAGAAGGATCCGAGCAGATAATTTTCTTCCTTGCTGCATTTCTTCTGGAATCCCTACCTCCGGCTCCCGTGAAGTTACGTTGATCAGGTAAACTATTTTAGTTCTTCCCTGCCTTCGGTGCTGCCCGGCCAGCGTGCCCGCGGGCTGGGTGGATAGCGGAATGAAGGGGCTGCGCTGCAGGGGTGGCAGAACAGCTCCCTTTAGAGCAGACACACATTTTCCCTGCTCCCTGCAAGCTGGCAGTCGTGAGGCTTTGAAAATTGTGCAGCCATGTTACACAGCCACAATTATTTCCCTTCCTCTCTCTCTCCTCCCCGTTTAATTTTGCTGTGATCTAAATAAGGCTAAGTCTGCTATTTCTCGTTTGCATCTGTCGATGCACCAGCCAGCCATATTTTTCATATGATTATGTACATCGTGCGGGTCTTGCTGGGAATGCAAAGATGTTCGCTGTCCTTTTGGTGACAGGCCCTTTACATCTTCTCCTGGCAAAAAAAAAAATCGGAAAATGTCTGTAGCATGCTGCATGGATTTTCCTGAGCGCTGGGGAAGCGAGCTAAAGGGCTCGTTTGGAAGCAGGGAGAGGATGAGCACTGAAGTCTTCATCCCCTCACCCACCAAATCTGATTGTTTGTATTAAAATACATGTTGCCCCATATCATCCCCCCCACTTCCTACTCCCTGCTACATTTGCATCTATTTTTTTAAGTGTTGATTGAATACAGCTATGGCTCAGCTGGAGAAGAAGAAGAAGAAGAAGGAGAAGAAAAAAGGGTGAAAGGGATGGCCTTTTGTGTTGAGATCTTTTGTGCTGCTCACTCACCCCCCTGCAGCTTCCCGGGGTAGTACCAGCAGCCTTTAGTTTCACTGGCTGCTGCCTGCAAAAACAGCCCTTCAGAATGGGAGGGGGGAGCTCAGATGTGTCTGCTTGCAGTGTGAGAGAGATGTTAAATGGGATTGAGAATCCACAGACTGGAAAATGCTGCACAATTTAACGGAAAGGGTATTACCTGCAGGGATTAACCCTATTTACGGACAATCTCTTCTCTTTCTGCTTCTTCACTTCACACTTGCTGTGTAATAGCGGTTGAGTTTCTGCAGCCAGAGCCTGGGTGCTTTGGAGCACAGTAGTGATTTTAACTGACATGTTTAAGAAATGCCTTGTAAATGCCTTAAAAGCTGAGTGTTTCACTTCTCCTGAAAGGGAGCGTCAGAAGGCATTGTATTGTGTAGCAGGATGTGTTAATCAGCAGGTTACATCTTGTGAACTAGTTTAGAATTCATGCACTGAATATTTTTCCACTTTTCACCCTTGAAGTGCTCCCATCCCAAATACATCTTTATGCAATCGTTCCTGTAAGCGTTGCCACTTTTAGGGCTGAGGCTGATTTGCTGCTGTGGGATTAATGGTTCCTGCGGTCTCTGTTACTGGAGGTGCTAGGTCTCTCTAGGACGTCTGGCATCCCCTTTTGTGAAGAAAGCCTTCATGAGAAAATGTTAGTTTATCCTCACATATACACATGGAAAGATAGATACCCTGGATAAATGGGGTGTTTTAAAGTGGTCTTTGTCTGCATTGTAGAGTGGAGCTTCTCTTTAATATCAGACCTTAGTTTTAGACTTTAGACCTGGGGGAGCATGATATCTTGAGCACTTTTGTCCACTGGAGACTGGAGCACTTAGTGCAGTGGTGCTTGCACTGCTCTGCTTTCCCTGGATCTGCAGCCCTTCACCTATGCAAATTCATATCTGAAGATATAAATTTGGCTTCACAGCATCTTACAGGCTGATTACTGTTGTCCCTCACAGTCCAAGTTCAGCATGTTGCAATAGCAATGTGTCTGTAGCACTATTTGAGTTTATAGATGAATCCAAGAGCTGATTTTCCCTGTCTCACTGTGAAGAACTTAATAAGGCTTGCAATTCTGGACACAATTCATCCAACCCTGTGCAAAATGGGGTTGTCATGAGGCAAATATTTTCCAAAGTTTCAGGGAGACTGGAGTGGGTCCAGGCCATTCCTGGAGGGGTCTGAACCCTAACCCAGCAGTCTGTGCTTTGTTGTTCTCCCAGGATGCTGCTGCCTGATTAATCCCTCATCTTGTGGACTATGGGCTGAGCAGAGATTGGCTATTGTCATTGTGAATTATGGAGTGGATGAGTGTATCATCTGTTGCTTTTGTGGTATGCACTATAAAATACTGATACAGGCAGCTCAAACAAGCTGGAAAAAGATAAACCTGAAAACAGTAAAAACTGTGGGACTACAGGTTGCCTGTGGATTGTCTGACCAGAGTGGAGATGCTTTGTGGGGATTCAGATGCCTCTGGTAGGATCAACACATGAAAACATCATGTCTGGCTTGCTTGTCAGTAGGGTCAGGAAAATGTAACTAACAATTCAGTAAGCAACAGCAGCAACAAATCTATGGGATAGAAAGCCCCTTTTAAATTCCTTCTTTCTGGGTAAATTTACACCTTTGTTTTTTATCTGCTTTTTTTAACCTTTGTTTTTAGTCCAGGATGAGGGCAGGTTAGCCTGGAAAGGTGAACTGTACACGGAATATTGCCAACTGATACTGTAAAATACAGAATTATTAAAAAATGAGAAAAAAAACAACCCTCTTTTTTTCCCCTATAATCTGCCTTGCAGGCATAATCAGAACTGGGGACCAGACTTCAGACAGAGAAGTGATTTTCAACCTAACAGTGTCAATTTTAAGCCCTCATTGGTTTGCTTTCCAGCCACTGCTGTCTGGATGGACATGATTGGAAGAGCACAGTTTGCAATGTGAGGTGCTGTTTTTCAGTTGTCCCTTCACTGTGTTGTTTAGAATACTGGTCTTCATGTTTCTTCTGAGGTTTTGTTGGGAGCTAAGATTGTCATACCATTTTCTTAGATTTCATTGTAAAAATGAAAGAAAAAGCTTTTCAAAACATCAGATAGTAATAAGTAAATTAAAAAAAAACCCACCTAAACAAATAAACCCTCTGTGCTACTGCTTAAAAAGAGTTTCACCCATGACAATCTGCTGTATAGGTTGTCACTCTGCTTAAATTCCACAGCAGAACTGTGACACCATCTGTTCCCTTTCACTGTGTGCAAAAAAATGGTTTCCTTTCATTAGCATTAAGCTGCATAAAGAGACTGGAGATCTAGAAATATCCTAGTCTTTCAGTGACACATACCTTCTTAAGACAGAGTTCACTACAAGCATCACTCTTGTTCCTAAGAGAGAATGAGAGTTTTTGAGTAACGTGCCATTAAGGGTCTTTGAATAGCAGGGGAAAAAAAAAATACACCTCCGCCCCATTCAATTCATACATTGCAATGAAACCAGAAAGCTTTCAGATGTGTTAAGATGATGTTGATTCAGAACAGCCGTCTATGTTATTGCATTCCCTGAAGGCAGTGGGTCTGCTTCATGCTAGTGCTGATGTGGTGTCTGGGCTGCTTTGGTGGCTCAGGGATGCAGCAATTGCAGGGACGTGAGACAGACACCGCTATGCCCATCCTTGGGGGCTGTCAGTACTGCCCTCTTCCACTAGAAGTTAGGTCAGGGACCTCTGCAGAGTCCTAGGATGGACCTCAGTTGTAGACTTGTGCTTAAAGTTACGCATTTTGCTTTCATTGTCTCTTTTCATTGATTGCACTGCAGTTTAATGTCATTTTAATGGTATCACGCTGCACTGTTGGTGATGGCACGGAGCTGTGTGTTCAGCAGTGCCCTGTTGCAGGCTTGTGTTTTGACTGCTCTGCTAGGTTGACTTGGTAAATAAATGCAAGACAGGAGAAGTCAGCATTATTCTCCTCTGAAATGCTATCTATATGTAAATCCATGGTGCCATTTTTTTCCCCTTTAAATGTTGAAAAGCACTTTCAGTTCCAGTTTAACAGTTGCTCCCTCTGAATTACATGAAGCAATGAGAGAGGTGAGCCAATGCTCACCTGCGGGAATGAAACCTCTTTTTGTTGTTGTTTCATGAAGCTGTTGCAAATAACATTGGAGATTCAGCGAACGTAGAGCAAAACAAGCCACCAGATTACACTGCATACCCAGTGGATCGTAATCATAAAATATTAATCAGGCACTGCAGATCTGAGTTGTCATCTCCTTGTATGAAACAAGGCACATAGCCCCACTCCACCCCTTCCTCCCAAAGGTCCCAGCATTAAAATATTTGTTAGTTGTGATTAATAAAGACACCTGACTGGGCCCTTGTTGACAGAAATAATCTCTCAGCATTTTGGATGAGGTTTAATGATCAAACTTTGGAACTTGATAAGCACAAGCCTACACTGAGTACTGGAGGGAGTTACAACATTCCCATGCATGCAACTGTGTTGTGCCATGACTTGAAAAGTGGGGTTTCCCGGTTATCTTTTAGCAGTTGGGTTTTTTTCCCATTAAACCCCATTAGTTCTTGTCGTTTCTCTTTTTCAGCAGTGAATAGAGCTGTGTTGCTCAGGTGTATTTTGAAATTTCAATTCTGGTGACTTCCCCCATTTCAAACCAATTCAATACCACCACAGCTCTTTCTCTGCAGCTTGAGAGACTGGGATGAACAAGTTGTTGAGATGTAGGGACTTAGTTTGCCATGTAGTCACAGAGAAAGACTTCTTTTACAAGATAGGCTCTTTCTCAGGTTTGGTGTTGTCAGAGCAGATATCTTCTCGCCTGCCCATCTAGTGAGTGCCTGCTAGTTCCCAGTCAAAAGAACAGCATGCCCTGAACATGCAGCATGGTTTGGCTGGTCAGTTTATTCCAAATAAAGAGATACTTGGGTCTGTGGGGTGTTCCTGGTCATGGCCTGTGTGCTTACAGCTGGACCTAGCCTGAGCTTCTCTCCACCCAAGCAGCAATTATCATAGAATATTTTGGAGCTTAAGTAAGCTTGAAGTTTTCTCTTGCTGCAAAATAAAAGGTCTGATTTTATTAATCTCAGATTAATTGGAGAGAATTTGTCTACAGTGGTATCATGATAATGCTGAAAGAGAAAGTAGATGTCTCTTACTAGCTACACTGTGGAAGTCCTAGGTGCAACACGAATCCTTGGCAGCACTGCCCTATTCGGGGAAATGTTCCTCCGAATTCTTCCTTAAACCACATTGCTTCAAGTTTTGGTTCTTAAAATGACCTACAAAACATGAAATCTAATTTGTGACAGCAATTTCTGATCCAATGTTTAAGAAACTGATTGGAGATACAGAAAAGAGGAGGCAGGACTTGTTTGGGGTTCAAGGTGCTGGTCTGCAGTGTTAGCTCGTCACTACACAGTTACTCCTGTCTTTCACCACCATGTACTGGTGCAGAAATCCCCGTACCAAGTCCAGAGGGCAGTCAAGCTTTGTGGCCGAGTGTGTGAGCAAGGTGCATCCCACCACATGGGTGATGGGTGTGTACCCAGAATCTAATGGTGTTCTGGCCAGTGGGAAAGAAATGGTGCATACCCTTGAGAAAGGGTAAAGCCAGATGCCAAAATGTGCTGAGTATCTGTAGATTGTACACTGAAAAGAATCAGATCTTCCCCTTCCCTTCAGCTAGTGTGTGTGTTGTTGTGTCTTGCAGATGTATTGAAAATCTGCGTTAGAGCTGTGAGCAATTAACACGTTTCCTGAGGATGCATGGAGAG
Source organism: Phaenicophaeus curvirostris (assembly GCF_032191515.1). Lineage (NCBI taxonomy): Eukaryota > Metazoa > Chordata > Aves > Cuculiformes > Cuculidae > Phaenicophaeus > Phaenicophaeus curvirostris. Next base: position 7,290,938 of record NC_091402.1, on the reverse strand, counting down.
AAACTGAACTTGCATGTGATCTAGCCTAGTTCTGCCTTAATAGGCTATGCCTATGATTTAAAATTGTGTTACTGACACACAACAATATTTAAACTCTGCTGGTGGTCTGGTTCTTTGGAGAGGATTCATGATGCTAGTGCAGGTTGCTTGTGCTCTTGTATTCAAATAAGTTGCTGGGATACTTCTCATTGAAATAGACTTGAACTACAAATTCAGACTGGCAGTTTCCACCTTGAATAATGTGCTTTGCCTTCTCTTTAAGGGGATACCTTCAGAAAAAAACCCTACAAGTAATGAGTTGAGTTGAATGGGAAAGTTTTCTTTCCTACAAAGTATTTTAACATACTTGGAGCAAGAATGTTTTTATAAGTTCAGTAGCCACTGCATTTTTTGTTGAAGAAAGATGAGACACTAACCCTCATTGCAGCCAAAATACATGCTGGGGAGAGCATGGGAGAACTACATTTAATGAAGAGACTTGTTACTCTTGCTGTGTTCCTGGAGCATGAAAAACACATCCAGTTCCTGTACTGCTAAGTGGAGACTGGGTGCCCACAGCAAGGACCAGGTTAACATCTTCCTGAGGAGGGGAATAGCAGAGAAGAGGAGATGCAAAGCAATAGAGCAGTGTTTCTGATCTGGGGAATGTTTTTACATAGTGTGGTGTGGATGAGGAATGAAGACTGTGGGCTTTTTCGAGGTAGACTCCCAGCCTTCAGAGATTTGAGATTTGAGTTGAGATTTCAGGTTGATTTGAGATTAAAATTGTGTGACCTGAACATATCAATGACTTTTCTCTGTAATCAGAACTTCTGATACTCTCTTGGATGCTGTGCGTATGCTAAGACCTTGTTCAAAACACTTGAACATGGATTTTAATACTGTGCTGGATCGGGGCCACTGTGATAAATAAAAATGTTAATGATTTTTCAGGCTTGTACTTAAAATTCAGTGGTTGAAGTTTGCAAACTGATTGTGCAGATTGCCAAATTAGTTCCAATTACTCAAATTTAGATGAGCTTTGCATAAAACATACAAATGTCTTCAATGCAGTATTCTGCTTAGGTCTGTGGTTTTTGTTTCACCAGGTTTATATTTGCATAAGTTCATTAAAAGGAGTTTAATTTCTCTTCCTTAGCTTCGCGTTGAAAAAGGGGTATTTAAGATGGGGAAAAATAGGAAAGAACAGGCTTGTAATTATAAAATGAAGCTATATGAAGTCATGCAGCACCATTGTGCTTCATTCTGTCAAAGAGTGAGCTTGAGAGCTCATTACTGAGCTCAAAGTTCAAACTGACCACTTTATGTAACTTTTCTAGTATATCAGTCAATTAAATGTGACCTGCTGGATGGTTACTGAGTCTCTGTGGTCCGGTGGTTGATTGGTGAGGGAGAAAAACTTTTCTGCTTCATCAGGACTGCTTTTGGTTTGTATTCTAATTAGTATTTTTTTTCTTATTAAAAATAATAACTTAGACAAGGAAGCACTGCTCCTCTTCTGCTTGCTAATCCCTTGGAAAAAAAGCAAGGCATGTCTCGGCCCAAACAAATGAGAAGATCTCCAGACAGACTAAAGGCTTTAATGAGGTGGTTACCTCTCTCCAAAGCCACATGACCCTTTCACAAAGGTGACAGTCTTGCATCTCCTGGAGCACAGAGACATGCCTTCTTGTCTTTATTAATGACTTTGCTTATTGCTGTGTAAGGTATGCAGGTGTCAGGATAATATTCTTGTTTATTTAGAAGTACCATTTAGTGCTCCAGTAAGTTATATTTTGGCACTTGGAAATGAATTTATCTAGTTCATGGTCCAGATGTGAAAACACACACTTACTTTGCATACAAAATCGTTTTTAGAGGTGAGCTGTAATATAGCTATACACACACACTATATGCGTTTCTGTATTAGCATCAGCATGAATTATCCATGCTGTGAGCCAGTACACTTTTAAACAGCAGTTTAAACAATAGTCTCCAATGGTCTCAAAAAAGCCCTAGTGTTTCGATAAATTGGTAATAAGTTGCTTAAAAAAATATATTACAGTATCTTAACAGCAACTTTGTAATCAAGACTGCAAACCTGTTTTCTGTTGTAGGCAGGTTCTGACCTTCTGCCCTTCCCCAGCTTTCTCCACAGTGTGTTTTTCAACTTGAAATTCCTTGTGCATGGTGGGGAGGGATTGTTCCACCTCTCCCAGTCCCCTATCATCTGAGTGCAACTGCACAAGGTGTTTACTTTCATTCTCCTGTTTTGTCAAGATACAGTGATTTTTGCTTTTACAAAAGTATTGCAGCTCTCAGACAGTAAGAGTCCATCAGAAGCAATTTAGTATAGGAAGAAATGTTAGTGTTTTGCTGCCTGCCATAGCAGTCACTCAAGTCTTTTTAGGATTGTAAATTTGTTCACATTTTGTAAAAATTGGTGTGACGATCTTCTGACCCCAGTAAACCCTGTAAACCTCAGTTACTGCTCGGGTGTGTTAGCTTAAATACCTTTCTGTAGTCCCTTGGCTTGTAAAAAATAGCCATGAAAATAGAATCCAATCTCTGGAGAGTCCAAAGTGTCCTATTTCCCCACTATTTCCAAGAGCAGCACTCTGAAAAATCTTTATGTGCTGGATCTGCCTTTGTTAGTGCAGCGCCTTTCGGTGTAGGTGCTTGTGGGCCATGCACTTCTCTTGGTTGGAACTGGGAACAGTAGCTCCATTATTTCTGGAATTATTCCTGGTGAATGCTAACATTTCACCTGCTTCCTCTGAGTGCCACGGAGGTGTCAGCATGAGTTTTAGCTTGCGGAGATGTGAGTTTGTGCGGAATGAGGTTGTATTTTGTTTCCACCTTGTCACAACCGAAACAGGCAGGAAGATCTTGGCAGAAAAGTCCAGCACAATTGCTTATCAGTTGCTTTCTTCATGAAAGCTGCTGCTTATTAATTTCTTTTGTTTCTTTGCTGTATTTCAGAAGAGAAGATACAGAAAATACAGACCTCCATGTGGTAATCGTGTTACATTTTGGGGTCAACCTCAGTGACTGAGCAGTGAAGCAGAGGGTTGTAAATAAAGGCTGTGGTTATCCTTGAACTAGTCTTTTATGAATGGTTTAGTCTTTTATGAATGGTTTAGCCTTTTCACTCAGTCTGGCATTTCCAGCAAGGCACACTTTCCACTGCATCAGGTTGCCCGAAGCCTCATCCAAGCTGGCCTTGAACACTTTCAGGGGTGGCACAACTTCTCTGGACAAAGTGTAATGACATTGCTCATTTTTACCCACCTCCTAGGAATTGGTGAGACTTCCTGGGACAAGCAGTGTGCGTTGCCACCAGCAGCCCTGTGCCATGGGACAGCCTGGCTTCATTCCCACTTTTGTGGCCAAGCAGAGTCCTGCTTCCCTGGTGCTCAGTAGTGATGATGCATTTGTGCTCAGCAGGAGCTGAGGTGTTTGACACCTCTGAAAAATGAGGCTCATATCAAATAGCCTGTTCAAGCACTTTATAAAAATGAACTCTTTAGTCATCGCCGTATAAAACAAGACGGCAGACTGAGGCAGAGGAGGCAAAGCCAAGCAGACAGGCAGCTGCAAAACACTGGAGCCTTCCCGTGTCTGGACTGGGCTTGTTCTGTCAGGGTAATGCCTTGCTCAAAAATCAGGAAAGGCAGCAAAGGTAAGCGTGCCGCTGGCTGCTAGCAGAAACCAAAGAAAACAGTCACTAAAAAGAACATTTCAGCTGGAATATTCTAATCAGAGGTGGTCTGAGGTTTCCCTGTGCCTTTGGAGGTCAGAAGGGATTGCCATATGCAGCTAGGCTGGTCAACATTAAAACAATGGAGGGCAGTGTGCCTTGCAAGCCGTGTTTTGTGGTGCATTGAAATATGGGGGGAGGTATGGTCCAGAAAGGATGACATCTTCTGGGTGTCACCTCCCTCCCAGGGAACAGTAGGAACTCTCAGCTGCAGGGACAGACTTGCTATATGTGCCACTCTGAACTTCTGTTGTGGTATTTTCTGCTATTCTTCAAAAAAAAAGGGTGGATTTAAACTTGTGTGAATGAATTAACAGGGGAATCTGGCTCTTGTGACTTGCACCTTGAGATTTACCAACTATCATCTAAACTTATATTGTCAAGACTTGAAATACTTCCTGTTCTTACTATTTAAGTGAGGTTCACTGGGGCCATCCGTTTAAGCAAAGGTAACGCTACCACCCTCTGTATTTCCAGAGATGGAGAGATGGGCCATTAGTGTTGTGTGCTTGTATACAGTAGAGGCTGGCCTAATTCACTCCAACTTAGAAGACAAAATAATGTGAATGCTCATAGGTTTGTTGAGAAATGAGTTAAACACTTACATAAAACCTCAATCTCTGAAGCTCTTATAGTGTGCCTTAATGGACAAAGCATGGGAATTAAGGTGTGGAGGTAGTGATTGCAGATATGTGCTTATGACCTCCTTTTGTAACCTTGGGAAGCTTTTCCTTTTCTGTAAAATAGGGATAACAATACATCTCCTGCTCTAAGAAAGTACCTTTAAGTGTACTGATGAAGTGCTATATACAACCAGCCCAGGATAAGAGCCTTTATCTGCCACGTCAGTTATTCCTATGCTGAGGCTGGCTGCTGGAGGAATAAATAGAACCTGTTCTCTATATTAGGTGACTGCCCATGTTCACGTCTGTTCTATATTTAAGCATGCAGTTATATGTTTTAAGACATACTTCTTTACAAGTTTTGTTATTAAACACATGTGCCTTTATAGTGTCATCGGGACCATAAAGTTTAAGTGCTGGATGCAGAAAAGGGAGAACAAGAAAACTTTTTAACTTGTACATTATTAGGAATCCATTTCAGATGATCCCCGTGGAAATATTACCGATAGTTTTGTTTCTGAAGGCAGACAATAACTAGTCATGATTTTCTCCAGAAAGGAATTAATATGAACTGTGCAAAACCTAATGAAGGGGAAGTGGCTGATTTATTGTGAAAATTTATAGCTTTCTGATGTTGCTTGGTTTTTTATGTTAATCTCATATGGAGTGTGTGTTGGTAATAATTGAGAACCGTGGAAGACCAAGTAGTTTTTGTAGTCCATAAATTATTATCTAGAGAGTGTACATTATAGCCTTGATCAATAGCAGCTCCAGTTTCTTCTAAAACTAGTCTGGAGTTTTAGCCACTGTAATATTTCAAGTTATGAGGTATAATAGAGTTCAGAATGCAGTTGTGTACTATACAAGATTGTTTCAAGGAGGTATTCCTTTCAACCTCAAAGAGAGAGGACAGGAGGAAGCAAAAAGTGAAAGAAGACATAGCCTATGTATAGTGGAAATTCTCTCATTTAAATTCTGAGTGTAGGTTTCTTCAGTTGTAACAAGGATACAGTGGCAACGCTGCTGCTGTTTGCTGCTATTGCAGAAACTGGAATGCTACATAAGACCTCCCATGCTGGGAATGATCAAAAGTCCTCCCCAGGTTTTTGGCTCATCGTTTGGTCTTAAAACGCCTTTTGAAGAGAACATATGTGGAAGAAGTAAGAGCAGAGGACAGAGTGCCAAGGTTTCTGCCACGGTACCTGACTGCCACTGAATTTCAGGAGCAGCTGGGTGCAGTGGGAGGTGAGCACCTTTGGGCATCCTTTAAGGTGGCTTCCAAAGCCCTGTTCTGCAACTGGCTTTGCTGCAGGTTTGTCATAAAATCCTTTAATTTTTCTCCTCGTCTTCATGAATAGTGAATAATGCATGATCCATAGGCTATATCTCCATATAGACTCTAGATTAGAAAGAAGCAGCCATTCTGCCCTTAAATACCTATTTTACTGGGGATTCTGCTGCAGTCTTCTTTGGGGGGTGCACTGCAGCATATACCAGGCTGAAATCTATGCCTGCAACTTTTCTTTATTAACAGGAATTAACACATTAAAAAGAGATTTTAAAGGTGTATTATGAAGATTAATCCTAGGATTCAGAGAAAGAGTGATTTTTCTGTATAAAATGTGCTTCTGTAGAGTAAAATATGTGTTTGTCCGTGAATTGTATAGCAAGTATGTGGTTGTGATAACGGAGATAAATTTGTCATAGATATTTGAACTCACCATCTCAGCTGGACTTTGAACTTGACATCTGCTTAAAAAGAAGAAAAATCTGTTTCTGGCAAAAACAAATTCTTCTTTCCTGTTCTCTGCCCACAAATTAATCTTTTACATGACATTTTTAATATCATGCAGATAGCTGGGAAATCCTCCTCCTTCCTTAAAAAATTCAATTTGCAAGAGTTGAGGGCAGGATGGAGTGGGTTTACCCTACACCAAGCATGGCTTGTCTAGATGCAAAGATGTAGAGGTTTTAAAAAGCCTTCCTGGAGAGCTTGAGAAACAAGAGCTGTATGTTACCGAAACATGGAAATCTTTACCCACCCTACAAGAGACCTGCCTAGACTTGAGAAAGAACCATGCAATCAGACTGAAAGCTGTTGCTTTCATTTTATTAGTGTTTTTTTTTTTCTTGTTGAGTTTCTGTATCAATGCAAAGATGTTTCAGTGCAGTGCATGTGTTTTTATTAAACCAGAGTCTCTCTAAATTTTCTGTGCATCACTGTAGAAGATGGAAAATCTGCAGAGGGCTTCAGAGACTGGTGCTGGGAGTGACCACTGTATCTGCAAATGGGCTGTAGTGAACGAGGATTGTAACAGCTGATGAGTCCCATTCATGTTGGCTTTAATATAGCTTAAACTTAAAGCTAAAGAAGACAGCTTGCCATATTGGACAGCAGATTTAAAGCTGTCTCACTGCTTGTTATTCTTGGTAGTGTGGAGTCGCCTAGGAAGGGCATCCTGCAGCCCAGAACTGTGCCGAGTGCTGTAGGCACTCAGCACAGAATCAATATGCAAGGTTACCAACAACATACGATACATATTGATGTAAAAATGAAGAGACTTTGGGAAACAACTTGTTGGGCAGTACTGGGTGGTCTTAGCACCATTATAAGCTAGTTGCTGTCAGGAATGTCTTTTGATTTTAGAGTGTCATGGAGAAAGAAGACTGGGAAAGGAATATGTAGCACTGATAACTTCTCACCATGAATGCATATCAGTGTTATTATAAGCAGAAGAGAATAGTGTGTAGGAGGATGGAGAAAACACTGCTAAAGGCAAGTGGATGGGATAAGTTGTTAGTGGATGCTCCATAACGTAAAATAACAATATGTAAGAGAGAAAGGCGTATATTGTCTTAGTAAGGTCTTGCGTTAACTAGTGTTCATTGGTCCCTTTGCTTTGGAAAGAGGAGTTAACAGATGCCACTTTGATTTTCTCACCACTGCTTGGGCTCCCTGTAAGCTGGCCATGACTGTCTATAATCTCAGAAGCAGCAGAAGGAAAGGTAGAAAGAGATTTTGTGCCATTGCTCTGTTTTTTCATTCCTTCTGCTTGAAGAAGATTAGGAATTCTTCTACTTTTCACCCTTGGCACGCTTCCACATTGTTTTTGATTGCAAAGCAGTGTGATGCTTTTTCCTGAGCCAGAATTGCTGGCATGTAGTTCTTTTGTGCAACAGAGGCAATAAACTGCAATATTAATCACTTCATACACGGTAATAAACAATACCAGAACTGTTGCTTTTACCTTTTGTGTTTCTATTAAATGCCTAGTTTACCGAAAACCTTAGAAGTGGGATCCTGAAACTAGATTTAAATCCGTATCTTCCCTGTTATCCTCTGCCTAACCTTACACCATTTGAGGTGCCAAAACTAAATTCCTAAATTCGAGTGTAATTCCTAAAAGGCGGTTTTATGTAGAAGCAAGGTTGTAGACAAGCTTTGTCTCTCACATACATAGTAAAGTATCATTTAGGTGCGAGGAAAAGAACAGTCACTTTGCTCTGCTTGCATCCCGAGCCATATGGCTTTCATGAAATGTTGCTAGTTGCAAGGTGCCTTTCTTCTCCAGCAAGATTAAAAGGAAAACCGAGATAGGATTACCCATTTGGGATGGTTAGAGATGGGATGTGAGAAACCCTCCAAAATTCCCCTTCTCAACGTTGCTTATTTTGCCAACGGTACAAAGCACTTTGCACACCGCATCAGATAAAGGGAAAACAGTTTTTCAGAGTGATGTTTTTTGGTCTTTTGAGATTGATGCTACTTTACTTTCCCTTGTAAACACCAGTGTGGGGAAGCACTGCGGGAACAAAGATTTCAGAGACCTCACATGAAGGTTGTAGGCTGGTGAGTTCCCCAATGTCCACGAGGAAGACATTGTGCTTTTTTCTCTGCTGGGGGCTGGGAGACCAACACAAGAGTTTTGTCAAGATGATGTTACAGTTAGAAGCAAACAGTCAGGTGAGCTGCAGAATGTGAGCATTTGAATGCTTTTAGCCCAGTGTGACAGTAAGGTAAAACGAGTTTTCCTCTTTTACCTCACCATGGTTCAATTGAGTAGTTGGTCTAAAGGGACTCTGTGGTGAGGTGCTGCAGCACAGCTCGGCTGCACAGTCAGTGCTAAGTGGTGGCACCTGGATCCAAGCACTTCACAAACTCACAATCTTCACAACACAATCCTGTTGTTTCCTTTAGTTTTTGAAAGCAGCTAAGGTTGCTTTCAGTGTAAATTCGTGCTGGAGTTTAAATACACTTAAGACAAAACAAATGTCAGAAGAGAGCAATATTTCAGGTTAACGGCCTTTGTGATGTTGGTGGCAATATTTCTGTACAGGGTTCTCTTGCAAGCTAGGCACAACGTAAGAGTGCTCGGAAAGCAGAAACTCACAACATCTACAGTAGAGAATGCTTTAACTTACCCTTCTGGAACAAGGTACCTGTCAACTGAACAGCTGCTCTGCTCTGCAGAGGACATTGTCAAGGTTGTCAGTGTCTACAGACTTGAATATCTTGATGATCTTTGGTGAAGAATTTAATTTTGAGGTGAAGGAAGTGGGAGTGAATAAATTACTTCATCCCTTGTCAGATCTCTACATTGTGAAATGCAGCCATCGTATTCCCAGTTTAGGATTGGCTTCTATATTTTTTAATCACAAAATTAAAATACCATGATGATTAATGTTTGTTTAGGAGCTATAGCAATCTCACTTGTTTAGCAAAAAAAAAGCCATACCCCAAATTTTTAGTGTGTGATGTAAACATTAAATATAATATGATATGTTCAAAAACAAGGTCACGTAAATATTTCAGTATTTCAAGGTGGTTCTGCTGTCTGGTTGTGCTACCACAATTTCCCATCTGGGGCCAATAACGGTACCATGAGGAAGAGAAAAGCCAAAGCTGCATGGAAAACTGTGAAATTTCTCAAGAGTTGGCTGCCAGAGTAGAGTGGGCTTTGGGAAGATTTGCTTATAAAAAGACCCTGCATGATACTTACCTCAATGAATTGGACAGCCAGAATTGTAACAGGATCAAGAAGTGATCCTGAGCCGATTCTCGAGTGCTTTGAGTATTTTTTCACTGTCAAAATTGGCTTTTTTTTTTTAGATGTGAAAGAATAATTTCCATTTTTATGAATATCATTCAATTTGCATGAGTTGCAAGCATGTTGTTGGCTTGATGGCATCAGGGAACAAGAATTGTGTGTGCTTATCTGATTTTTTCCTTTAAAAAACAATGGTGGATAGATTCAAAATTCAGAATTCATAACAGGCTTCTTAATAACACAGATGCAACCCCGAGGAGCACTTTTCCATTCCAAAATATATATGCTAGGATTTATTTAAAATAAAACTTGACCTACATTAGCAGTGCCACTAAAATAGCACACCTTGCAGGTGATTTCCATGTGGTTTTATTTTATAGCAGATTACTATGCTGATGGCAAAATTTTTTCTTTCATAATGCAATAAAAATGTAAGCAAGTAACAGTAACTTGGCTGTCAAACCACACCCAGGGGCTCATGGTTGATCAGTTGATGGAAGAAACCTTGAGACTGGAAGAGACGGTTGAAAGTGTTGCTTCTGTCTTTGGTGGAGAAAAGACTTGTAGTATATGATGAAAATGCAACTCAGGAGAGAACCTGCCACAAGGAGAGGGCACTGATGAGGGAGATGTGGGGGAATGTACCAGTAAGCCTGAAGAAACTGTCCAGTTTTGAAGGAGTGTACACAGACACAGGAGAAGAGATGGAAGAGGGAGAGGAGAGTGGATGGGTAATCCCAGGGATAGAATGAAGAAGCTGAGGCTGTCAGGTGAAGTACGGAAGGGCTTACAGTGATTAAAGCAGCCAGGAGTAGCAGCAGTTTGAGAAGTCTACCGTGTCAGCCTCAAAAACTAGGTGCAATAGTTGTCATCTCCAGGACATGACCCAAGCCACGCTGCAACTAATGGCAAGTTTCTTAGGTGGACATGAAGGGACAGCAGAATTCACACTAATGAACAGCAGTACAAAAGGTATTTAAATAGCAGAGCAGTAGTGGAAGAGGTTTCTAGCAGATAAGACTGAGCAGCTCCTTGCATAACTGGCTGCTCTGAAAATACAATTTGTTAGGGTAGGTGCACACCGAGTGCTAATAAGATGGCTTGTATTGCATTATTTCATGAGGTGATGTCAAAGGCTACAAAATATCTTGTTAGCAGCTATGGGAGGACTATGATATATTCTGATTTTTTTTTTTCCCATCTCCCAAAGGAAAAGGCTAATTTAGTATTTTTCTCATGAGAACAGAGAGCTGGAATAAACTCTGGGGTCATGAAATCCAGTGACCCTGTTCCCTCAGGCAAACACATAATATCATCCCTTTTATAAATTGATCAAATATTTGATCTCGCCAAAACCCAGCAAACTACAGGTTATGCTGACAAAAATAAAACAAGCTTTTGTAGCAGAGAAAGAAGCATTGCTCTGTGCCTTTCCCCAGCTCTTTTGTTTGTTGTTTCATGTGGTGTCAGTACTCAGGGCTTTACTGAAGCTGTAAATATAGGCTTTAAGAGCAGATTTGAGTTTGTTTAGTATTTGAACATCTTTGTGCTGTCCATGGTAATTCTCACCTATCTCCTCTGGCTTTGAAACAGCAGTCATGTTTATACATGGATTTAAGATAATTGATGAAAGAGATGATTTGCATGAAGAACAAAGTAGTGCTGAAACTTTGGCTGAGACCTATCCACACCTTTCTGGTGCTTGGGGAAATAAAACATGAAAAAGTGTTTTTGTTGGGTTTTTCCTCCACTTCCACTTGCCTTTGTTCCTGCTGGTGGAGATTGCCTGGAAAACCAACTGCTCTGTTCCCAAGCAGACTTTTGAAAAGCAAGAAGTTGGTCAAAAGTATAAACTCTGTCAGATTAAGCAAAACAAGATCCCAGAGCTGATATTCCCAGTTACTAGAAATCACCTTTCCTTATTACCCTGGAGGGAGGTGGCTGGCTGGGTTCAGGGTATGTCCTTGCAAGAAGGCTGGAGTGCAGGTCCTTGGCAGTTGCTGCAGAGTGGCTTGTAGTAATAAAGCTTAAAAATAGGTGTAAGTATCCATTGACGGTTTAGGGCTGATCACTTGGTTTTCTTTGTTTGTTTGTTGGTTTTGGGTTTTTTTTTTACTTTTAACTGTAGAAAAACTGAGCAGTAGCTCACAATGTAATGAAGAGAAAAGCTCATGAAATACCCACTAGGAAATGTAGTCAAGTCTTCTATTGATTTTATTCCTTTGAGGTTAATTTCTGTGAATAACTTGTGCAGACAATTGCATGTCTCGTCCAAAAATAGTAGCCCCTGGACCAAGAAGGCACTAAACTTTCCCAGCGCTAATGTTTGACAGAGGGCTGGAGCTGAGAGCTGATGTTGATGTGTTGTGAAGTGCTGCTGCATGTTCCGGAGAGGCAAGGATGCTTCTTGGTTGGTATGGAGCACCGAGCCACAGCAGCTGCTGTGAGGGGCAGAGGCAGGGGTGCAGGCAGCTGCTGCGCTTTGCCATCTCGCCTTCACATCCCCACCTCCTCCAAAACCTTCGCTGCAGGGGGCTGGCATCAGCATGCCTCTTCCAGGCAGACGCCCTCCCAAGCATCAGGTTTGCGTTGGCCAGTCCTCGCTTGCGAAGGTTTTGCTCGCTTCATGCTTCCTTCTTTGCTTGGTATCTCTGCATCAGTGTATTTGGGGCGATGTGGGGCTGTGGTGGGGCTGCCGCCTCCTCCCGCTGCTGTTTGGCCCCACTGCCAGCAGCCGCTTGTCGACAGAAGCCGATGATTGATGTCAAGGCTGGGAGCAAACAGCTGCTGATTTGATTATTACTGTTTCATCTCCTAACCTTTTGGAGCATTATGGGAATATTTATTCGCCTAGTCACACTTAATGGCATTTGGTGCAGTACTTCCCCAGGAACAATGAAGGAGTGGTGTTGCACAGAGGTAGTTTAGAAATTCCTGTTCTCGTTCTTTGTATTTATTTACAGAGATGGAGAGAGAAGTGAAGGAGATCTTGCTATATAAGGGAATGGAAAATTTGGCGATTTGACTGGGAGCAGTTAGAGACATAGATGTGCAATATGTTAATAAAGTAATTGTGCTACGTTGCTATAAAGAGGATGGCTTCATTATAAAATTCTTGTTTTAATGCTGTCATTATAGCAGATGTATAGCATATGAACTAATTTGCATGCAGATAAGGAGGCTCTGACAGCTTGGTAGCATAATTACTGCATAGCATACAGCTCACTAGTGCTGGGAGCTGAAGCTGTTACTGGAGGGGTGCTCCTGGGACTAATTACGTTGCCTTTGTTAAATTTAAAATAGGGTATAGCCAGGAACAAGACCCCTCTCCTGTGCTCTGTGACGTTGTGTACAGTAAGTTATAGAAGCCTTGAACTGCTGCAGCCATTTTAAGCCATGCAAATGCCTGGATCTCGACATCTCCCAGCGTAGTGGAGTAATAGGCTTTTATGTACTTGGGGAACCTGTATCAGCTTTCAAACAAAATGTTTTAAAACTGATATTTCTGTATATTAAAACTCTAGTTAGGTCTTTCCGATAAAACAACAAAACTGTGGCTGCAGTAACTTTGGTTTTGTTACTGTCTGAGGAGAGTAGATGCTGACTGCGTGACCTTAGACTGGTGGATGGACTCTCTCCTTCTCCCTGATGTGCCTATTGCTTTGCTTTACCATATCTGTGTCTTAGTGATTTGTCTCTGCTTAATTTCAAGCATATTTCTGCTTCCTTTTTTTAATTTGCTTTGACTGTGTCTGCAGTTTTTAAAGATCTTATTATTGAGGTTCCAGTATGGATTTCAGAATGTTTAATTCATTACCAGGCTGTTATAAAGTGAAGGCATTTTATTTTCCCAGGGAAATCAAGACAGTGCCACAGGAGATTATTTTTCCCCCATTACATTTCCCCCCTGCTGCTGTCAGATTAGCTTGTAGAGAAGGAAGGAATTGCGAATGCACAGTTGACTTTGATTACGTAAGCTGGAAATTGGCAAACAGTATGGATTTATTTCAATTCCACTAACTTTAAAAAGAAACACATACTAAACTGTAAGTGCCTCAGGGCATCAGACAAATGGGAAGCCAATCAGAAAGTGTGTATTTATTTCCTCCCTAGCCTCTCCTGCAGTGTAGTAGGTGATGCTGGGAGCTGCTGAGGTTGCAGGTTGTGCCAGGGGGAGCAGGGTGGTTTTGGTGTGGAGGGTGGGAAGGAGACCGGGATCGGTTCGTACCTGGCGAGCGAGGCTGCGGTGGGCTCTCTACCGTCAGGAAAGGAAGAGACTTTGCTTCTGGGGCGATACCATTTCTGGCATCTGGCTGGGATTAACCAAGGGGAACTCCCTTCTCCCTGCCCATCTGGTGACACAGCGCGAGGACCTGGTTGTCTGATGAGTGAGGGTGATGGGGACAGTTAGCTTTGCCCAGCTCCCCACAAGTTTTATCCCAAACTGGACAGGGCTGGAGGGCCCTACTCATAGAATCATAGAATCTCCAGTTTGGAAGAGACCCACCAGATCATCGAGTCCAACCATTCCTATCAAATACTAAACCAAGTCCCTCAGCACCTCGTCCACCCATGCCTTAAACTTGCACCTCCATGTACCCCCAGCTGCCACCAGCCTCACCACACTCCTCTCATGCATCCTCGCAGGACTGGGCTTGGCATGGAGATGTTCTCCTCCAAAGCAGATTGTCGGCAGCAAGGAACCGCTGAGCACCTCTACCCCATTTTGTGGGGAAGGATGTTGTGCTTCACTGTCTCAATACATCCACTCCTTTAGGGGAAGTGTTGCAAAGCCCCTCCATCTGTTTCCATAATACTCCCTGCTAGACACATACTAATTCACACCTTTTTTTTCTTCAATGATAAATATTTGCCCAACTATTTTGTTTTGCAAAATTCAAGTTCATCCTTGCATGATCTGCTTGCATTTTGTTAATCTGGGAATATTAAGAGCCTGCTGGCATTAGCGCTAATTTAGAGTTTATGCTGTAGAGTGAATATAGTAACAAATTTTTGGAATGGTTTGTTAATCTTATCAACATTCATTATGCATTTATTAATAGCAATTAAAGCCAATCACAGTGTCACATTTGGAACTTTTTCTATCAATCAAACAAGCTTTTTTTTTGAGAAAATTATCATTTTATGGGAAATATAGTATGTAAATATTTAAAAAGTGAGAACTGGTGAGATAAGGGGTGCAAGAAAACACTGAACCTAATTAACAATTTTTGCCAAGAATCTTCTCTCTTCCTTACCTTCCTCCTTTTCCCCCAAAGCCAAGGAAAAGGAGAGACAAAGTGGGAAAGACTCTACCCTATTTAAACAAAAAATTACTAATGGAAACAGTTTTATGTGGCTTTTTTTTCCCACGTAATATCATAAATTTCCAGGCAGTTTTTGCAGGTTATGCAGACAGTTTTACTCTAACACCTCATGTGTGTTGATTTTTTTTTTCTATGTGCCTACATGTTTGGTGCTGAATTTGCAATATTTTAAGAGTTTTGATTTTTAAGAGGTTGGGAAGGAACATAGTTCTTTTGAAAATCAGTGCTCTGTGCTTTTTTTTTAAAAGGACTTGCAATGTCCTTTTAGCACAAGTCCTGAATGACTCCTTTAGGTCTCTTGCAGTTGCATGAACAACAAAATGTACTAGCATCTCTAAGGATTCATGACTGAACTTGATTGTTGTTTCCCTACCAACTCTGCTGCTCCATTTATGCTCTTCAGACCTGCTGTTGCCTCTTAGGAAACAAGATTATCCAACACTTCTCGGTTTTCCAGCCCCATCAGAGATTCCTCCTGAATCAGCTGTGCTTATTGTCTCCAACTCTACCTAAATGTGGTGAAGAGGTTGCACCACTGTAACTGGGTGAAGTCAGCATTTCTGTTAGAGCCCCATAGTTTAAATATCCTGGAATGTAGATATAAAAAATCACTTTAGCTCTGTAGTCTTTCCAGTGGTGAGACATAAACTGTGTGCTATCACACTTTACACAATTAGAGGAACCCAGAACAAAAAAATTACTCTTTAGGACTTCAATTCTATAATGAGCTTTGCTCCCCATTAGGCTGGAAAGTGTGCAACAGTCTGCGGATTTTGAGCATAAGGCAACACATATTTCTTTCCTGGTTAGAAAGCTTGTTACTCACAGGGGTCAATGCCGTTTTTGCAGAAGTATTAAGCATCTGATCTTAGTGAAAGGCTGTGGAAAGATCAATAGTGCACAAAGGCAGAAGGGTTTGCTGGTTGGTACAACAATAGATAAGTGTTCCAGTTTGAAAAATGGATCTAGTGCGCCAAAATGTCAGGAATGTTTACTAAGGGTGAGGAATGGCTCCTGTGGAGCTGTTCTAGTTCAGGAAACATTTGAGTATAAGTATTTAACAATCTAATAAAAACTATTACGTATATTCAGTTATAAAAATGGTACTTGAAATGTAAGTCTGTTTTACAAAGGTTAGCTTTTCAGTTGTTTTTCTTCAGTGGCACTTTTAACCCTTTTGCTCACTGCAGAGCTTGGCCCCTTCCTCCTGCTGCCCCTAACCCCGTTTGCAACACCGTGCGTTCGGGGGGGAGGCTGGCATTGAACTAGGTCCCTGGGATCGCTGCAAAAGGAACTAGCCTGATGTTCTTTAAAATGTTCGACATGGTCTTTCCCAAATGGGAGAAGACGGTGGTAGTTTAAAAACTTGATAAAGTCCTGCCTCATACTATGCTGGTTATCATATTAATGCCAGCAAAGTGACCAGTGATGGTTGCAATGCTCTGCCTGAGCTTTGACATGCTTCTAATTATAGCAAACAGTGGTCTGAACTCCAGAGGTGATAATGAAGCCTGGATCCATGTGTCAGCAGAGCTTTGAAGCATTCCTGTAATGCTGTTCGGCACCACTGCTCCTTATTTGTATGCTTGTGGGGATCTAGACTGGTGCAATCACGTCTTGCTTATTGTCACTGAACTGAGAGGTAAAACATACAGTGTAGCGAAGGTTTGTCATTTTATCAAAGTAATTGAGTATTAACTGTTTGTGTTCCCTTTAGGAAATGCATGAGGACAGAGGAGAAGGCAGCAGGCTGCTCATACAAGACCTCCATAAAAACTTGTTGCCTAGAACATGGTGACAGGTCTTTAGTGCTTTGATGTCCTGTGACAAGCTCTCTCTACTTCTGAGCTTTGTGTGTAGGAAATGAATGACACATGTAAACCAGCCTTTTTTATATTGCACAATTTCAGCATTCACAAAATTGGGATGTGGAGGTGTGCAAAATAAGGGAGGGATTGCATTGAAGATGAGCTAGAAGCTTGCCCTGAAAAGCTCTTGGCAAGTGATGAAGGCTGTGTTTTCCAAGAAGTGGTGAGCATAACCCTAGTGTTCTCTTATGCTTTCATAACTGAGGTATGAACGCATGATGCAGACCGTGATGCGTTTTGCTCTTTAATTTGAGATAGTGAACCAAGCTAACTCTTGGAGAAGGAGGTAACATCAACATGGACTTTCTTTCAGGTTCTCAAAGGAAAGAAAAAATAACCTTCCAGCATTTAATCACTTAGAACACCTTTGTGTCTACATGACCTGACAAGTTTAAGTAGACCTGCTTCTTAACGCAGATGAATCAGTACAGTCCGTGTGACAGATTTGTTCTTCTATTAGCTTTGACAAGAGGTGTATCTTTAAACAGAGTGTGAGGATGCAGGAACTGGCATCATCTGTAGCCACTGGAGCTTTAGTGGGAGAAGTAAGTAGAAGTGGCATTATGGTCCAGTGTTTCTTCAACCTGTGTGGAAGAGTTTTCCCCATATGGAGTTCTCATCCCTCAATGATGAGACGGTTAGGACCTTATCCCAAGGTCCGAGTTATGCATTTGAAAGGTGGAATCACTTGCTTGTGATGGATGCGTTAGATGTGGGCCAAGGATACTTTTCTACCAAAATACCTGTAATAAGATGCAGGAGAAACATATGGATGTTCTCCAGTGTTCTTTATGTTGGGGTAGAAGAGGATGAGGAAGGGGAGAATCATAGAATAGTTGGGGTTGGAAGGGACCTTAAAGAACATCTCATTCCACCCCCCCTGCCATGGGCAAGGACACCTCCCACTAGATCAGAGAAATCTTAATTTAGTAGAGGTTTAACAGTTAACATGCTTCAGAAATTTCAGTGTGTGTTGGGAGCAGATCTGGCATACTGGAGTTACACAAAAAGCAGGAAATTTTCCATTCTGATCTCACCTGTTCCTGTCTAAAGAGGGACAGAAACACTGTGTTTGTGAGGGAGGGGGACAATTCCTTGAACTGGTATGAAAAATAATTAAATATAATAAACCCTTCTAGTATAGTCTCCTGACGTACTAAGCCAGGAAAGTGCAGCCCTGCACAAAGCTGAAAGCAGAATAATAAAGGCGTTTTGGTTCATCCATCTCCTTGTCACTCTAACCATGTTCTTGCTGTCATCTATTAGCAGCTTTGATCTGCCTGGACCATGATCATCATACACAGCTGTTTCCAAGGTTATACAGAATAATATTTAAAATTAGTTGGTATATTTTAAATCCAAATGCAACTACTGAGGGCTGCCAGGCTTTGCCGCCTGAAGGGATGTTGTGAGGATGAGCCAGCAGTGGGAGGTGGTGATGTGCAAGTGGACCTGGAGGGCAAAGGGCGCTTAAAGGTGAGAAGGGGGTGGGAACTGGCCGAGCATCCTGCTTGTCTGTGTGGAAAGTCAGCATCTCACCAACTTTTAAACCTTTAATCTGCTTTGTGAATTTATGTAAGCCTGCATGTGGACGTGAGTGTGTGGCTCTGTCTACATAGTTAAGTGTTGATCACAGGTGTGTAAAGGTCCTTGACTGGATTTGAAGTTGAGTGTTGCTCATAATCCAGTTGCACAATCTCTTGCCCTTGGCAAGCTGCAGCACCTGCCCTAATAAATCTATAAAAATACTTGGCTGCTGAGCTCTATCCTCGAGTGACTGCATTGTAGACGTGCGCTTTGTAAAAACTCATTTAAAAGAGACACCTTCTAAACAAATGAATGAGTTGGCTTGGTTACCTATTAAAAAAAAAAAAATCCTATTCTACCAGCACCCTTTACTACAACTGTGACATAATTTGGAACAACTCTGCTCTCCTAAAATTTCTGCTACATGATTACAGTGTTGCCACCTCTGTGATTTGCAGACTTAAGAGAAGACCTTGAAAGAGGTCATTTAGTCAATTCCTGTACCTCAAGGCAAGAGTGACTTGCCTAGGTGTCATCCCTGAAAGCAGTGATATGGGGAGTGGGTTTACTGTCTTTAATGGTTTCAGAGACTGGCCACTAGGGCCAATTGTAGCTGCCAGTGGGGATTCTCCACTGACAGTACCTGAACACCACCAGTAGGTACCCTTGGTGGACCACCTAAATAGTTTAAAATTTGCCTTTTTCATGGTGGAGATGGGGGAAGGTGTTGCCCTGAAAGAATGAGCTGTTTTTTAAAGTTATGCTGGATGGTTGGACTGCTGATGCTACTGATATGCCTGTGACAGCCCTCAAAAGAAGCACTTGAGCTTTCATTGGTGTCTTCTCAAAGCCACATGCGTAATTCCCACTGGTGCTAATGGGAATTGCTTACGTACACCAAGTGGAGAATAGACCAGGAGATCACTTATTGTCCTTGAGAGACGCTGTATCTAGATCTGTTACATACAAGAGTTGCAATCAGCACTGTTTGCTGTGAACGGTTTCTGTAGAATGACGCTGATGCGTGCGCCATGGAAAATAGCCGCTTAGGTTGGCAGTAGCAAAAGACTCACATTAATCAAAGAAACTTTTTTGAAGTTAGACTTTTAAAAAGTCTAAGTTCACCCTTGTGCATTTATCTTGCAGAAAAATTCTGAATCTGAGCTCCCCTGATCGATGGTTGCATTAATTATGCACAAAAAGTTCAATTTTGCCAGCCTTGTTCACTTTGAATGCTGCTTTACCCTCGGAGGAATTGACTTGCATTATGCAGGCTGGACAAATTCACCTTCAGACTGAACTTCTGTAAAAGTCTCCAGGGAAGGTCAAGTTTCTGTTACTTTCAATAATATATGAGATTCCCATTGAGTAAAATGATCCGGGAAATCAGCTTCAGCTCTGTGAATAATGGGTGTGTGGCCTTATGGAGGATTGGGAAGAACCAATAGAGTTGGAAGAGAGATGAATCTCTCCAAATTGCAGGTCCTCCAATTCTAACCTGGAAGAGTTGGCTCCAGCGAAACGCAAGCATTAGTGACTTTCCGTGTGTTTTGAAGAATGTCTCAGAGCTGTGATTCAAATACACTTGTTTACAGATTTGACCTATCTCAAGTAAAGTTCTTGTAGGTGAAAGAAAGCTACAACAATAAGAGGAGAGGATGGTATTTGTGTAATAGACCAAATGCAATATCTTCTCACAACTCCAGGCAGTGCCTTCCCCTCACCATATTTTTCTAGCCAATGGATGTTTGGAAGCATTAATAATAGCGTTTTCCCCTTCAACTCTGGAAGTAGCCTAATTTGGCTTAACAGTCCAAGGGAAAAATAATAAAATAATGTGATTCATTCATCTAGAAAGTGTAAATCATAACTTAAACAAATGGCATTAGTGGTAGGAAAAATAGTATAGCCAATGTTTCGGTCTTCAAATTTTCTGTTGAGGTATGAAGTGACCTGAAAGGCGTGAGTGGCAGTTCCTTGAAAGGATGTGTCTTTCCTTGTAGCAGTGTTTTATTAGCTCTTTCCAGCTGTTAATCTCAGCCATTAATACACAGCCATTGTGGGAAAGTGCTTTAGCTTCTTTGGCTCTTTTGTATTGCCTTGAGAGAGAATTTTACCCATGTGTTTTGCTCCAGAACTCATCTGTTGTTTTTCAATGTATGCACATAAACAGCTCTTGCAGCTACGCCTAAATATTGAGTCAGCAGTTCCCTCTGATGAAGGCATCACTAAGGGCTGTCACGTTTATCTCAGCAGATCAGCATCACAGAGCATGTAATGCTATTAGCCCCAAAACGTTGTCTGCTAACCAGAATCATGGGACGCAAGTGACCTTCTGCTCTTTTGCTTCCTAATTGACTCTGAGCTTGGGCTGCCAGCTTGGCTGCTTCGTGCCTCCCTAACCCATCTCAAAGTTGGGTGCAGGTTCATCTTCCCACCCTGCTGAAGACATTTGAATATAACGACAAACAGGATCTGCTCAGTTTTTTTGATAGATGATGGAGGGTTTGGCTGTTCATTTTGTTTTAAATATTTAAAATACCTGTGATTATATTGCATCACATCCACTGGGCTTTGGCCACCCTCGTCCTGCAGTTGCAGAGGTCGCAGGGATTTCTCTATGATATCTCTTCTGCCTTTCTGCAACGCTTCCTCAGTGGGGCAAGAGAACCGCTTCTTTAAAAGCGTGGTTCCAGTGTTCACAAAATAATACATCACCATGCTCTTAAATGTTTGAGCTTTATTGCTATATTTCATTTATGACTTAATCTCAATTTACACTGTATGTCATTGTACTGGTAATTTAGACTCCTAGTCTGATAATCAAGGCTCTGATTCACAGTGTCTCATGGATTTACTTGAAATCGGGTAAGATGTCACTAGCCTTTCTGATTGCCATGCTGCTCTGCCACTGGTTGTCACCTTTGTGAGAGCAGGCGTGAAGAGAAAGTGTGTTACTCTTCACAGCCCAGCATGTCAGCAAGGGCCTTAGGTGAAATCTGGGACGTGGAACCACTGGTTCCTGCCAGGCTCCTTGCCTTTTCCAGTCTGATGGGCAGCAGGGACTTCATATCACCTTGAATCAGCAGTGTCCCGAGTCAGAACCCCAGCTAAGAACAAAACATAGTTTTTATTTTTTTTTTTTTTGATCCACAAAGCATTTATTGCCTCTTAAGCTGCTGTCATGCAGAAACTTGAGCACATGCTTCGTATGAAGCATAGAAATGGGTCTGGAAGCAATTGGGATACCTGTGTGCTTTGAACCAAGGAGGTGTTCTGAAGGGAGTGCCATTCCCCATTCTGTACCAGCATGTCTGGCAAAGGGGTGTCACCTGTGTCAATTATCTGAAGGACTGGACACCGTTGTCAAAGGATAAATGCCTCACACTTTCAAAATAATTGCTGGAGTTGAAATCCAAACGATATTTTTTTTTTGTTTAGTAAGGTCTTATCTCCTATATGACATCTTTCCCTGAAGAAAAAAACTATGTCTCTCTGATAATCACTCGACTGTCCTCTGAGTGCAAAAACACATAGATATTTTTGAGAGACTCTCATCTCAGTCTTTTTCTGAAGCCTAGATCTGATTGTGTGTTTTCAGGCATTCATTTTCCAGGCATTTACTGCTCTAGTGGCACAAGAAAGCAGATTTCTGGGGAAACTATCTTCTCAGCATCCCAAATCAGAACGTCCTCCACCAACCGTATCTAAGCCGAGGAGGTAATTGTGGGTTTGAGGATTGCTTACTTATCCTTGATGTGATGCCGACACAGGTACAAGTGAAAACCTGGTGGTGTTTTTATTTGTCAGGAATTGGAGGCAAAAAAAGGAACAGCTTATTTTGTTTAGGTTGCCAGACAGTTGAATGAGGATAATTTTTGTGTGCTGTTTATTTATGTTGGATTCAAACCAGTAACGGTGGGGACTTGGAGATGCTCTGGAATTACTCACTGTAGTGAAAGCGGGAGCTGCACGTACTATGGCTCCGCATGGCTTCTCATGTTGTCTGTTGGCTGGTCAGTACCAGAAGGGCGTTGGTAAACCAGCAAATGAGTTGAAAATGGCATTTGAAATCATGGCACTTGTAGAAAATGGATTGCAGGATGCTAATAAAATGCTGGAGTGTGTAATGTGATAGAATAATTGGTTTTTTGTGAATGTAGAGCTATAAACACCTACACAGGGATATTTAACAGAGAGACAGTATAACCTGAAGTCATCAGGTGAAATGAAGCAAAGACCATTTAAGCCAAACACTTTGTCATTGTCCCCAGTTTTATCACTGGAGTATTTTATAGGGAGGCGGGTTGGGTGCAGGAAGGCAGAGTAGAACACCTTGTGAGTATATATCCTGTGATAGTCGTTGGTGATTACAGCATTTGGAGGCAAGGTTTTTATTATTTGTGCAGATCTGAAAAAAGCAATAAAATAAATGAAGAAGCCTGTGTACACTGCCAATAGCATGACAGTTAACTTTGGACTGCAGAGTTACGCACTATCTAACCAGCAGGCTTTTACTGTACCAGTGAATGTTTTAATTAAAAGTGAGGAAAATGTGTTGTAACTTGTATTTTCCTTAGTATTTTTTCGCACTTACAAAATATAAGGATTAATAAACTCTTTCTGTGTTAGAGCTGGGAGTGTGGAATTTATAGCAAGGGACCTGTAGATAATAAAATGTGTAATAGTTTTTATTTCAGTGAGATAGGAAAAAATTAAAATGAACGTATTTGTTTTCTTTTATATTTTAACACTTCCAATTATCAATGGGGATGAATCTGAAACTCAAACTCCAATCAGTTTCATAATGTTTGGTATTTTTTCGTCATCTTGAGTGGTTGCCTAATCACAGCATTACAGAACCAGGAGAATGTTTCCAACCAGCTGTCCAACCAGCAACCATTAGCAGTCCTGAAGAACGAAAGCATGCTGTGCATACAGAGCTACTGAAACAAATAGAGAAATTGGTAACAGTTGAGAACAGGTAAAATTAAGGAATGATGTCTGTAGGGAATAGGGCCTAAATGTGCATGTTGCTGGGTAGATTTGCTGCCTGTTCTAGTCCCCTTCCCTTGAGTTTTACAGTAAATGCATCCATATGGCTACATAACTGTGTGTTTCAATAATCTGCATACTTCTTGCTGTAGCTGATACATTTGCATTTATTAGTCACTATTGAAAATGAAGCTGGAAGACTGCTAAGCAAAGGTCAAGGAGGGTTTGTTAGGGAACAAGACCCATCTGAACTAAGGGTTGGTAAGAGGGCAGAGCCGAAAATTGAAGAGTCTCAGGAGACTTGTGGCTTTCTAAGACTGAGATGAGGTTATCACAGTTGAAAGTCCATTAGGTTTATCGCATTTTGCGGCTCTGGGTTAGGGGAGAAAGTATACCATGGAGACAGTAATCTCTAGTACATTGTTCAGGGGAAAAGACTAGTTTAAATAACTATATTGAAGTCCTGTGGAAGTGTGATAAAATGGTGTTCTAGTTTTTTGTTTGTTTGTTTTTAAAAAACGGGGAAAACCTCTCTCTGACTTCTCTCTTCAGTAGACTAGTTGTGGTCACTGAAACAAACTTCAGGCAATACCTTGGAGAAAAATGTGTTTGTTTTTCATGACTCTTTGCTTCTATGGTGGAATTTTACAGAGATTAGACTAATGAGCTGATCTAGTTTTAGGCACATGCTGTTAGGTGAGGTATTTTATTAAGACTTTTAACTGCAAATTAAAGGTCTGCTAGAAGAGCAATTAAAGTCAATAGAAAGAGTTTTATATCGCACCCAGCCAGGGATGACCCACATTGTGTGGTACTTATCTCGGCAGCACAAACAGCATTGGAAGACAAACAGCAAGAGAGGCAAGTAATCTTTGTTGAAGCAGCTGAGCTGTTGGACATAAAATAATCTCTTATTTATTAATATGGCTTTAAAGTGCGGAATATCTTTTCATGGATATATGTGCACATATGTATGCAGATGTCAAAAGCAAACATTTATTTTCAATAAAAACTGAATTGAAATACTGCAGGTGTTCAGTCTGTGCAGGATGATCCATTTTTATGAGCTTAATTACAATATCTGTTCATAGGACACATCTGAAGACTTGAAGGAGAATGGGAAATAAAATACGTTGTTTTGGGGGGTTAAAGAACTTTTGAAATCCAAGTCCTAAAGAAGAGAGATAAGTTTTTTATTCCAGTGGTGGTGGCAGCTTGTGTAGTAGTGTTGTGAGGAACAAACAGGCAGTCTAGCTCCTGGGAAGATCTACTGCTAATCTCAGTGAGAGACAGAGGTACTTCTATATGCCTATCAGTAGTTTCTCATGTGGGTTTTTTTATTCTTCCTGTGGTTACAACAGTCACATATATTGCCCAAATAAGTTTTCATTTCTTTTTAAAAAACCCAAGATAAATCCGTCTGTTGTATTCTTGTTCATATTTCTGCTTCAAGACTCCACTGCATCTCTTCCACCAAACTGGGGAAAAGGACTCTGCAATGTTTACAAACCCTTAAGTTTTCCTGGAAAGCCAGTGAACTCATTTCATCTGACTTGCACACGTTTGTGTCTCTTTTTGCTTTGTGACTTGGCAATTCATCTTGGAAGACTTTACAGTACACCCAGTCCTGACTGCTGTCTTAGCCCCTCATCTTTCCCAATGCACTCTCCTCCCACTCTTCAGTCACTAAGGAAAAGGTCTGAGAGTTTTTTTACCCATTTTATTGTTCTACTCAAATATGACCTACTTAAAACTTGCACCAAGCCACATGAAGATCCAATAGTGAATTAAAAACAATTTTCAATACTACACTGTCTTAAGGTCAGCCCCTCAGCCAAGCTGACAGGGAGCTGATGGATGTTTTGTTTCTCAGCAGCTGAGTGCCTCTAGTGACGAGTTCACAGCTTGGTTTTAATGCTAGCCCTTGACCTTTGAAACCTGCAGACTGGATTACACCTTCTCTTTGGAAATTTGTAGAAATTAGATAGGTTTCCAAGTAGCCAGGAAAAAAAAAACCAGATATAAAGCAAGATGGGCTGTACCTTCAGATAAACTACTACCTATAACGTGGATGTATAAATAAGACAATGAAGTATTTTAGAAGTGCTGTTTGGACCCTAACTCCCAAGTCTCCTGTGGTTTATTTCGAAGTAGATTTTAAGCACTCCTGTCCCATCCTCCACCTTTGGCCTAATATGGATGTGCACATTCATATGGAATAGTCACCTTAATCCATGTTTTGCTTTTCCACAGCTGTTTTGGGCATGCAATGTAGAGTGCTGCTGTGCCCCAGTGTGACAAGGCTTGAGATGGCTGATGTGGGCAACCCTGAGCAGTGCTACAGGGATCAGGTTAGGTTTGGGTTGATGGAGTCTGATGCGCTTCTTCTACAGGATTAAAAATAACCAGCTAACAAGGAGGCTCTGTAGTTATCCAGTGTGTGTGTTTATTTTACCAACTCCAGTTGTAACCTTTCCCCAGATAGATAA
The DNA here is from genome assembly GCF_032191515.1 of Phaenicophaeus curvirostris. Lineage (NCBI taxonomy): Eukaryota > Metazoa > Chordata > Aves > Cuculiformes > Cuculidae > Phaenicophaeus > Phaenicophaeus curvirostris. The sequence goes on along the minus strand of NC_091402.1, from coordinate 7,265,322 downwards.
AATTATACTGAAAGGAAATACAACAATTTTTATATAGAAGAGAGGTTGTACTTTTGAAATAAAGGTGTGCGCGTCATGGTTGAAGCATTATCTAGACTTCTAAAATGTGTAGAGAAGAGAAACAGTGCATAAATGCAAGTATATAATCACCCTGTTAATTTATTTTCAGCTAATTTAACTTCCCATAAGTCACATACTTACACAAATGGCAATTTTCGTTCATTTCTGTGCCAATATTTAAAAGCAGAACATTATAGTGCAATCTTATTGCTACAGCTTTATTGATTCATAAAATTACACTTTATTAAACTAACCCATATATTAGAAAGAATAAAATTATGTGTAGTTACTGCTAAGGTCATTGTGCCGAGGAGGTACATAGTTTGCTTTTTCATCAGTAGTTCACAATTTAAATCAGTGGATGTCATGCTGTTGGACCCCATGAACACAGGATTAATGGCAAACTCATTAGTTCATGAAGTTTAATCTTCCTGGTGGGTGTCCCACCTCGTGGGAAATGAGAGGGATTCAACTGCAGGTTTCTAGTGAGGTGACAGCAAAGCGATCACTCAAAAAGAGACATCCAGAAGGTGAGCTGCTACAGTTTAAAACCCAAGAAGATTTATTATTTATGTTTTATTTTATGCTAGAATACTATTTTTTTTTCCTTAGGAAAAAAAAAATCTTTCCTAAAAAGGAAATCACATATTAACAATCTGGCCATCGTATTATTGAGGCTCATGTTGAGTAATTCTGAAGGACACAAGAAGAGGTTGTAATTGCACTAGCAACTGCCCCACTGCAGTAGTAGCATCAGTACTGCTTTTCCAGGTCAGAGGGCTGCTGTATTTGAATATTTGGCTTAGATCCTTTAACAGACTTTCCTGGAGAGTGTTGCAGGTTTTGTACCTTTGTTTCTTCTAGTCATCATGTGATTGTCAGGTTCTTTTATAATTAATACTACAGTCCAGAGTGAGCCTCCTCATACTGAATTGGCTTTGTGCAGTCTTGGCATGGTTTTTCACAACACATAAAAATGAGCTTGCAAAGCCCTATGCCGCAGCAAGTTATTTTCGTCCCTTTTAATCTGTTAGATCCTGATCTGTAGGGTTCCCTAAATCCCATTGATTTCTCTAGAATTAGGCTCCTGAAGTCCTTTGAGAGCCTGGGTCTGGCTGATCTTGTGCTATAAAACAGGAATGAACCCACTTTCTCAAAGCGCTCTAAGGATAAATGTGTTGAAGATTACCAATGTTCTTATTTGGTGGCAGTGAAGGCCACGGAAATACCAAAAATAGATTTAAAAGGGACGAAAATAACTTGCTGCCTGGAGGGTATAGAAACTCTGAGCTGTTGCTGTGCGGCTTGGCTGAATCAATTCTCCAAGAAGGCTTCAGGCAGTCTATACTTCTTTAGCAGAAAAGGCCAGAGGGTTGCAACTGGACACGGCGGCTCAGGAAGAGGGAGAGCGGCTTTTCCATGCACAGGGGGTCGACCAGTCATTGCTTATGCGAGTGGCTGACTCAGTCCTTTGCACGAGAGGGGATCCTCACAAGCTGCTGCTGTGGGATCCAGCATTGGCCGCTTAGTGTCAGGGAAGCAGGTGGGAGTCGGAGATACTGAGCTCTTTGTACAAATCCCTTCCATCTTCCCCTGTAGAAGAAATATTACTTGAGATCACAGCCATGAAATGCATCTCTCTCCGGAATGGATCTGTAGAAAGACACGTTGGTCTTGGTCAGCTGTTTTCTGGGTGTAATCAGCCATTCCTGCTGACCACAGTGACAGAAATTTGCTTTTAGTACTGCAGTTATCTGTGTGCCCAGGAAGAGTCAATCACAGCATCTATTCCTGCGTGTGCATGCATCATTAACAGAACTGTGAATTAATTTCTAGCAACAGACTACACTCTCCTTTAGACTGAATTTCTACCCTGCCATTGAGACGCTTTTGAATGCTTATTGCATTCTTGTGGTTTATAGGTATCAAGTCACTGGCTAAGAGGGGATAGACAACATTGAAAATCCCAGAATGAGCTTGCTGAGTTTTGAGTTTCAGGAGAAAATTATAAGTTGAGCATGTTTGGTTTGTAACAATCAAGAACTCTGAAACTTGCATGTTTTCACATACTTATGACTATAAATTACCCCTTACAATTGGTAAGTGGGGACACACGCGTCTGTAATGGATAGCCCAACTTGTCCAAATACAAGTGCTTCCACTACTGTAAAACAAAAAAACAAAACCAAAAAAAACCCAAAAAACAGTCAGTAGTCTTAGTTAGGCTAACCTCAGAAGTCAATAAGACAAAATAGTTCTGTGTACAATGTTTTCTTATAGATAGGTTGCTTCATTTTGGGTTAAAGTAGATTAACACTCTGATACTGGGTTGCGGATTAGCAGCCCAGCTTAAGGCAGAATTTATCAGGTTGCCTCTTGTGGAGACAGGTCAGGTAGTCCGTCTTTTTCCCTTTCTACTTGCCCTTAGCAGATCTGTGGAGATTGTCTTGCCTTCCTGTTATCTGGCACGATAGGTGACAGATGCAGGAGAGCCAAAGCAGGCGCTCCAAAGTATCCTATGACATGAAGGAAGAAGGTGACCTCTAATCACTGTGCAGAGGGAAGAGGGGCTGTTTTCCTAATATATTTCTTCCCTGGCAGCTGAAGATTTTTTTCAGCATGGGTGATGAGAGCAGTTTCTTCTTGCTGAATGAACAAAAATATTAATCTTCCAGAGCAGCGGCAAGAAGAACGTCCATCCTCCGAACCTACCTGCAAGCAGAAGGCTCTGCAACATTGTTTGGCATTGCAGCTTTGTGAGTCAGTTGCACACTTTGCGTTAAAACCTTATTTACTACAGTTCTACTCACCTGTGATAACCAACAGTAACTTAAGTTTGTATAAAATACGGTTGTAGGAACTATTGCATTACTCTGAGCACACAGCTCCCACAAAATCATAGAATCATAGAATAACCAGGTTAGAAGAGAACCATCGGATCATCAAGTCCAACCATTCCTATCAAACACTAAACCATGCCCCTTAGCACCTCGTCCACCCGTGCCTTAAACACCTCCAGGGAAGGTGACTCAACCACCTCCCTGGGCAGCCTGTTCCAGTGCCCAATGACCCTTTCCGGGAAAAATTTTTTCCTAATGTCCAGCCTGAACCTCCCCTGGGGGAGCTTGAGGCCATTCCCTCTTGTCCTGTCCCCTGTCACTTGGGAGAAGCGGCCAGCACCCTCCTCTCTACAACCTCCTTTCAGGTAGTCATAGAGAGCAATGAGGTCTCCCCTCAGCCTTCTCTTCTCAAGGCTAAACAACCCCTGTCATTCTAAGAGAAGCTGGTCAGTGGAAAAGGGGAGCAAATGACTTGTGATCACCTGTATTTTGGTGGCTAACCAAGATATCACTGCCAGCTAGTGGACTTTGATAAGGAGTTTGCAGAAATCATTGCTTTGCAAATGGGAGGTCTAGGTGTTATGCACTTGAGAAGTCAACTTTGGAATGACTTGCATGGGACTGTTTTGCTACATGGTAACAGAATTATCACTCAACAACTGTTTTTGTTTTAACAAGAAAGTAATTGAAGTGACTATGGTCCCTTTGAATTCTTACTTTTAGATTACAACAAGTAAGATTCTGATTAATTTAGCGGCAGGGCATCAGTGGCTATTAACAGCTTAACATGAGGCCCTGGTAGATTGATAAGGAGCTAAAAAGGCTCTGAATCACATATTAACAATCTGGCCACAGTATAATTGAGGCTCATGTTGGGTAATTCTCAGCGTGGTTGATAGGCAACATAACAGCAGCAGCTATTTATCTTTCAAAAGGGCACTTAAATTATTCAGAATAATAGTTGATAGTCATCAGTACTTATAAGCCACAGTCCAGTTATTCTAGGCATGGATGACAAGCTTTAATTCAGTTAGCTTAAGTACAGCACTGGACTCTGTGTGGGCAAACTCACTTGTGTCTATAAGCAATGTTTCAGGTGAGGTCTCCAGCCTATGATAAGATCCATCTTCTGTGGTCCAAGCATGAATGTTGTATGAATAAACTAGGATGCACCTAGCTTGTGTGGGACAACGAAACCAACAACTGGGTAGATGTTTCACGTAGCGCTTGGTTATATATAGTTTTATCTCCACGGACCAAAAGGGAAGGCAAAACCTGCAATTCTAACCAGTAGAATTACCTTTATTTATCTGTTTGCTTAAATCTGCTGTGGTTTCAGGAGATATGAGCAATACTCTGGTGAATGTGTCTCTAACTAGTTATATATGTTGTGGAACATTCAAGCCAAATAAGACCACAAGTTTATGAACCATTAAATGTGCAGACGGAGTCGGTAACCACTGAGTTTCTCCTCTAGTTCTTTCTTATTGTAGCATTAACAATTCTGAGCTAGTCACACAGTGGGATGTAGCTCAAATTAATTAGCTGAATTGTTATCTAAGAGCAATAAGATTTAATAGCAATAAGATTTGATGCCACTTAATATTTCAGTGCAAACATGGCAGGCAGGTTAATGCATTTAAATACGATTGACTTGCCTTTTCTAGTGGTGCATCTTAACTCCTGTTTGGGCTGTCTTTAGCACTCGTGCTCAATTACTTCTGCCATTAGTAGCGATCTGATCTGCTGTTAGCTCTGATAAAGTGTACAGCACAGTCATGTCCATAGCCCTCTCCTTCAGTGATGACCATCCTGTGGTAAGGATACTGAAATGCAATTTAAAGGAGGAAGGAGGACACCCACCCACTAAGTTTTGCACATAATTAAGTCACTTTAATGATGGGAGACTTGATTACGATTTGGAATTTACCAGCCAAAAGCTCCAATGGTAGCTTGCAGCCTGTGATGGTGTTGGGCTGTGCTCATACATGCTGCACAGTGGTCAAGCAGTTGTTTTGGGTTGTGGAAGGGCACGAAGTGGAAGGTGTTGACTATTCTTAGCATCCTGTGCCTGAGAAAAGTCATTGAGTTTACTTATGCACCTCTTGGTTTTGTTTTCTTTCCCCCCTTTCTTCCTGCTTGCTTCCTCCCCCCCTTCCCCCTTGTGTAGCAGCCCTTCTGGCTTTGTTGTAAGCGTGGTTTGTAATCATTGTACACATCCCAGATGGTTCATGAAAACTCTTTGAAATGCCATCTGCCAGGCGTGTGTCCAGCCGGCAGCCTGTCATTCTGCTACAAGAAAAATGAAGGCGGGTTTTCCCTTCCCCCTGCCTTTCTGAATTGCATTCAGTAACACTTGCTCAGATGTGAAGCGGGATAACAGCCTGAACATCTGCAAGCAATCTTTGCTCCAGACAACAACATGGAAAGTTGTTGGGTTTTTTGCCTTCACCCAGATAAGATATCCTAACCAGTGTAGTTTTTATTTTCCCTCTGTTGCTGAGGACCAATGCAAGGTGACAAATGTTATCTCTGTGATGCAATGTTTTTCTTTTATGCAGCAGCTTGATGTTTCTGATGCATTCAGCATGTGTTGCAGGCAATCTCACTGATAGCAAGCACATCTGCGATTTTTCGACTTGAACATATTCAGGAAATTAAGAACACTGAGATAAAACAAATAGATCCATTAAAATGGCTCAGAGGAATTATGGCAGAGATATAATTGTCATATCAAATAGGCAGCCAGCACCGGTAAACTGCTGACTGTGATTTCACAGCTATGAAAATTCAGAAATAAAAAAAGAAAAAGATTAATAAACACTCGCTATGGGAAGATTTAGATAAAGAAAAGAAAGCAGCTTTAAAAGATAAAATAAAATGAATCCTGAAGTTCCCTGATCTTTGTGTCTCATGAATGTGTGTTGTCAGTTACTGGGAAGAAGTACATCCCGATCTTTGTCATTTGGCTCTCATGCTGCGTGGCTCAGGGTGAAGTTTCACTGATGCACTGGATGAGGAGCACTACAGAGTCTAATTCTCACTTCCATTGTGCTGCAGGCATGGCACAGCTACAGTGCATCCCTGGACATAGACTTACTGCTGAGGCTTTTTGTTCTTCTTCCTTCCCTCTCACGGAGTTGGCATACAGGAGCCTGGCCACTGTGCTCTTGTGAGGGTCTTCACTGCCTGAACATCTACAGCAGTGTTGGTGCTCAGGGAGCAGATGCTGTGACCCGTCATCCCCGATGCTGGATGTGTGCACGCCTCTTGTGTGCCAGGGAGGGACCTGCATAAGCATTGCCTGCTCAGTTTCGTTGCCTGCCTTTAGGTGGAAATTCAGGCATTTGGGTAGAGAGGGGCATGTGAAGCAGTTCCAGGATTCCTTTGGTCTAGGTCTCTGAAAGACATCTGTCCTCAGTTACAAACAGCTCAATAAAAGTTGTTGTAGTCTTACTGTGAAGAATCAAGAATACAAAGCACGCAAAATTGAATCCTTTCAAATAGGCAAGAGCAATTCTGCTAGTAGGATGAAGATATCCATCATAATTTCCTTCCTTTTTTTTTGCTCTTCCTCCCCCAGCCTTCACTCATTCACACAGCTCCAAGAGAAGGAATGATAGAAAAAGCACAGGAATTTATAGACTATCTGAAGGCTGATGGTAAATAATAAAAGAAAGAGAGGTTATTTTGAAACAAGGAATGGAGGATGTTACAGAAAATGAATGTCTATCAAGGAAATTAATCTAGTGATAGTCTTTCAAGGGTGTCACTGTCAAGACTGACCTCTTGAGCATTCTCTCAGATGAATAGGGTATAAGCAGAATTTCCGCTTCCCTAGTACTTGAGGAAAACATTTGACAGATGCAGGCATGGTAAATTTATGCTCCTTCAACTCTGGAAGCTGGAATCATCCCAATTAGTTTCCTGAAGTTCAGCTTCTTTATGCTTTCTTCAGTCCTTTTATAGAGGGTTTAAGAAATTGTATGCACTGAGAGGGCACTGCCCAGGGGCCAGAGGAGTCCTGCAGAAGTGAAAAATTGTGCTTCATTAAACATCAGGCATGTTTTCCACGTCTAAAGTTATTCCTAAGCCACCAGATTGGTTGCGGCCACAACACTCAGGTACCTCCAACTCTCTGATGCTGCCCTTTCTTCTACAGTTCAGTTGTCTGTGCCATCTGCAAATTTACCATTTACATTTAATCTTGGATGTACGGAGCCCAGCCTTCCTGTAGCCTCTGGAGTTACAGAAAATAAAGGCTGTTGAACAGAAATTGATCCTAATCAATTAAGCTGTGCTCAGTGACATAAAATGCAGTGGCCCAAGATGTCTTATCAAAAAGGCATGAAATGACTCATCTTACATCACACTTCGAAGGGCTGTAAATTAGTCAGAAGGGAGAATAGTTTCAGAGCTGGCAGAGTAGCAGTGATCAGAGCCCTGTTCTGCATGGGTACTGCTTAAATTGTGAAGTACTGGAGATTCAGTATGAATTATTACTCAAAAGTATTTCTTTTGAGTGGAATGTGGAATGAGCTTACAGGTGAACTTCTGTGAGGAGTTCTCACTGTCTCTTTAGTAAGCTCGTGTGAACAGTGCATCACTACTGTCTCATGGTACATTTCAATACTGAATAAAAGTAATAGCATGAATAGAGATAACACAATAATAAGAAATTAAGATGAAAAGGTGATTTATGATGCCAAAAAATATTTAGTGAGATGGAGTAATTGAAGCTAGAAAGAAGTTACCTTATCTGAGAACGTGGATAGCGATTTTAGTGAAGTTGGAAGTATGAGAGACTGTGCTAATGGCAGGAAGGTAATTGCTGGCACATTCACAGATACGAGACTCTTCCAGCTGTGTTTCTGCATGTGATATGAGAGATATTTTTGCCAGTGTCTTTCTGGGATTATCAAAAATATTGCTGTTGGGTAGAACAACAGGTATTGCCAGCTCAGCCTGTGATCTGTGTCTTGATTTTAACCTCTAACTGAACTCTTGACACTGCTTTCTGTGTAGCTCACCATATTGTATTTTAGATACTGTTAGAACTTTGTGGTCATTTTTTATTGCCCTTTTTAATTCTTCATAAAGAAAAAATTATGTTAACGTGCTGTTTTTTTCTTTCAGGCACAACACGCCCTCCAAGAGAAGGAGAAGTGCCTGGTGTGGACTATAACTTTCTGACTGTGGAGGAGTTTCTGGAGTTAGAGCGAAGTGGAACCCTTTTGGAAGTAGGAACTTATGAAGGTAGGGACCCACGGACAGTGAAAAAGTACTTCAAATAACCAGACTTGCATCAGCTTTCCTCGAGTTAAATAGCTCAAATTAGGACCTCACTTTTCATCCTAGTGCTCTGCCTCCCTTTTCTCTGTGTACCCTGAGAGAGGAAATCCCAATATTGCTGTGCTTTTGTCTCTTCCCTTCAAGACAGCTACCTCAAAATATTAACATCAGAAGGTCAGGAAAATCCAGTATGAAATTTGGTAGCCAGATTCTGAGGGAAGACAGCGTGGCAGCAAATGAAACTGTGTCTTTTCTTTGCATCTGCCATAGCCGGGCTCCTTGTTCACTTTGCCCTCCCTCCTGCTGTCTCCCTCTCCCTTCCTTTTCTCTAAGTACATATCCTTCATCACCCAATTGTGTCTCACTGTCCAGCTACATGATGCACTGCTTTTGGCCTTTCATTTTCTTCTTTATTCTTGGATAATTACTTGGAACTTGGGTCATTGTGTTCATCCTTTTTAAAGCACAGCTTTACAAACAACAGGCTGAGACAGCCAGGGGGCACTGAAATGGCATTGAAATGTCACTGGGGTGAGAGCAGGAAAAAGATAGCTTTGACTTTCAAGAAAATGCAAGGCAAATTGGCCATATTTAGGTACACAATAGGATTTGTGTAACTAAACTTGCAGTCCGTATCTCCTTTAAATTGAAAACCCTTAGAAGATTCTAATATACGTCTTGAGAAGGCAAGGAAAAGAAATATGTTATAGGTTTGAATTCCTTCCAGTGTATTTCAGGTCTTTCATGCCATGTGTCCATTTGCAAGAAGTTAAACATTGTAGAATCACCAGGTTGGAAAAGGCCCACCAGATCATCGAGTCCAACCATTCCTATCAAACACTAAACCATCCTCCTTAGCACCTCATCCACCTGTCCCTTTAACACCTCCAGGGAAGGTGACTCAACCACCTCCCTGGGCAGCCTGGGCAACTGTTCCAGTGAAATATGTCTTGTTCTAACTGGCAAAAGCCTTATTCTTGCAGCCATTACTAAGAAGCATGAAATACATTTATTAATAGGAACTACATCCGAATAGCTGATAGTTTTAGAAAAGTATTCATCAAAGATGAACAAAAAAGATTGTGATGTGTGGTTTAAGTTTTCAAGCTCTAAAATACATCCTGAAACACTGTTTAGACAACTACTTTAAAAATTCCCTGTAAGGTCACCTTTAAACCTTCCACTTATTCCCAACTGCAGACAATCACAGTGTCAAACTCAGTTTGCACGAAGATGCTAAATGTATAATTTGGTTTCACTCTTCCATTTCTCTGAGCTGATTAGCTCCATCAGCAACAACACTAATGTTCCAGGAGCAGCACTTCTCCAAAATGAGCTTTTTCCTCTCTGTGTTTCTAATTATAACACTAAATTAGTTTTCTTTGTTGTGGTGCTTGAAATAGATCAGCTGTACTGCCTTGCCAATGCTGCCTGATCGTGTTTGTTCTGGTGACCTTTCTACTTGGAAAGACAAAATAGGCAACTGGTCTGGCTCCTGGAATATGGTGGGAATGAATTTTCAGGAAATGCTGTTCCCATCCGGGATAGCTCTAATGTGGTTGTTTTGTTGCATATGTGTTTGCATGCAGTAGCACCAAAATTATGTAGATTTTGTAGGTTGCTCTTTTGAGCTGCTGAAGAGGAGGATGATTTCTCATAAGCTTAATGTGTATTTCATTTCTGAGGGTGATAGAAATGTCTGAAGTTTAAAGAAATAATTTATCAGAAGTGCTGAGAAGCTTCTTTCCCTGCTGACATCAGTGACGCTGGTGCATCGTGGTTCTGCAGAGCTGGCCCATGGAAAGAAAAATCAATAAAAATAAAGCAAATAATGATGATGCATGTGGGCATATATGCATCAAGACACATTACTATTTGATTGTAATGTGAAATAAATAAAGTTCATTTTTCACTTGCAGCCTCAAGAAATGATTTTGCTGCCTTCTGAGATTTCTTTAATGGCTTTGTTGTATTTTTTTTTAAAATCTTATTTTACAACTGTATTGATCAAGACAGTGTTGATCTTGATTAGATCTTGGAAGATGGTGTGATTCAGACTCAATGCTGCAGTCACCAGCATTTTTATCTACAAAAAACCCAAAACAGTTTGCCAGAAAGCCCAGACCACAAAGTTAGACAGACTTATAATGTCCATGTCTTTGTTACTGCACAGCTTTATAGTCCTAGGTTATTTTAATAATAATATTATGCTGCATTTTGCCTGTTTGTTATTTTGGTTTTTTTAAATGTACCACCATGATGAAGTTGATTGTATTTTTGACCTTGCCAGCAGTGGCTCATTCTAACGTATCTAAGCTAGAGAGATGGAGCCCTACAAAAGGAAATAATCTTCTGTTTCTCTAATATTATATCCTATAATAAAATAATACCTTTAATTCATTGCTTTTATTATTAATAATGCTACCTATTGTACTGAGTAGGAATCAAACAACTGCAAAGATAGGGTTGCTTTTTATTACAATGTAGTTGGGTAGTTTAGAAAAGAGGGAAGGGAAATGCTATGAAATGGAGGGTAGTGGTGATGAATGGGGAAGTGTTTGTGTGCCTGGAAGCCACAAGCTCGGGTGGCTCAAGCAGGATGGTGGTTTGAGGTCCTAAGGTCCCTTGTGTTATTTAATTTCTAAACATCTGCTTCAGCAGGCCAGGGGGTGGATGGATGTTTGCTTGGTATTTGTGATCTGAACAATCAAGGTAAGTTTTAGTTTTGCTGGATGACAGTTGTTTGCCTCTTGTAGGCATGAAGCCACACAGATACAGCTCTGTTGTTGAGAAAAAACTTGTGGGAGAAGATGTAACACAAGCACCTGTTTAGTAACAGTTACTGAAGAAATCTTCTGGGGACAAAGATTAGAAAACAGGGAGCCATCAGAAGAAGGATGATATAGAGGACTTTGATGCCAATATGAATACTATTGATTTGGAAAGAATAAAGAAAAAGCAGAAGAGAACAGTTGGAAACCATAAAAGAGTAGGAGAGTATTGGGTTTTGAAAGAAAAACCTGGATTTTGAAAGCTCTCTAATTGCAAAGAGAGAAACTGCAAGCTGAATAGGACAAAACCAGTACCACCTCCCTACTGGGCTGCATAATGCCATGGCTGTTTCTTCTGGTGCCCTGCAAATAGGTTCCTCTGTGCAGTTTTTGAATCACATCCTGGTGAAGGCAGAGCAGGCAGTGCAGCTGCTTTTCTGGTCCCCCATCACCTCTTTGGTGTGTTCCATACCCAAAATACTCCAAAAAATCAGGTGTGTCTTGATGGGAGGGAGCATTTGCAAGCATTAATCCCTGAATTCCAGTTTTATCATGCTGATTTTCCACCATAAAGCTGGAAACTCTTTTTTTCCCTCCCCCAACAGAAGCTGCGCATTGATCACGTGAATCCGGGAGCTGGAGCTAAAATCCCAGAGTACCTGCCCTAAGCTGTGATGCTGCACCAGCACTGGTGCGTTTTGTACCACATTTATGCTGGTGAAGCTGCACGCAACGTGCTCGAGCCAGCTAATAATTCCCATTGACAATACTCATCAGGAAGGAAAAATCTTTTTAGATGCACAAGTAGTCCTTCTGGTGGTTAGGAAACCATGATAATTGTATTCTCGGGCATTTATTGATTGATCCTTCAGGGCATAAAATACTGATGGATGCATGGGAGTAATTGTGTTGGTTACTAATTATTTAGCAATTACTTCTGCATTTGAATTGTGGGCTCTCGTGGGGACCCCAAGGGAAGACTGTTTTGAGCAGAACCACAGCTTCTGGATTTGATTCCCATTTCTTCCCCAGCTGCTGAGTGGCCCTGGGCAAATCAGGTAACTGCGCTGTACTTCAGGTTACTAGCCTGGAGAATATTAAAACAACACTTCTCTCCTCATTAATATTTCAGGAGATACCCTGTGCCTGCAGTTATCTCCTGTTGCAGATAGGAAGGAGAGAGCAGATGTGGTGGTATTTCAGAGAGCTGTGCTGAATGTAACGGTGGAGATAGGAGCTGTGCAGAGGTGCATGGGAATATCAGCATGGTGACTGACTTTGGAATGGAGATGGCTGTGTCGACTGGGTCTGGCAAGGCTGTATTAATGAATGCCTGCCCAGCACTTAGTGATCCTTGAAAGAAAAAGTGCTGCACTTTATAACATGTGAAGGGTTATTACATTATAGAGTATTATTGTCAAGGCATCATCTTTCATTCTCAGGACAAGCGTTATGTGATTGCCAAGAGATGTAATAAGTAATCTGCATTAGTCTCATGACTAAGATGTAATGGGGTGACTTGCTAACGTTTTTAAAGTGTATAAAACTAGCTACTGTAGACAGGGTCTCCGATTGTTGTACTTAATGAGTGTAATAAATTACCTTAATAGTGCAGTTAGATTTTCAGCTGGAGAGGTGTATTCAGCAGCATGCTTCAAATCAAGATGCCTATAGCCTAATTTATCTCATGTTCTAGCTCTCCTTGGGTTTCTCTGCAGCCGCCCCTCTCCCCCAGCTGCTGTAGCAAAATGTCTTAGTTTCCTATGCTTCTCCTCTGGTGGCTTCACAGCCTGTGGGTCTCACCACAGGCATGAACGCTGTGCTTGTGGCTTGCAGAACATGACAGGAAGATTGGGCAAGTAAGGGTGGCAGATGCTGGGGATGCCCATGCAGTGGAATAACATGTTCCGCTTAATAAGATAAGATCCGCTTATTATGTCTTCATACTACAGATTGACTCAATAAATCATAATTACAGTGTATCATGGCAAATACCCACTTATTAGTTCCTGTTCCAACTTTGGCTTTTATACTTTGTCCTCTTTTTTTTATTGTTATTATATTTTAAATCACCAATAAAAAGAAGTTCCTGCGTATGTGCAGGACTATCAGTGTTCAGCCTGCATGCTGCTGAACTGAAGGGTTATTTGATAACAATGCATCATTCTACAAATAGCTGAAGTAGGAGCTGAGTAACTCTAGAAGCAAATATTCAAATATCTGATAGGATTTTAGAGTGGCTTTGAATTTCCTGTGGAATTTCTGATTGGCTTCTCTCATGCACTTTGGATAAGAAGTTTTCCAATGTGAGCTCTGTCTGAAATTATTCATTAGCAGTCCTGCTTTTCACTGTTTCTTGGTGTATCTTAAAACACAAACCTTGAGGGAAGAGGTTATCCCCAAATACCTCTGGCAAAAAAAGGGATATGGTGAGTTGGTTGTTCTTTTCCTAAGTTAGATTTCTGGTTGTTTTAAAGAATTACTTATTTTCTAACCACAGTCTGATGTATTGACGGCTGTCGTTCATAGTCCATTGATAGATTTCATCCAGCCGCATTTGGCATTGTTTCCTGGTGCTGGATGTGCTCAGGATTATCTCTGGCATTGCCTGCTCCTCACTGCTGTTCCCAGCTCCCTTTGCAGCCAGGCAGTCCTTCTGCTCTGCAAGCCGTGGCATTTTGCTGCAGCTGCAGAGCTGGCCCCACACCGCAAGCTCTGTCCATACACCCACCGCCTTCTGGAGATGCAAAGTGTTAATGGGACACATCCTCCTGGTGGGAGTATGTATATAGATATTGAAGTATTTGCTAGAAGAAGAGTTACATATTACAGTGGCTTAACATAGCATTTTCTTGCTTCCTGCAGCCTTGTTCTAGGCAGGGTGTGTTCCAGCTGCTTCTTCTGTGTTCTTTGTATAAGCTATACACAGGCACTTGCTCATTTGTGTTCCCTGGTAATTTTTTTTGAAGTATTTGCATGTGGATATAACAATTGCTGTAATACAACCGGGCTCCGGAAACACCCTGAGCTTCCACAGCCATCTCATGCCCCATGCAACACTAATTATGTGTTACTTTAAGCATCTTTGCTTTGTTTGGGCTTGTTATAAGTTTTTCCATGCATAAAATGTGCTTGGACATAGCTGTACATAAGCGTTAGCAAGAGCATGTGGCAATACCTAGTGATATCTAAACACAGGAGAAATCCGAATAAATGAGACTGATTTGATCTGTAGGTGACTTTCTGCTGTGCTGTCATTGCCTGTAAGGATCCTAATTGGTGTCTATGTTAAATTTCAGACATAAATTGAAGTGTGTGTATATTGCAAAATTTTGACTAATTTGACAAGAAATTCAGGCTGATCTTTCCGTTAACCACACCATTAATAACTGCAAAAATTGCCAGAGAATCTTCTATTTTAAGCAAATTTGGTTTGCAAATATTGCAGGTTAATTTATCTGAGATCTCTTTTGCTGCCTGTGTTTTGCTTCCGTTCCAGATGCTGTATCTGCAGCCGCATCCCGGTTGCCTGGATACTCTGAATTTCCTCAGGGCAATTGCTAATCAATGTGCAGTCGCAGCTAGGTGAATCCCACAGACAGCAGCCAGATCTGTCATCTAAATGTAGAAATCTGTAGCAGAATGTGGTCTGGGAAGAGAACAGACAAAACACTGTAGCAGGAGCTCGGCTCCAGGAATCAATTCATTCTGTGCTAATCAAACACAAGCACTCTTGCTGGATTAGATAAGCAGAGGCTCTTCTGCTAAAATTAAGGGTCAATTGTTTTGCTTCTTTTACAGTGCAGAGAAGAAGGGCTGCATCTCAGAAAATAAGACAATTACATTCATAATTACATTCCAAGTCTTTGTGTCAAGACCTTGCTTAATTTGGCTGCTTATCTCCAAGTCTCTTTCCCAAAATACCCATTTACATGAATACAGTAGCCTACGAACTGCTTTTTAAAAACACGAGATGTTAATGGAGTCCTTGTTAACACAGAGTGGTAGCTTTGAAGATCAGATGCACTTCTCCTGGACGCAGAGTCCTCTGTGCTACACGGCGGCTTTTGAGTTGCTTGGGTTTTTTTATAATGGCAAAATTATGCCTCACAGTGGGCGTCAGTAAATTCAGAACTGCGAGAGCTCTGCTTGCTACTTTCCTGAGAGGCAAATGCATTGCTGGTCCCAGGCCTAAATCTCTTCACAGCAGAAAAGCAAGGCAAATTCTCCTCCCCAGAGGAAGAGAATAGCTGCAGCAATGCCAACACCTGCAGATTAAAGTGACTGAAATATACGGTTTGGGACCAGAAACTGATGTTTTACCATTAGGATTAATGCTGAAGCTCATGCTTGACCCTGCACACAGCTCCCCTACCTTCTTTCCTCTTTCAGTGTCAGCTCTGCAGCCCTGTCCCACCCCAGCAGCCTCCATGATCTCAGCTTCCCTCTCAGCAAGGTTAAACATCTACTTTCCAATCTTTTTCCACCTTTGACCCTTTCGGGTTGCATTCTTGTAGTTCTTTTGAAATGTGCATTTCTACCCATTCCAGAAACAGCATTTTGGGTGGATGAAATCCTTTCAGCTGTAATTGAATGGTGATTGACAAGTGGTTTTAGGGATTGGATTCATAGTTATTTTACTTAACGGTAGCTAATTGGTGTATTTTTGCGAATTATATTTCAAATTCCAGATCACACACACACACAAAAAATCTTATCTGTGAATTTACAGCCCATCAGAGGAATATTTAATAAGAATGGGTTTTAGTTTGAAATAAAATAAGTTTTCCATTACCACTAGCTTCCTAAACTGTCAAAAGAAAGTTCTCTTGGCTGACAGCATTGCTTTAATTCGTAAGCTGCAGGACGGGGTAGAAGCTGCTGCAGATTGCTTTCATTGATTATGATCACTGCTTGAATTGGCAGAGGAAGAAGCGTTATGATGTTGAGAACATGTCTTATTGTTGTGATTAGCTGTTACCAAAGTCTAATTACTGTGCATGATGCTAAAATGTGTAAGCTGCTGACACTTGGAGATAAGGAGATGAAAAGAAATCAACTCGTTCCGAAGAGCTGTTCTGGGTTTTTTTCATTGTTATTGTTATTTTTCTGCACTCTCCTGAGTGGTGCTTTAGAGTGCATGGATTAAGTCATGGGTTTGCCTGTAAAAGTTGCCGTCAAACTTGTGTCGTCGTTAAATAAGCATTAGGCACCAAGGGACTAAATAAAAGAAGGGTTAGTGAAAGGTGATGACAAGGAATTCATTGAGTTAATGGTATGAGCATCTGCTGAGTGAATACATTGTTATTAGCTATTAATTTGGTTGCTGTAGACAGGATCCAAATGTGATTGAGAAGAGGGTAAAACTTAGGAGACCCATTCCCATAGGAATCAGGCATAGGAAAGTGCCATTTCTGCCATGTTGTTTGCTTCAGAACTGGCCTTTCCACAGACAAGTAGAGGTTTTTCACTCTCTTCATCAAGAAATCTCCTTCGCACAGGAGAGAGGCAACTCTGTTCCAGCTTTGGGACATCTCATTAGGGACACAGTCCTCAGAAGTCCTGCAGAGCTTCACCTGAGCTGAGGGGGAGCTCAGCGCCCCAAGGAGTTGTGCCATAGCCACTATGCTGACTTCAGAAAATGTTTTGGGATCCTCTGGGATGACAGATGCTTGTGTATGCACATGTAACGTGCTGTTAATAATTAGAGCTGATTGGATATTCAGTACAAATTACACTGGATATGAAGTAGCCCCTTCTTTAGTCTTACAAGTGGCGCACAAAACACTGTTAAAGCATATTTTTAAATGTATGTTTTTTCATAAACATTGACAGATTTAATTTGAACTAATAATGTCGAGTCTGAGTGTTTTAAAACTCTTGCTGGGCTGTTCACTCTCTGTTATTAATGGTGCACGTTTGGATTTCTGAGTCACAGGGTAAATATTTTCTCTTGTGAATTTCCAGGATTAAACATAAGTTTTGATGATCATTTTAAGTGCCAGTCCCTTCCTAATGTGTCTGCCCCCACGCCCGGGCCCGCGTGCCTTATCTTCAAAAAGATGTGCTTGGAGAAGAGCAATAGGTGTGACTGCATCCAGGAAACACGAGGGAAAGAGAGTATTTCCATTTTCTCTTGTTCTCTGTGTCTCCTGGAAGCAGAGTCAGAGCTTTCTTTTGCAGTTGTTCATCATGAGCTGAGTCGTTTGCCAAACCAGTTGTCCTTGTGTGAATCTGAAAGAAGAGCTGTGATTTTTTTTTTTTTTTTTTTTAATATTAACTCAGGCTGAATCTGCCTCCTGTGGAGGAAAAGGAAAAGTTCAGCCCCAATGGCTGCATTTCTTATGTTCTGCAAAACAAAACCTAACACATGCACAGCCTTCAAATTAATATTTGTTCTTTGTATATGTTCATATGTACTTGTAGGGATCCTCTGAGATATCGCACTTGTGTTGGTAGAAAATAATAATTCACTAATAGTAGTACCAACAACCATGGCTGGTTTGAAAAGTGACCAATGATTTCTGTGTAAGCAAATCTGAAATGCTTTAGAGGAACCTGCTTTTCTGCTGAGGAACAGCTCTCTGTGGACTGCTAGGAACTCCAGCTTATTACTAGAGGAGCTGAAAAGGAACAAATCTCAAAGATATAATCATGTATTTCTCTATAATTGAGGGAGAGGTGGTAATATCTGTGCTACGTTCTCGTCCAGGCGAAATAAAAAGCTACACTAGCAACATCTATATATCCTCTTCATTGACTTTGTTGCATCCATCCTGAAAAGGTTTAACCCTTTACAACAGAGCTGAAGTAAATGTCACACAAAATAATGATCTGCAGTGCCATAAATAAAAGCTGCTCTCACATATATGGCAGGCATGGGGCACTCTCCTTAGCAATTAACATCCTTTGAAAACACACATTTTGTCTGGAAAACCAAAAAAACCCCAAAGCAACCAACCCACTCCCCACTCTCCACCAAACCCCGAAGTACTGGCATTCTTCGGGCGATATGCTGGTTAGGATGGCAGTGGGATCTATTATCCTTTTTCTGCCCACCTACCTTTGTGTTTTTCCTTTGCACTCTCCCGCCCTCATTCCTTCTCTTTTTATATAAAATAGTTCTGCAGTATGTAGAGCATAAGAATCATTTCTCTAGCAGAGACTGCAACCTGCTTAAGAAGCCTCCATCCCCATTAGAGGCTCTTTCCAGAAGAAGTAATTTCCTTCTCCCTATAAATTATGCATCAATGTACATTTAAGATTCTGAAATGATGAACAGAAGATGAAAGAGCTGAGGAGTGTTGCTGCTTCTATGGTGCTGAATCTACGCCGTTGTACACAGGCTCAAACACACCTTGTTAAGAGAAACCGGCACGTGTTGCTGTCCTGGTACTCTGGCAGTAAAAGTGTGGAGATAGGAGTTCCTCTGACTTCTCCTGGTGTCCCTTGCTCCTGATGTGTCTGGAGAGCTTCCAGAGTCACAGGTTGAGGTCTGCAAGTGCTGGGACATGCATGATCCGTGTGTTCTTCTTACCTTACAGCTGACAACACCCACAGTGTTGTTAGGGCTGTAAGGGACTTAAATGCTCTAACAGGAAAGGCAAGTCAGTCAGCTAAAGATAAGTTGAGATAAACAACTAGTTCTTAGATGCTGAAATAAGGATGTTTTTTTAAACCTCAAGCGTGTGATGGCCGAGCAGTATGAAATGTCTTGGGTGAGTAAGACGACTGCATGCAGCGGTGGGGCAGGTCCATGCAGAGCTGCATGGCTAACTTTAAACTCAGTGTAGTAGCTCAGTGTATGAATGCTGTTGTTGGCTTCTACAACAACAATACATGTGCATGTGTATAAAAATAAATGAAAAAAGCCCCAACTTTTTTTAGCATAGGTGAGATTTTAAAGTGCTTTTGCACAATCTGCCTCTGATGTGTTGTTGCCAGTGTTACAGGGGTGATAAAGAGGCATGTACACTTTCTGGGGAACGGGTATTAAATATATAATGTAGTTATGTTTTGAAAAATTGAAAAATGCTTTTAGGTTATCCGTAACCAATGGAGAACAGTGAAGAGTGTAATCAAATGTATGTGATATTTTAGAGAAGAATTTTGTGCTGCTGCCACAGTTGAAGCTATGTGTATGCATCCCGACAGGGGCCTATACAATGTTTTAAGGGAGAGCATCCTTTATATTTTGTCATGTCAGAGGGTATGGTTATTATTAAGTTCACCCTTGGAATCTGAAGGTGGCAAATGAAAATTAATGGTAATTCTTGTAACAGGAAATTTGGGGAGTTTCATGTTAAACTGTTGTAGATCACAGATCATTGTATAAAAAGTAAACAATGTACCTTGTAATACGCCTGAATTCCTATAATGCCCAGTGCAGCAGGAACACATTGCAGACCTGAGGTTCCTGTAGAGCGTTTGAGGGCAGGCCAAGCACTACTGTGGTGTTTGAGATGAAGTAAAACAGGAACAGTGAAATACCTCTGTGCAGTTCTGGCATCGATGAACCCACACTTATTCTGTATTTCTTCCATGGTCACTTACAACAACAGTGAAGCATCCCAGGCACTTTGCCCTGTGCATCACATCTGGAGATGGGTGCCAAGAGCTGAGCTTTTGCATAAGTGTGGGCGCGTCTTTGTCCCTTCAAGTTTCGCTTTAAGGTCTGCTTGTTCACTTCTACCCAAGTTGACCCAACTGCTGAGTTTCCTCTTTGAAGGAAGCAGTGCCACGTGGTACCTTTCCTTTTCTCTCCTTTGACAAATTTTCTTTTAGAGAGAGAATAGTTTTTGCTTTTTAAATGCAACATCCACTCTAAAAGAACCTGTGTATTAAAGCAGGCCATTGAGCCTTTCATCACTTATCTGGGTGATGGCAGTCATGAATTTTTTATTTTCTGCAGGGCTTACTCCAGATCTGCCACAGCATTGTGTGGGTGCACACATGTAAAAAGGCTACTAATTGAAATTCAGATGTAACAAGATGAAGTTTTGCTATTCACCGTGACTGCCTTTTGTTTTAGCCCTTGTACGCTCAGTGCACCTAAACAATGCAACCATTGCTTCTTCTTTTAGACTCAACAGAAATAACTTAAAAGGCAAGAAATATTTCTGTGTCTGCTCTAGAGATGAAATGTGCCCCTCCAAAATGGGAATGCTGCGTGTTATTTATTTATTTACTTATGTACTTGTGGGGAGAGACAGAGATTTTAATGGAACAGAAAATAAAATAAAATAGAAATCTTGCTGCTATAAACTGCTCTCTTCTGAAGATGCAAATGTGTTTCTGTTGCCTAGGTAACTATTATGGAACGCCCAAGCCTCCCAGCCAGCCCCTCAGTGGGAAAGTGACTTCCACCGATGCTTTGCAAAACCTGCAGTCTGGCTCCAAGCAGTCAACTCCAAAGCGAACCAAGTCTTACAATGATATGCAAAATGCTGGCATAGTGCATACAGAGAATGAGGAAGAGGATGATGTACCTGAAATGAGCAGTAGCTTCACAGGTAAAATGAGAATATCACAGTCCATCAGTTGCAATACTGGGAAAGGTTTTGGGAAGGGAATTTTCTTGTCTTTTTGTTTTTCATGGGTTTGCTGTAAAAGTGTCAATGCCAGACAGAACTGGCCAACAGCACTGGGATGGCAGGTGTCTGGGTGTGGACAATCATAGGCGTGGCTGTGTCTCCTAAAATGGCCTTGTGGGACTGAGCTTATAAGAAAAAAATGGGGAAAAGCTTAAATCCATCAGTTGCAGAAAGTTCAAGGAAGAGTTGAGCTATGGTTGACAGTTCTGTTCGTCATAAACAGTATGAAATGAGTCAACTAGGATACTGCTCCTTCCAATATATGTTGCTGTCCTTTCTCCTTCCTTACATCTGGAGATATCCATCACATGCAGTTACTAGATCCTCTTCTCCAAGGTATCTTCCAGCAAACCAAAGGCTGCTTGCTGCAGCAGAGATCTGAAGCGTGGGTACGAGTTCTCTGTTTTTATGAAGGCTTTGTGTCCGGAACAGAGATCTCAATCCTACCATGGCTACCTTTGAACATTGGCTGGAAGATCACTGGAAACTTTTGCAATCTAAAGTCAAGTGCTCTGTGGGCAGATTCAGAGCAAAATACTGTTGGAGGTCAGTTGGGTTTCCGCAGAAATGTACTGGAAGGTTGTGAAGCTCTGAGGGGCAAGAGCTCTTCTCCATGTCTGTGGTCTTGGTGTTTGTCAGCTCAGATTCAAACACTGAATTCATCTTCCTAGTTCTCTTTGAGGTAGGTGCTTAGCCAGCAGCATTATTCACACCTTCAGGCCTTTCACAGCCGCTTGCTGGGGTGCTCAAAGTTACTGGCGCTTGGTCTCTTGTCCTCTGGTCACTTCCTACCACCGTGACAATTTCCCTTCCCAGCCTCTGATGAGCCATAGGAGCTGTCGTGCCAGTTCCTACCTGCCCAAGTCTTGGCTCTAACACCTGTATAGAGCTTTAAAAGGATTTAGGCTGAGATTTAGTTTTGCACTTTGCAGGCCAAGTTGTCAAATGGCTTTGAGGGTTGTGCTCTGTTGCATCTTCCTAACCCAAATCACTCCTGGCTGTTCGAATCCCTTGCAGGCTGGAGTTTCTGTCTCTGCTTACCAGCTCCTTTGCAAAGTTTTGTACTTAAGGGCAGTTTCTCACCTGCTGTGCCGTGGCAACAACCTCAGCCCTTTTCACAAGACTGGATTTTGGGAGGAAGGTGAGGAAGATGCTGTTTGGCTTCCTTGCTGCCTGTCTCAGTTTAGTGCCCCTGATCTGACTCTAGCATCATTTCTCTTCCTTGTTGTCCTTTACAAGAGGAAATACTGCAAGGCGCAGTTCATTTGTTTCAACATTATTGTACCCTAGCCCCTTGCCCCCATTAAATGGGCACAGAATCAAGAAAAGAGTTATTTCTTGTGTAGCAAAGTGATTCCATATGCTTATTTCACATGTAAGTGTGCTAGCCATATTAAAATGCTCCTGCTTTCTTAGGAGACTTCTCGATGACTTGTGTTTTCCAGACTTTGGCATGTTTACACTTGCAGTCTTATGCTGGCGATGATTCATTCATGCTTCTTTATCTTGTCAGCTTCTACCTAAAAATATCGAATGCCAGGAAGGCTAGAAAGCAGGCAGCTTGAGGGTACTGGTGCAGTCTGGATCTTTCTCTTCCCTCTTCTCCCAGTTTATTGTTTTCAGTATCTTACCTTTTGGTAAAGGCAATACACAGACTACAGTTAGCACAGGAGCTGCAATTAATGTGCCCCCTGCAAAACCCAGGGGTGTGGTCTGTGAGCTGAGGATGTCAGTGGTCTCTGATCTAGAGAGTGGAGGCCAGATCTTGGCTGTAAAGCCCTTTCAGTCCTGCTGCTTGGGGACTTGGCATAGCATGGCACTGATTTCTCTGTCTTTAGCTGAGTTTGTTGCCCACTGTGTGTACTGGAGACTGATGGTCTCAGGTGGTTTGGAAGCACTGTCATCAATTTTCAACAGCTTCAAGAACCAAACAGAGAAAATCCCTTTGGTAGACTCAGGCGTAATTTTAGAACTTGTTTGTTGTTGCCAAAACCTCTCTGTGAGAGAATTAGGGGCACAGACCTTGTTTGTGGAGACCATTTACTGTGGTTAGGGATGGTGGGATAGAGCAACAATGTTTCATGGATACTGCTCAAAACTGCTTGGATGTAAGCAGCAGAAATGTTTCCTTAGAGGCGGAAGGGCAAGATACATCATAAAATAATGCTGAAAGACTTTGACTTGAAGGGTACAGTGATGAGCCATAGAATAAACCTCCTCAGACAGCTTGAACAGGCACTGGTGAGCAGCAACATGTGGATGTACAGTGTAGTGGTGACATTTGTTTTAATTTCTAATTTAAAAAAATGCACTGCACTGAAGCTCTTCACCATTAGCCTGTTGCTTTTGAGCTTCTGGCTACCTTCTGCACTTGCACAAATCTCCCCTTTAGATCATTCTTCCGACAGGAAATTTTATTCTCCTAATCCCTGTCCCACAATCTGCACTGCAGGAGTGAACCTGTAAGTGTGCTCAGAAGCCTGTTGAACTCATCTTCACCAGTGAGCCCTGGCCTCAGACAGGTTGGAAGCCTCTGGTACCTCATCAGGGCTTATTAGAGTGAACTCAGTAGCTGATCACAGCTTCTGGTGTGTGCTGGTGAGGGTCCGCCTGGCAGGGTGTGTGTGGGCAAAGCAGGCTCACCCCTGCTAGCAAAAAGACTGCAGAGTCTCTGCCCTCGGTTCATCTGTTGCTGTGACTTGCAAACTAAAAAGCAAAGAAAGGAAAATGGTAAGGATAAACCCAGGGCAGCAAATGGGAGGAGAAGGCGACCGATTTTCAATTTTATTTGTGCTTATTTATTCTACAGCAGAGTCTGGCGACCAAGACGAGCATAATACGCATATCGTAAGAGAGACAGCCCCACCGTCCGCGATCGATAGCCACACCAACGTTCCCACCACGGAACCATCTCAGAACCTCCCTCAATACCTACCTCCTTCTGCTGAGGATAACCTAGGTCCTCTGCCGGAAAACTGGGAGATGGCCTACACCGAGAATGGAGAAGTCTATTTTATAGAGTAAAGCACATTCTTTTCATTCTAATTCCATCTCTACCACACTCTCTCTCTCTCTGGGCATAAGTGAACCTCCATGGATGCATTTTTTGTGTGTGTGTATTAAATATTTAGTGTGTTCAGTTATGTTGTAGGCTATAAGTTCTTTACTGCTTGTGAAAGGGTTTTGCATTTCCTGATTGGATTAGCATCCAAATTACTCCTGAGTTCAAAGGCAGGGGGAATTGCTCGTTTTATAAGGGGAGTTACAAAAGCAACAGACACATATAAAATATAGCCCTTTTTTTTTTTTCACCGGTGGAATGAAAGCTCCTAATTGAGAGGGCTGAGACTTCATTTCTGGAGCCTGCCTCTGCATAATGCAGCAGAGAGAATTCCTCTGGTCATGTGCTCAGGCAGCAGCACAGCCAGGGAATGGACTTTGTGTGTTGTCCTCTTGTCAGAGCAAATGGGCCAAGTGTGTTAACATGCTCCAGTGGATTGCAGAAGGCACAGCTCAGCGCAGAGCAGGCACAGTAAGTTTGGAAAAGCAAGAAGTGCCTCATGCTTTGCAGTCATTGCCTAAGAGCTGAGTGCTGTCAGCAGTTTTATGATGATATTGATTTTTTCATGCCATAAATAATAGCCTGTAATTATACTTGTCTAGATTTATTGAGATAGGAGTAACTTGTAAAATGGGACCTGGTAGTGAAAGAAATTTCTTGCACAGAGTTTAACTACACTTTAAAATTCAATTAGCTTTTGAAACTCAAGCCCTTAGCTTCCAAAGCGGAGGAACTGGGTGAGGAATTCATTTTGGATTTGATGGTCTGCTTAATGTGGTCTTGGAAACTGGAGTCCTCTCCTCACCAGACACCAGTGGCCAGCAAGTAGAGAAACCGCCCTCTGCTGATGCCCGTCGTGGTACTCTGGAAATTGTGCCTGGCTCAGGGCAGTAAGGGGAGCAGTCCTGCTCCTTCGTCAGCAAGGGGGACAGGGACAGGTTCATCAGGGCAGGTTTTCCCTTGGCTGCAATGTCAGGGCAATACATCAGAGCAAAGTGCTGGGAAATAGGAGGAGCTGGGACGACTCAGCAGCTCTTCACCAGCTGAGGAGAGGGCTGCTGTAAAAAGGCTATTTTCCAAGGTGCTCTCAATTACATGAAGAGGCTCCGCCAACCCTTGGTGTAAGCTAAAGTCCAGGAGGCACAATGCTAATTCTCATCTGCTGCATATCACATGAAACTGAACTGTGCTATTTATCCTGAATATGGTGGTTTGCGCCTCATTATGTCCTCAGGGAGCCTCATTCTTTGCTGCACTTTCTGGTTTTAATGTATATAATACAGCCTGAGTAATAGCCCATGTAGCCTGCCATTTTCCTCCCTGGAAGAGGACACATGATGAGTGCTAAATGCTGCCCAACAGCTGCTTGCTCCTTGTTTGGTCCCCACCTGGGCCCCTGCTGTCCTTCCTTAAAGGTTCTTCAGCAAAAGCTTCTGCTGCTGCCACCAGTTTCCCCAAACCCCATCCCCACAGCGACTATGCTTTCTGTGTGCATGTGTCCTCTTAGCAATGCAGGACTGTAGCACCTTAAATACTTTGGTAGACCTTTTGCAGGAGAATTATAGATGCGGTGGAAAAATATAGCTTGTGTGCATGACTGTCTGAAAATCTGGCAACACACCAACTGCTTCCTTCCCCGCAGTGCAGACCGACCATTTTGAGGATACACATGCAGAGGGGCTAATTTTGTGCGAGAACGTGTTAGTGTGGATGCAGCACTGAATTACTGCAGTTCTATTAATTCTAAGGACACCCCGAGCCTAGAAACAATTTAGTTTGATTTGTATCAAATTAAGAGAGCAAGCTAATGAGCTGTGTGGACCTGAGCTGGATCAGATGTCAGTACCATCATCTGCAGCACTTTGGGTTATCGAGGCAGGATGCTGAAGGGGGAACAGTATGGGAACATCAGCTGCTTGCACAGAACCAGCACAGGTCCGGTGGGACCAGAACTGCGTGTCAAAGAACTGATCTTGATGGTTTGTAGCTGTAGCAATTTGGCTCTTGAGATATGTTTCTCTGGTGCTTTAATTGGGATGTTCATTACCCAAAGTATCCCAGTCCCTCATTACCCTGCATGTGGATCTCTGCATGTTACAGGTCTAACACTATTTTGTCCCTCTGAGCGTGTGATCTGAATGGTGTTTAGCTATATCTTCTGTGCCTCAGCAAACCATGCTGTTGGGAGCCTTTGGTGTGTGAGACAAGATATATGCAAATATTTCCTTGCTTCCCTCTCACCACTCACTTTCTCAGTGAGGCTACAGGCTCGTATTTATAAATTGGCAGAACCCGTCTGCTTTATTGCTGTTAATTTGCCTGACTTGCTGAATTTCTGCCATTCGGTCTTCTAGTTGATGATTAATTGCTCCAAAGCATACAAAAGGATTAAACATAGTTGTTCATCCTGCCTTGTGAGGGCTGGATAGCAGGATGAGGAAAACAAGGACTTTTTATTTATGTACTTGGATCCTAGGACCAGGGTAGTCCCCTCATCTTGCAATAAAATACAGGTGTGCTGGTCGGCTGTTATTTCCTCAGAGATCATAGCCCTCATTATAACATTTCCAGCTTCATGAGACTGTTGTGAGGCTAAGGTTAAGTTTGTAAACCTCTCTGAGACCTGGAAGGAGAAGTAAATAGCATTACTATGGTATTGAAACTTTAAACTGTTAAGCAGTGTTAAAGGCTAAGCTAGATAAACGATACCTCAGGGACTGGAGGACTGTCTTTGCAGGTTATGTCTACAGTGACATCAGGTTGTAGAAGAGGCATTATTTTACGAGACTGTCTCTGTAAGCATATGAAATTATGGGAGAAAATAATTTCTAGAAAATTTATTTTAAGCATGTTTACTATGCAGCCTTCACCGCCGGGACTGGCATCGCAATACTATCAGGGGACTTGTAGAAAGGAACAGTTGAAAGTAAAGCTCTTCAACTTCCATCAAAGGCTTTTCACAGAACATTTTTGTATAATTAAAAAGTTTTCACTGGAAGTGTTGGTTTTGACTAATGCTTGGGTCAACTCTAGGCAAATGTCCAAGGTCTTCTGCAGCAACAAAGGTCGCTGCATGGTTTAGGGAGGAACTTTATTTTTGTCAGGAGGCAAAAGGCTCAGAAGCAACTCCTGGAATTAAGAAACAAACCACCACAGACAGAACTGGAAATTGATGTTAGGTTTATAGTTGGACTTGATCTTAAACGTCCTTTCCAACCTAAACCATTCTGTGATTCTGTAATATTGCAGGTTTCACATGCGTCTTTCCACTCAGGAATGCTGATCTGTGATTTTTCACTTTCCACCTTTGTGTTTTCAGTGCCAAGACTCTTGTGATTTGGTAGACTAGTTTGCAAAATGTCAAGTTGTAATGCCATTTCTTCTGAAGCAAAAGTATGCCTTCAGGTCTATTGAATAATAAGGAGGATATATACTTTTATGTCACTGATACTTCAGTTCAGCTTTATTAACAAAGGTCATGTTTCCATTTTTGGTTTCCAGCCATAACACAAAAACAACGTCTTGGCTAGATCCGCGGTGCCTGAACAAACAGCAGAAGCCTCTAGAAGAATGTGAAGATGATGGTAAGAGACTGAAAATAGTGAAATAATAATGTGTTTGGTCCATTTCTAGGTGACTTTCTTCCTCTACTTTCCCCCTTTCTGATAACCTGTGTTCAGAAATACTTAAAAAAAAGGCTTATTAGTAAGTGTATAGACACAGTATCCATTCTGTTGTTGTAGAATCACTGTCTGTTTATCTAAGATAGCCATTGAGATGGCAGATAATTAATAAAAATAAGAGGTCTTAGAAGTAAAAGGCCTTTGTTTTTGCAAAGGCTGTTGAGTAGTCACTGATGCTGAGCAAGACTCAAAGCTTACTAACATGTTTGCTCCTTGGATCGCTGTGTAGGAGGAAAGCAACTGAGTCTCTGTGTGCTCCATTGTGTTGCACTTCAACCACCTGCTTTACACGAATTGAAAGAGTTGTGTTATTATTTCCTTGTTTGAGCAGAAATAACTCAATTACTTCACTTCTATGGTTAAATTCTGACAGTTCACTTAGTGTTATGATTGCTTAAAACAAATTCCATTTGAAAGCGTAAATTTTTGCCACTGAAAATTTCACTGATGTAATTTTGTATTCCTTGAGATGTTGGAAATGCAAGCCACTGTCCAATTTAGAGCAGCCACAGGCAGGACTGCTAAAGGACATTCTTTCCCTGCATCCTTTAGGAGATACTGGAAGGAAAAGTAAATAATGATGAAAATAACTTAAAAGCTGGGGAAGACCCATTTGGAAATTTTGGTCTACTGACCAGGAAAGGTGGTGTTTTTCTGATGCATTATTTTGGTTAGCACAACGCTCTCATGGTAGGCGTATCTTAAAAATGGAAGGGTTTACTTTGTCAGTGTTGGTGCTGTCATTGTAAAATTATTTTTTGTAACATGATTAGCCTCCTACTGGTGTGAGTCAGCTCAATAAGAATTATAGTTTTATTTTGGAAAAGAATCAAATAAATCCCTTTTTTTCTGGAAGGTTCAAACCTGGCCTCCAGAACTGATGTTACTGTCTTTGCACATGCCGTTTTCCAGCCTCTGCTTCTTTTCACCTGTGAGATTTGCAGGCTGTGAGGATCTGCCTGTGCAACCTTCAGTCCCGTGATGAAGCAGGTCACCAGCTTCCTATTGCACAATGCGGCGTTCCCCCAAACCACAAGGATGTGCAGAGCCCAGGCAAAAACTGAGTGTACAGAGCTGAAGCGTGTTTCAGATCCTTAGCAACTGGCGTCGTCTGTCAAGGAGTGAGTGGAGGAAGCAGGATTAATGAAGGCCCTTGCTCTGCACCTAAAAATGGATATGTCAGTGGGTAATCGGAACTGGAAGGAAGTTAGCGAATGCAGGCAAAGCTCCCTCCTCCTTGCAGTTAAGCGTTACTGGCAATTTAAAGGAGGGGTTGCTAAGTCTCAGCATAAGCTTTCCTCTTTCAGAGGGCAGTGTTCCCTGAAGCACAACTTCTGTCCTGGCTCTCTCTACCAGCAAAAGTGCCACTGCATCAATAGCCCTGGTGATGCCATTAAGCAGCAAGAACCACTGTGGGTCAGCATGCGTTGTGCTGTGCTTTGAGCCAGGGCACGGTGCAGCCGTAGGATGGGTCAGCAGTGAGTGGCTAAGGTCTTCCGTTCAATGGCTTTAAGTCTCCTCACAGAAGAGAAGTTTTTCTCTTGTCCTCTTAGCAATTAAAAAACAAACATCAGAACAATTTATTTTATTGGTATTAGAAACTCACAGCTGGTACTTTTGTATTTAAATAGGTTAGTATTTTTTGCAGAGTAGTGAAATTTTTGTTTATCAGGTCCTTAAAATCAGCTAATTTCATCTTCCACCACGCCTTTTCATTTCATTCACCAAGTTGCTCATTAGTGAATATTTTTAACATTCAGTAGTTAAACCGGTTGCTTCATAGGCACAGCAGTGCACTGCACTGTTTTGCTTGGCTGCTCTGATCTTACTTTGCACATAAGAATAATTATATCTCAGGAAACATGAATACAGAAAAGGGAGAAGGTTATTTTTACTGCATCATAGTAGCTGGACGCTTTTGGCAAGGGTTGCTGTTGGGTGTATTTCCTCTGAAGTCAGTGAGACTCCTCCTCTGTCTTGTTTGTTGTGTGTATGTGTGTGTGCCCAGGTTTTCAGGCTGAATCCCATCCTGTTTGTGGTTTTTGTAAATATCAGATGTTGTTTCAGACTTGTTTGGGTGCAGTTGCCTTGTGTTCCTTCTTCACGAGGATTTGTGTTCTTTCTTCATAAGGATGTGTGTCCCTAACATGTTTGTGGTTGTTTGAAGTTGTGCAGGCTATCAAAGGAAATTGCGATTCATATTTCACACTAATGGTCCTAAACAACTGCTTTGGCGGAACAGTGGTATTTTAGGTGTCCAAACTTTCAAAAGCAATGCTGTGGCACCACATCTGTTTGCTTCTGTTATTCATGTACATGGCTTATGCTTCACTTTTGTTAGGTCCAAGATTGTTTTTACCATCTTTGTTCTGTTTTTGTCATCATCCTTCATATTCAGACTGCATTATTATTATTTATAGGCTAGCAATACTTTAATCATCTGTATCACTGTTAACTTATGAATATGGAGCAGATAATGATAAATGGAGCAAAAGTGAATATTGATGGCTTTGTATGTTTGAAAAATTATCTTTTTGTCCCAGGTGCCCCACTAAAACTGGTGCATTCCTGTGTGTGTGTCTCACCAGTGCATCTGGACTTCAGTGTGGACCGTTGCCTCTGGTTAAGCAAGGCACTTTGCTTCGTGTCTGTCTTAAATCATCTGAGTAGTTACAGTGGAGTCAATTGGACCTTGTATGCACATAAATTCAGATACTTTCTTGTAAGCCTTGCTACATTAGTTCTTATTTAGAGGCAAGGTTTTCCTCTCAGATTTCTTCTTTAGTATTCAGGTCGGTCCTTCTGATGGATCCATGTGTCTACAGAATGGATTGTGAAGGTCGGACCATACAGATCTGAGGGAGAAACTTCACTTCAATGGAAACAACACAAGTATATTACTTCACCATAACAAACTGTGGCATGGAAGTAGACAATTGATACAGATACTTTGAGAATGCAAGAACCAGTTCTTTCATTGTCTACATCAGATCCATCAATATTCTGAATGCTGAAGTGTGGTAAATGGAAAGCTTGGGCTCGGTCTGTAGAAAATTAGTGTCGGTTCTGCTGTTTGCTGGAGGGAATTTCTTGCTTGGTGCTGGTATCTGAAATTTTCTTTTAATTTTTTCTGTCTCATTTACTGCTCTTCCCTTGGAGAAGAAGGGGTACACACGGAGGAACTGGACAGTGAACTAGGTAAATCATCCATCTCTCGTTTTGATGTTTGACTTCAACTGCACTGTTTTAAGCCTTTAATTACTTACTTTCTTTTTCGTATCATTTTACATCTTTCAGTTTTTTTATTTCAAGAAGCCTAGTTTATCAGCAAAACTTCCCTAGCACAAAAAGCATTAATCTTCCCCTAGCTTCAGTTCTACAGAGTTTTTCTTAGCAATTCAGAGTTTGAAGAAAGCTGGAGAGCCTTAATCTTGCAAAGTTTGTTTAAAGTTGCTTCCTCCTGGACTCTGCAGAAGTCAGGATTTTTGTCACTGGCATCCCTGGCTCCAGGAAAAAGCTTGTAGATGCCAAAGCTGAAATCAATTAGCTAATGATGTTTTTTGTTTTTTATTGGGGTCAAAGACATTTCCCAGACAAGAGAAGCAAAGTGTGATTTAGAACGTTTACATATGACATAGCTTGCTTCTGCTGAGCTTGTGAATGAAACAGCTGAA
This sequence comes from Phaenicophaeus curvirostris, assembly GCF_032191515.1. Lineage (NCBI taxonomy): Eukaryota > Metazoa > Chordata > Aves > Cuculiformes > Cuculidae > Phaenicophaeus > Phaenicophaeus curvirostris. Next base: position 7,234,348 of record NC_091402.1, on the reverse strand, counting down.
AATTTTGCCTCAGTAGATGATTTTATAAACAGATGATTTTCGATGTTGTGATATGCTTTTATTTGCTGCATCTTGTTCTGAAGAATACTGTCTTGATATCTAATCTCAGCAGTGCTCATTCTGTTCATACTGATGGAGGTAGTTGTTGTTTCTGTTCAGCTATGCTCTAGTGCACTTGGAAAGCTGAAAGGCATAAGAGGTTGCATAGGATTTTATTTCCGCCAGGTCTATTATTACTTTTAAAGAGGACTATATTTACAGTTTATAGTTCTGCATATGGGAGGATTGTATTACCAGAGAATTAACCTCTGGTTTCTGTAATGACTTGCAAGTCAGCGTATTCTGTTCCCCTCTTCTGTGTGACTGATACGGCATCAGCAGCCAGGAGCTATTGAGTGGACTTCTAACACTACTCCAGCAACTGTTCTTCTGGATAATATGCCTGGAATAAGGGTGGAAGCCTGACTTCATTTAATGCAAGAATTTGAAATAAATGACAATTTAACAAAGGGTGCTGTCACTTTAGTGGTACATTAGCATTATGGGCAGCTCATGTAAATAATCAGCTGCAGACTAAGAAACATCAGAAGTAGGTGGATGCATACCAACAAGCTGCAAAGATTTCTCATGAAGGTCTTCACAAAGGGTGACTCAAAATAAGAGAGAGGTTAAAAATTTAGAGCAAACTCGGAGGCAATAATGAAATGGAGATGTTCCCTTCTTTCAGTCTGATATCAGGATTTAATGCAAGAATAGAAGAGCCGATAAAATGGATGCAGGGAAACTCATTAATTGATAAGCCTGACCTCAGTTCTGCAGGCAGTCATGTGCACGCGTGTTCTGCTGGAACATCATGAGATGTTCCGTTTGTTTCAAAAGCAGATAAGCTTTATTGAGCTCACAGCCCATCAATATACTGTTGAGATGCAAATATTGCAGCATAAAGAAAGACATTTTCAAATAGTGCAGTTGGTTTCAGCAGCGTGAGGGAGGAAGCATAAAAACTTATGGACTGTTCACTATCCATAGTCATGATTAGTATAAACTGATTGTTGCCAGATATTTATCTCGTTAACTGATTAACAGTTTCTTTTCTAAATATAAGAAAATTAAACTTCAAAGCATTTGCACAACTTGTTTCCCAAAGAGGTGGATTGGTTATGGAGTAATTCTTCACCTCTCTTTTAACAGAAGGTTTTACAAAAGAACACAGAAACTTAATCTTTGGAGTAGAATTTGACATACACTTGGGCAAATCCTCCTGTACTCAGAGGGAGGATTAAGAGCTGAGTATCCTGAAATCATCTCCGGGTCCTTTATAATGATGTAAAGGTGCAACTGAACTCCTTGGTGATTAGAGAAGTTCTTTTAAGGAATCCATCTATCCTTTCTGTGGGATCAAAAGAGCATCTAAACAAGAGAGTCACAGTAGGAATCCATGCATTTACTCCAGGCTTGAAATTGTAAAACTGGGTGTTTGTCGATCAAATTCACCTGTTGACAAATGCTCGAAGACTGCAGTGCTGCATGGGTGCACCAGAATAAAAAATGTATTGCTCACTCAGACACCTAGTGATGCAAGATGTTTTTGGAAATCTTATATTTGTGATAAAATCTGATGTTCTGGGTCATCTTCAGCTTGGCATGAGAGGTAGAGAAGGGAGATAAATAATTTAAAGCTGTGCAGCTTGACTATGGAGAATATTGCCGTTTGCTTTAGAGAAGTTTCAGAGGCTTTTGAAAGTTGGAAAGAGCCTCTACATAATCAACAAGTAATGTGTTGAAAGCTTCAGGTTTGTGTATTGTTACTTCTGAAAGCATAGGAATGTGTTCCTTAAATGGAAAGCTGCAGAGACAGAAAACTGGAAAGATTTTAACACAATGCCGTTTTTAGGGTTAGGAGAGTGCTGGTTTTCTGACCTTCCATGAAAATTCTTTAAAATAAAAGAAAACCCAAAATCTAATACTAAAACTTTTTGTGAACAAAAGAAAAACAAGACATTATTTGAGCTTTAAAAATAAAAAAAATACCCCACTTAGTAGTCCAAAATTGGTACAAATTATTTAGCAGGAAAATTTGTCAAAAACTTATTTGAAGGCATTTGTGCATTACTTCTCCCTTTCCACTTTCGTTTTTCCCCACCCTTTAACCCCAGCTTGCTCTCTTTACCATTCTATTTCACCGTAGTGCAAAGAATTACATGGCTGCCACAACTTATGCTTGTCCTGATTGTATGCTAGGTCTTAATTTAATTGCACTAAAACTCTTTAACCTAGTCCCACAGTGGTTTTACCACATGCTTTGCAAACCTGAGAGTTCGTTTGCGAAAACACTTTCAAGATTGACCTCTAGATTTCTTTTTCTCACTTACACTTGCACCATGTAAAGGAATATCTGTTTCTGAAGCGCTTATTTCAGATCGATCTACAGATAAAATTGTGGAGTAATTTCATGCCCCAATGTTAGCACTGGCTTGCATTTAGTGGCTTATGTCTCAAGGAATCCAAAGATGGTAGACTCAATAAGGATAAAATAATGATAAGAATGGAAAACTTACCTTAAAATGACACATAAGAGACACGTAGAGCAAAACCCATGCAAACTGGTTTCGTCTGATCTCCAGCCAATTCTGAACACAAACATAAACTTTGAGTAATTAGCCCACATGTGTGTGTATAGATTCTGTTAACCTCCAGTCTGGAGATATTCCTGTCCTTACGGCAACATAGTTCAAGTCTATAAATGCAGAACTAGATAGTTGCACTTAATCTAATTAATGGGCCATTGTTGATTGTATTAGCTCAGCAACTGATGTCAATAATGAAAATACATCTTTGCATTTGATAATAAATGTAGATTGTTTACTATGTCTCGTCAATTTAGTGATAAATTTTGAGGAATTATTTTGCATGGGCTATTTAAACTTGCATTATCTGACAATGACTTTTAAAATTATTACTGTTTTTATTTAAACATATATGCAGTCTGTGGGACAAGAACCACACTTACACAGTCCATAGCATTGTGGAACCTTCTTTCAAGTTGATTCACAGCATTGCATAAGGACACCGCTCCGTATCGTTAATAGGATGATTATTTCAGTACCCACAGCCAACGGGAACACTGTGCTTAAGTGAATGGGACATGGATCAGGCCCCTAAGTAACACATGCAGCTTTAATAACCCTCTGTTGGATGCTTGAAGAGATTTTAATTCATTCATTAATTATAGTTAAAGTACTATATGGAGTCTAGAAAATCAACAGGAACAAAAGTGGATAAGTTTCCAAATGTTAATTTCATCTTCAGAACTGTTTTTTGTTAATTATGCTAATTACAAAAGGAAATCTCTGTTACATGTGTTTGTGACAATGTATGTTTTTGCACTGAGTGCTGTGCAGCAAATACATCTGTGTGTGCCATCCCTACTTGGGTGGATTCCATATGCCAGGCATTTATGTTAAATTAACTTTGTCCTATTTCAAGATGCACTTTTGCTTTGGACTCACGGCTGAGCAATGTGGTGTAAATCCCTAAGAAATGGATCAAAATCCCCTTTTATTGTCAGTGGTGAGCAGAAATGGCTCAGCACTGGTGTGGGAGAGGAAAGGAGTCTCTCTGTTAGTGTGCCACGATTGCTTGCCATAATCTCACCCCTCTTCAGAGGCTGGTGTTAAAATGCCTGTGACCTGCATCGACTTCCACTGGATGCCTCCCTCCAAAGCCACTCTGCCCATGACGGTGAAACTGGGAGGGTACTGGAGGCACTCCCAGATGAAAAACTTGTTGATCGTTTGTTCATTCAATGCAAAAAGCAAATCTGAAATTGACTGGTGTGGGCATCTTCCCGCTGGTTTGCTAACTCAGCACTGGTTGGACAGTCTATGATGTTAGTGCCATGCTATACCAGCCTTTAGAAATAGCCTGTGGTTGTTCTGAGAAGTGTTGAAAGTAAAGTCCGAGCTGCTGCTGAGTTTTATATGCTGAGCAGGAGCAGCTACTTGTCAGAAGAAAAACTGCATTGGAGGATTCAGTAATGCTTTTTCTATTTCCAGAGTTGCCTGCTGGTTGGGAGAAAATTGAGGATCCTGTATATGGTGTCTACTATGTAGAGTAAGTGCTGCTTTCTGGTTCTGGCTGTTGGGCAGAGGAAGGTTTTCCTCTACAGTGATCTGGGTGCTTTGTCAGTAGACTTTCATACCAAAGAGTAGGAGCCACTGGCCCCTAGACAGGCTGGGGGGTGCTATAGGGGCTGGGAGAGGACTGCCCTGCCTTGCCATTCCCCATCCTCTCGTGGGCTCTGGCGGCAGCGCCCTGGAGTAGGGATGGGCTCAGAGGAGACAGGAGCACCCCGGGGAGGGGGCATGCAAGAGCTCCAGCACCTCACAAAATACTTTTGTCCAGAGAATATTAACAAATCTGCAATCAACTGAGCTCGATCCCCTTTGTTTAGTGTTTCCATCAAAATACAAGTGTGCAAAGCAGACCACCAGTTCAGGTACAAATCAGGCATTCAAAAGAGGAATGGATGAGACTGTGTGACCAAACAGCCACAGCAGAGGTTCTTGCAGCAGGCTGTGTTGTGACTAGAATTACAGGTTTAATAGGCCTCTCTCTGGAATTAGAACAGCTTCTCCTTTATGTAGATGTCAGATCTCTCCCTTGGGAAACCAGAGATCTGAGTTTTGTTTCATCACTGACCCCATAAAATGAATTTTTAATTATGTATGTACTCCTGTCTAGTAGGATGGCTTATGATAGCCCTCAGAATAGACATGGAATACAGTTTCTGTCTGCTTTGGCTCGTTTCTGACCCTACCATCTGTGCCTAGGGAAACAAGGTTAGCAAACTGTAATTAAGGCTTGACATTTATTTACCAAAGACATCAAGAATATTTTTCAGCTATTAAATGCCAAGCCAAGAGGTCTTTCCAGCATTTTTTCCCTGTCATTTTGTATGTATATGCCCATTAGTTTTGTGGCACTCCTTAGTGATGAATTTAAATAGAAAAGTAAAAGCAATGAGTTATAAGTTTATTTTACTTACTATCTGTAAGCTAGTAAGATGCTTGTAATATGAGCATATATCTTTGTCCCTGCTAATTCAGGCACTCTATTACCACTTAATAGTTTTTAGAGAGAAACAATTCTATCAGGAAAAAGTTTATATCATGTTTAAAGGAGTTTAAATTTTTTCTTAACTTTCTGAAGATATCTTGAAATTGGAAATCTTTTACAGAACTCATTAAGTTGTTTTTATTTGATTAGCTAAATATTTTCCCAATGATTTAGTATTGATTTTTAGCAGAAAAAAATCTGCACGTAACTATCTAGTGCAATTCTATCAGAATTAACTTGGAAAAAATGGGGTTTTGTTGATTTGCGGGGGCTGATAAAGACACATGGGACAAGAAACTTTGCTTTGGATACAAAGGTGGGCTTTAAGCTGATGTAATTTTCTAAGATCTACCTGCTCCTCTGCTGAAGTAAAATTGCTATTGAAAAGAGTTGATGAGCAGCTCGTCTCCAGTGCACCCAGAGAGTCCTCAGCCTCTGCCCCAGAACCCCAGCATCTCTTGCTGGTGACTGTCCTTTGCTTTCATAAAATAGCTAATGCTCTGCAGAGTGCGTTCCTTGTCTGCTGTGTTTGGAGCTGGGCTGGCTTTTTTCCCCTCATCCTGAGGCTCGTAGGAAGTATTGGCTCTGAACTTCTCATATCAGTCAAAAGCTGATGCTCTTCCAAGGAAGACTGCTGAAGTTTCACCAGCTGCTGGTTTCAACTGGAAGCATTTGCTGGTGGCTAATTCTGGATATACTTCTTGAGTATTTGAAGCCCAGTTTTTCAGTTCATAGCCTGCATCCACACAGATATTTTTAGGACACCCTGTTAGTAGTGTGCATTGATCAGATACCTGACAGGTGTTACCCTTTTTTTGGTTGTGTTTAGTTAACTTCAGTGAGCCAGAGAATGACTGCACCTCTGGGCATGTGGTTAAAGCACGGGTGATATAGACCTGTCTTTTAATATGTAATCAGACAGAGCACCTTTTCTGTTTTAATCTCATTTTTCACAGATAGATCACTACTGTGATGTATTTGAAGGAATTAGTCATTCCTACTCAAAATATCACACCAACACTGGAATCCACTTGCTTTTCTAAACATGCTTTTTGGCACAACTGGGTGAGCCTTGCTCCACATACACTGCTTTTGGTTTGTTTCATATTTTACTTCTTTCCTCAGAGGAGTTTTATACCTGGCCGTCATTGCTGCTTGTCACATAAAGGGTTTCCTAATTCATTGCTTTCTTTCATCTCCAGCCACATCAACCGGAAGACACAGTATGAAAACCCAGTCCTTGAAGCAAAGAGGAAGAAACAGCTTGAGCAACAGCAACAGCCACCTGAAGGTTGGCACCACTGAAGGCGTGTGGTTGGGGTTTTCCTGAGGGAGCATGCCCTCTGCACCTTGGCAGCACCATGCCAATGTTTTTGTTCTTCTCTCTGTGGCCTTAGCATTTAAAGGCAGAATGACATGTGTGGGAAAGGTTACATATGCCCTTCACATAAGATGCAACAAAGGAGAAAATATGAACCGTATAATCACTTAAACTTAATAGCTTTCAATACTGTAAAGGACTAAGATTTTTCTGGTAGTGTCCCTTATTTCTGGGAAATTTTGAGCCTTCCCAGAAATAATTAAAAGACACTTTTCCCTCTTTAGTCTGCTCCATCAAGTTGCTCAGTGTAGCTTGTGTTGTTCCAGTCTGCAGTGTGTGACTCAGGATGTCATAGGGGATGAGTAGTGGGCACGTACATGTGCTATAGAGAAACCTCCCTGCATGAGAGACTTCTTAACCCAAGACCTTTGGATGTTGTCCATCTCTAATGCCTGAAGTAATTTCATTATTTCAGAACACTTATTTTTCTTTTTATTCTCCCTTTTTTCTTTTCATTATTTTTATTTTTTTCTCCTTTTAAATGCAGCCCAACTGCAGTGAGTGGCCTATGGCATTTGGGTTTGGTTTGGTACTTTCGTAGCGTTCACACCAAGTTATTTCACAACAGTTATCATCCAAGGGGAAAATAATTTAGGTTTCAACCTTACTTCTACAACCCCATTTACTGCAACATGAGCTCTTCTACTTAGATGCCATGAGTGCCGTGGGGAACATCTCATATAGACCACTCAGATGCAAATCAAGTCCCAAGTCTGAGTGTGAGATAGGGTGTCCCAGCAGATGCATCAGTTGACCTGGACACAGAGGCTCCAGAACTGTTTTTTGAATGTCCCATTCATTTTATTACCTCTGTCTGTGATTCTGTTTCCTCTCTTGCCATGCTTCTCACATCTCTTCTGCTTGAACTCCACACACCCAGCATGTATGTGCAGGAGCTCATAGTGCTGTTGTGAAACGAGTAACGTTTCCCTCTCTGCCCTCTCTAGAATGGACAGAGGAGTGTCCATCCCTCCCACCACCCGCTGCTCCAAACCATGTTTCAAACAACCAAGAGGCAGTTCGGGAAGCACCGGTGCAAGGTAACAACCTTGTTAAACCAGCTGGAAAAGTGCAGCAAGGTTTTTCCTGAGAGTGAAATTCCCTCAGCCAGCAAAAAATCGAGTACCTCCACTAGTAGTGTCACACACCAGGGCATGTGCCTGCTTATCTGAGTTCCCCCAGATCTTGAGACTAGTTTTGAGACTGTATTTATTGCCAAATGTGAGAGGCAAATGAGATTGTGTGCATGAAAAAAGGATTGTGGCCATTCTCTGTGTAGTGTTACAAGTCTTTGAAAAGGCATAGTGAAAACATGAGTTACATCATCAGTGGAATTTAACAGCAACTGCAGTGGATGCAAGTGCAAGTAGGAAGAGACCTTTTTCTACAAAGCTGTATGGGTGCTCAAGGATTAGGCTTATACATCTTCTAACCTCTATGGAGTTTAGAATGTGGCTGTTATAATAAAATATAGTGCAGAGATTTCTTCCATTCAAACAGGTCGACCTTCCCTCAAAAATAAGCAGCACAAAAGCTCACTACATAACACTGTGATTAAGACACAGACGAGCATTAACACAGTCATGGTTAGTTTGAGAGCCAAAGAGAATGTCATCCCATATCTGCATTTGTGGGCAGATAGAGCTTCAGGTTAAAGTAGTCTGAGAGCCCTGGAAACTGGTCAGCGTGTTTGGGAGCTGTGGTCTACAGAAGTTGTTGGCAGTGTTTGGCAGGACCTTGGTTTTGGAGAGCTTGGGAGCCTTGATTGCATTTGTGAGCAGGGATGGATCTAGCTTACGACTTTATGGATTTTCCTTTTTGTGTGTTTTGAATACAAATGAAAATTCTGAGCTGGGGAAACACCAGAAGAAGGAGGTCCTCTGCCATTAGGGGAGCTTTGCAGACCTGACAGGCCTTTGTGCTGAATCTGCCTTTCTGTAGTAACAGAGGGTGAAGAAGCACAAGCACCTTGGCCACACATTAGGGGCAAATTACATCCTGTTTCTGAAAAATGTGAGTTAAGCTCCTCTGTAAAGTTCTGCATGAGGAGGCAATGATAATAGGTCCGAATACTGCAGGCCTACTTTGAAGCTGACGTGTGTTTAAGTACTTTGGGCTATTACAGCCTTGTTTATTAGTGTCAATGGTCTGTGTATAGACAACTGCCCACAGATCAGTTGCTTGTCTTAAATAACTCACCAGACAGGACATGAATTGTTCCTGAATTTGCAGCATGAGCTGAAACACTGCCAGACCAGGTTGCCAGCCAGGACAGACACTTGTACCTGTTGGAGTACAAATGCTCTCTGGTTGCAGGTGCTTGTAAGTAGACTTTGTCTTTGGCTACATCTAAATTGCATAGCAAGTGAGTGGCATTGCCCTGGTCTGCAGGAACCAGGCTGGGAAAAGTGAGAGAGAGGGAACCTGGCTGGAGCACATCGCCAGGGGAGGCTGATCCCTGGAGCTGGGAAACACTCTCTTGCTGTGCAGGTCAGCCATGGTTTCCGAAGCTGAGCCTGGTACTGCTCTCCTGGGCTGTCTATCCTGCTGTTAGGAGCCAGTTGCAGGTGGCACTCTTGAGACCGTTTCAGAACAGACATGTGAGATTTTGCAGTATCCAAAGCCTCCAGTGCATTCCCAAGGAGTATTATAGAGTAATCCAGACTTGCAGCAAGGAAAAACAAGGGAGCTTTCGGGATGGTAATCTGACCACCAGGCATTTGGGGTTAGGCATCTGATCTGAATGCCCCAAAAACGCTGGTTTTCCTCAGGTAGGCGTCTGTGAATGCCTTATGTGGTCAAGCCAGAGGAAGAGAAGCCCAAGGATCTGTGCATGATTGCGCAAGGTGCTGATCACGCAGGTGCTGATGTAGGAAGCCTCACTTGGCTCTCCACCTGCTCCCGGCTGCCAGCCACCAAAATTTTGCAGCAGTGGTATAGGAGAGCATTAGCCTGTCTCATCCTCACTCTGAGTGACATCTCCTGGTACCCACTGATGACGCCTCCTCCCTTTCATTCCTTCCTCTTCCTTTCTCTTCTCTCACCCCTCATTTGCAGCAGCTATTTCCAGCTTCCCTGTCCCTCCCCTGCTGTGCACAGGGGTTTCCTTCTCTCCCACTGATGGCACTGCTGGTGGGGACATGGGCATAAGGACCCCTCCCTGTGCCCCTAGCACTGCTCTCTCAGCTGGGGTTTTGTAGGTACACTCATTTAAAATGCAATCCCCTTCCAAATGCTGTAGGTGGGACATACCCTGTCGTGCTGCTTTCCTGTTACTACAGGGCGAGTTCTCCCTATATTTGTAGACAGATGCTGGCAAGCTCTGCTTGTTCTGCTTGTCTTTTGAACCAGGAATGAACACAAGACCAAGCCTCACTGCATGCTGCCTCTCAGCCGTGTTTGTTAGCTGAGACATTGGGTTGTGCTTTGATAGTCAAGGGCTTTTTTGCAGCTTGGGGTCTGAGCGGAGCATCTGCCCATGATGTGCAGGATTACTGTGTTTCTGTGCTACCCTTCAAAGGCAGAAGGCTGCAAGTCCTCACACGGCCCCCTCATGAATAATCTTCAAATATACTTTTTTTTTTTCCTCACTCAAAAGCCTACAAGTCTCAAATCCCCGCACTCTTCCTCAAGGTCTCCTTTCAGAACAGAGGCCCACGGCAATGCTGCCGAGGTTTTTGAAAGTACACTAGCTCTCCTGGCAGTGCTATGCACTGCTGATCCTGGAGCTGTCACCAGAGGGCTTAGTGGCACAGTCTTTTCCCCTTTAAGGACTAAAAACAATTAAATGTGCAAAGGTGTTCAGTGTTGGCACTGTGAAGTACAGCAACCATGATTCCTTTTCTGAGCCTGTGCAACATGCTTTCCAAGGATGTGCTTTTGTCTTTGGGGCACCTCGTTCCCTCTTAACCAGGCTCCCAGAGAGCATTAACAGCCCTTCAGCACAGCTGCTCTGGTCCTGGGCTGCTCTTTGATCCGTACTTCACACCGACAGTGTTTCATCCATAACAGGCAAGGAGCAGAAAGGCAAGAGAAAAGACTTCAAACAGTGTCTGAAGGACAACATTAGCATCCTCCCCTTTTTTGCGAGAGGAAGTCACAGGGTGGTAGTGCTGATGGGGTGGAGAGGGCTCTTCAGTGTCTTGCCAGAGCTCAGAAGTTGCTTTTTGCTTGGTGGGTTGGTTAGGAGGAGGCCAAGTGGTGAGAAATTTAATGATGTTCCTTTCTGCAGAAGCTTGCTGCAGACTTCTCTAAAAAGCATTTGTGCTCCCCCTCTTCCATTCTTCTTCATGTGGATATAAGCACCTCTAGACAGAGATGAGACATATATCTATGCCAGCATTGCCAGCTGTAATATATTTGATTCCTTACACCCTATTTTCCCCTTTGTAGCCTTGAGGCTTTTGTGTGCACAACCACAGCTAACAAAGCACCAGGTACTAAGGTTTGTGCTCACTCCTCTTCCTGCATGTTTGGATCCAAGGAGATGGGTGGAGTGCAATGAGGTGAGAGGATGCTGGGGTGAAGTTCAGTCCCGTCCCTGTACACCGCTGCGTTTGTCCATATACTTGTTAGGGTGGGGAGGGGCAGAGGAAGAATGGATCAAACGCTTTTGCCTGCCTGTTTATAGATTTTCCAAACTTCCTACACAGGAAAACCTTTTTTTACACGAAACCCTTCTGAGTTGAAAGGGAAGTTCATCCACACCAAGCTAAGGAAAAGCAGCAGAGGGTTTGGCTTTACCGTCGTTGGAGGGGATGAGCCAGATGAATTTCTCCAAATCAAAAGTTTGGTGCTTGATGGTCCTGCAGCTCTGGATGGCAAAATGGAAACAGGTACCGGTGCTTTAAATCAAAATCACTACCACCACTTTGTTTTATTTTTCTACAGCTCTTTCAATGTGCAGTTCATAAAGGACTAGTCCTCATCCCCTTTTCTGTAAAGGTAGTCAGCTTTCCCATCAACAAGCAGGGAAGCAAGGTACGTTGAGGGATATGTCCCAGATATTATAGCAAGGCATGTAATGTGCTGGCATTTCACCTTAGATGTCAAAATATCCACCTAGGGCTCTGCCAGCTGCTGCTCTCCTCACGGTGACTTGCAGAGAGGAGTCAGCTGTTTTGGGGTCCACGTCAGGCTGGGGGTTACTGCTCCCTCCTGTGGCAATGGCTTTGGTTTTGTAGGGCTGCTTCACTGGGTGTTTGTATATCTACCCAAGGACAGGGTGGAGGAGTGGGCTGATTTGCATTTCCCCTTGTGGATGTGCCAAGTGACAATGTGTTTTCCCAGAGATCAGGCCCAGCGTGATGAAATCCTGTTAAGATTCACCCACGGTCACAACTCCTCACTTGCAGGTGGAGCATCACAACACCAAACATCCCTGTGTTGCAGCCCCTACGTTAAAACATGAGTCGTAACTCAATCAGTACCTAGTTTTCAGGCCAAAGTATGTCTGAGACATGACACATGGTATGATATTTGAGCAGTTGGTATTTGAGAGCCTTCTGTTATAGCTCTCGTGCTCTCAGTTTTGTTTCTATCATATGTCAGTGTAGTACGGTGTATAACAGTGAATCATAGAATCATAGAATAACCAGGCTGGAAGAGACTCACTGGATCATTGAGTCCAACCATTCCTATCGAACACTAAACCATGCCCCTTAGCACCTCGTCCACCCGTGCCTTAAACACCTCCAGGGAAGGTGAATCAACCACCTCCCTGGGCAGCCTCTGCCAGTGCCCAATGACCCTTTCTGTGAAGAATTTTTTCCTAATGTCCAGCCTAAACCTCCCCTGGCGGAGCTTGAGGCCGTTCCCTCTTGTTCTGTCCCCTGTCACTTGGGAGAAGAGGCCAGCACCCTCCTCTCTACAACCTCCTTTCAGGTAGTCATAGAGAACAATGAGGTCTCCCCTCAGCCTTCTCTTCTAGATGGGCTTCAAAAGAACTGTTAAATGGGCCATATATCGTCATTTGAATTTAATAATTTTTTAATGAGCTAATTCCATTTTCACTTTCAAAAACATTTATGTACGTAAAGGCTTTATGCAGTGAATCCGTTGTGTACAGATAGTTCTTGCACACCCAAGTGTCACCACTCCTTTTTCTTGCAAAGGCACTTAAATGCTACTATTTACCTGTGAATTGTACCTGTAGACATTGCAGATAAGCTCACAGGCTCTAGTCCTCACCTCTCTGGGGTGCACAGCATGTATGTTTGGTATTTCTGTTTGTATCCTCTGCAGGGGACGTCATAGTCAGCGTGAATGATACCTGTGTGTTGGGGCACACTCATGCTCAAGTTGTGAAAATCTTCCAGTCCATCCCCATCGGTGCCAGCGTGGACCTCGAACTGTGCCGAGGCTACCCTCTGCCCTTTGATCCTGATGATCCCAACACAAGCCTGGTTACATCCGTGGCAATTTTGGACAAAGAGCCGATCATTGTGAACGGGCAGGAGAACTACGACTCCCCAGCGAGCCACAGTAGTAAAACAGGAAAAGTAAATGGCACAAAGGAAGCAAGACCCAGCAGCCCGGCTGAGGTCTCTTCCAACGGACCCCATGGTTACCCGAATGACACGGTCTCTTTGGCATCTTCGATAGCAACACAACCCGAACTCATAACGGTGCATATAGTGAAGGGGCCTATGGGCTTTGGGTTTACTATAGCAGACAGTCCCGGTGGGGGTGGCCAAAGAGTCAAACAAATCGTGGACAGCCCACGGTGCCGCGGCCTGAAGGAGGGCGATCTTATAGTCGAAGTCAACAAGAAGAATGTGCAGAGCCTCACACACAACCAGGTGGTGGATATGCTGATTGAATGTCCTAAGGGAAGCGAAGTCACGTTGCTTGTGCAGCGAGGAGGTGAGTCATCAAAACCGCTTTAAAATATTTCTTGAAAGTTTAAAAGAAATGCATGTCGTGACAGATCTGCTTCCTAAACTTCCTCTGTAGAAATGGGGTTTGTCCTGAGGTGTAGGAACTTCTCCAAGCTGGCAGTTGTCAGATCACAGAGATGGTTAAGTTTATTTACTGGGGAATGTGTGTGTAATTCCCATGCACACATGCACTACAGACACGTTCTGGTAGTGCACCAAGTTGTGGCAGGGTTACACTTTCACTTACCTAACAAACTCTGATCTCATGCTTGTAAAATTTAATTATTTTAAATAGAATGTAGGCTTTCCCTGAGCTGTTTCAAGAGGTGGAAGAGGCTGGTAATGCATTCTGTAATTTGCAGTGTTCAGAATCAGATATCCAATGACTTTTTCACTGGGGAAGGGTTATACCTGGGATTGAACGTGAGTTCTGGTAACGTGTATTTGCTGACCAGTCAGGAGCCAAGCTCATTTTTGGTTGCGTTGCTGAGGCCAACAACATGTACGGCAGGTAACCTCTCAATGGGGTCAGCCCATCCTCAGGAACGTTTTCCTTGCACAGAGTAAGTGTAAAGTCATCTGAAAAGGCAGAGTACAGAATATATTAAGAGTTATCCAATTTTCAAAGTGTGAGTTCCTTAAAGACTTTCAGTCATACAGAAGTTTAAAAAATGCACTGTGTTCTCATGATTAATATATGTATTATGGAGAAAATATGGTTGGAAGAAAAATAGCAGCTCTTATTAATCTTCCTCGAGAGTGCATATATATCTGGTAACACCATACATTAATTATTTGAATTGTGGCTGACATTTAATAATCCTCCTTTTACCTTGAAGGCATAATGAAAAGATTTGATGAGGAAATAAAAGCCTAGTTTTAATAAGATAGTAAATAGTTCCCTGGTAAGATTGCTGAATTTTTTTTTAATTCATTTAATCAAGATACTAACCACATGTTGAGCTTTTGCTCTCACCTTCCTAGACAGATACCACATCAATCTCCTTGAACTGCCATCCTCCCTCCTTCAAGGTCGTGGTGTTTCCATTTTAGTACAGAGCACTTGCAGTTCCAAATTTAATGCTCTTATGGCACCAGTAACTGTGGTGGCCCTGGATCCGTGGTTAATCTTTGAAACATGTTTTTTTTCACATCCAGAAGAAGGCTGGATGGAAAGGAATTTGGGTGACGGTGCAGAAGCCAAGCAGAATACAGATAGTGGTAGTAGCACAAACCTGGTCAGTTTTGTTTAAAGTTTATGGGATGGAGCTGGCTAAAATGCACCCAACACTCAGTGCTCCTGCACGTGAGTCCTTCCTTCCATAACTTTACCTTGTGTAACCCCTGCTGAGTCTTTTTATCAGAAGTACCATGCCCAGACAAGGTGCCACTATTTATTTTGATATGATTACAGAACTGTATTTGGCTCCGGTGTCTGTTAAGCTCCTTCAGGGCTTTTGAAGCAGTTCTTTAGCTTCACTGCCAGTTGTCCTTTCCTCCTCCTCCCTCTGGTGTCCAGTGAAGAAAATGCTCAGATGCTGTCAGGCATCCTCACATTAGCCTAACATTTGCATTCAGTCAGGCTTTTCATGAAGCATCCCAGTAACACTAAGGCTGGTGTTCAGAGCTGTCGAAAGGATTTGTCAGAAGTGATTACTAATCAGGCAGAAAAATATCAGAAAGAGATGTGTAATATATGGGAAAAGCTCTGCCTGCTCCAAGCTGCTCGTGTACTCCCAACAGGAAGGTTTAATTGTTAAAATGCAAACCCACAGCTGCTGAGAGCAGTCTGTAAAATATTTACTGTGAAGTGTATTCAGCTGAAGCGCTGGCTTCTGGGAGCGGGCGAGTCCTGCTGTGGCCTTTGCTGATGGAACAAAAGGATGACTGCGGGAAGGATGAAGCCGAAATGCCCCCTCTTTGTGCTCGGCTGCTCATGTGTCATCTGAAAATCCTTTGCAGGACTCGTGCAAGATTGGGATAGAGAGATAAATACATTAAGAGAGGGACAATATCAGGTCATTGAGATTTTGCTTTCAAGAGGCTCCATAGAAAACTTGGTTATCTGTGTTCTGATTTAAGTTTTTATTTTCCCCTTTCTCCTTCCCTCTCTAGGGGTTAATTACATAATTACTGTTGTTTTCCTGTTTCACCTGTACATAGTGCTGGATAAAACTCAGCATATTTCATGAGTTGGCCTTCAGCACTTGAAGGGCTCAGAAAGGATGATCTCTGAGCGGAGGCACAGTGCAGTGTTGCTAATGGGGCTATACGTGAGAGCAGATCAGAAAAGCTACTTTTGCTTAGTAGAATGAAGGGACAGAGGGGACAAGATTATTGTATATAACTAGGAGGTAGGAGAGAGAGAAGATACTTAAACCAAGAGTTGGATGAAGAATAACTGGATGTCATTTGGCTGTAATTTAAACTGGAAATAAGCAGAAAGTGCCAGCCCATTAGAGCCTGTAAGTCAAACTGGAGGAGGCATAAAGATTTTGCTGCCTGAAGGTGGAGCTCAGCACACTTAAAGGGGCTATGGCATGGTGCCTGTAACAGCAGAGATGCTTGATATCCCAGGGAGACCATAAAAGGACTGTGTACCTGCAAGTAAACCAGTGCTACTGGTCACAAAATGCAGAATTGAGCGTATGGTTTTGTCCTTGCATTGCACAATGTGATTACGCATTTCAGTTATTTTAAAGAATTATTGTTAATAAGGCCACTAAAAGCACACCTTTATTTTGAATATTTGTAGCTGAAAAGGTTTTTTTAACCTTGTGCTTACAAAGTACATAAAGTACTTTTCTCAAAAAAGAAGCAAAGAAAGAAGGCAATAATATTTGCCACTTGAAATCCATTTGTCATTGTGGCTTGTCTACATGCAGTAATCAACTGAAATAAGCAATTCTCAAATACCTCACCATTCTACACAGATTCTATTCATAATGAAAGTAACATTTTGTCAGAATATTTTCCCTGCTTCCCAACTGACTGTTATTCCAGGGAGTTGGGTCTGTGCTGGGATGCTGTTTCAGAACCAGTTACTCTGCAGAACTACTGTGCTTTGGTTTGAGGGGACTGAAATATAACATTAGTTTCAATGAGAACATCTGTGTGTCATATTGATGTATTTTGTGAATTACCTCAGATTAAAGAGTATTATTTTTCTGCCTTTCTTTCCCCCTTTTTTTAAAGACAGTCTTCGGTTCAGGTCATGCAAAAAATATTGATTGGCTTGTGTTCAGTTGCAAGAATTAAGCTGAGCAGTTTTCATGTGGGTTTGAATAGACAGTTTCCCTTCAAAGCTTTCACAGTTAGTGTTTGCCAGCGTTCAGTTCACTGAAAGTTTGAAGATAGCATAAACCTTGAGTGTGATCCGTGCAACCCCCTCAAAGATGTGTTCCCCCTTAGCTCCAGATCAGAGTGAATGCATGTCAGTGGAGTGTCATTCACGTGTCAGGGGCGACTCAGTGGAGTTTCTAATAGCTTTCCCTAGTACCAGATTCACATTAAGCTGGGGAATGGAAATCAGTCTTTTGAGAAATAAATTATATACACGCTGGAGTTTCAAAACTGAATGTATTTTATGGGAAGAAGAACCTACGCGACATCTCCCGGTGTAAATGACCGTCAGTGGGCACCTGAGTTCTGACCTCTATATGAAAACTAAGTCTGTGGCAAATTCCCTGTTCATGGTTTAACGGGCAGCATTTGTGGGGAGGGATGAAATGGGTGAAAGTGGAGAGAGGCCTGTGACAGGAGCTCTGCTCATTTGGTCCTTGACTCAGTGGTCTTGAGGACCTTCTTGCGATACGTATACCTACAAGAGAGATTTGCAGCGATGGAACAAAATTACAAATTGCTAAAGCAATAAGCGTATTAAGTCTCCTTAGATAGGTGGACCTTCCCTTACTGTTCTGGTGGTGCTCCTGGCATGTGAGGATAATTAACCTCTGACACTTCCCACAGAAAGCAGTTAATCCCTCTTTTTTGTGCTCAAAATGCGTTCTAGAGTCAACTGCTCTGGACTTGTAGGCTTTTTCTGTAGCCTAAAATGGAAGGATTTATTTTTCCTTTCTCTGTATATCTTGTGTCCATGCCACAGAAACATCACATAATAATACCAAGATACATGTCCTTTTCTTTACATTGCTGGCTGCAGCTTCAGGCTCTCCCAGCCAGTGCAGGGAAAGTTACAAGATCCTTTAAACACAGTGGGAAAACTTTACAAACAATGCGTTTTAACAACTTATAATTGCAAGCACGTTGTAACAGTGTAATTGAAATCACGTTGCTCTTTGAGATCTACAGTGTCAAAATACAATGCTCAGGCATAAATGAGCAGTGGCATTGAGCATTAAATATCTCAGCTGAGGCAAGTCCATTGCTTCTGTAGGTTTCAGAGGATGTCTCCTCACTACTCCATCCTTTCTTCCTCCACCACAAACCCCTATCTATCTGAACTTTATAGGCAAAAATATTGTCTTTGTACTTGTTTATCGAGATCTTCTCCCCCCATAGAAATGAATTTTTTCCTTCCTGTCCTCACCAGAAGTGTTGGAAATGGATCAGTTAGTGGTAAGTGCCAAATATAAACAAGCGGTATCTCACAGTGTTGGAATTAGAGCTCCTTTTCAGTTGCTACCCCTAATGATGTAAAACCATGGTAATTAGAGCTGCAATCAGCTTTTCAGTGCAGGCTTGAACTCTTTTGAACAAGCCACTCACTTCTGTTTGCCCTTTAGGCTTGCAGTGAAGAACGAGTTGAAAGTCATGCCACTTAAGCATCTAGCTGCCAGGGAATTTCAAACTGTCTTAGCAGCTGCTGAATTAGAGAAAAAGTGAGTCCAAACTGCATTTAGGACAAAATTCACGACCTGGGAATCATCTGACAGTTGCCACAGAGCGTGTTTGCCTGTGCCAAAGCTTCTGGGAAGGAAAGAAAAGTTCTGCATTTCCAGCAGTGTTTTCAATTCCTAATACAGAGGGAGTAGAGTGTTATACTGAGGTCTTTGTCCTGTGTTTGGATCTGTAAGAACCCCTCTGAGTCCTGTCTCACTAAGAATAGACCTGATCATCATGCATGACACCTTTATGGGTAGTTTTCTTACTCTACACCCACCACATTGTGGCAAGTTCTTCCCTCATCCAGAGCAGATGATCTCGTTGCTCTCTGCTGTCCGGTGTGCTCAACTGACCTCTACATTTTATTGAAATCCCATCCCAAGGCACCTCGTTTTTCCTTGCCTTACCTTTTGTCAACCACCACCATCTGCCAGAGCTCCCAGTACTTTCTACTCTTGTATCTCCCGTCAAACCTGCTTGTTGAATCTCCCAGCAATTTGTCACTCAGTGTAGATTATTTTGAGCTGTATACTGAAAAATACTTGAGTTTTTAGTACAAATTATACCGTCCAGAAATAATTGATGTGGGGATACTTTTGATAGCTTGCAGGCTCTCCTCGCTAATTAGTAAATTATATTTAAAAAAATCAGAATCATAGTATGCTTAAAGAAATATCTGTCTATATACAAGGCTAAGATTTGTTTTTCACTTATATTTCTTTATATTCCAGGGTTATTACTTTGTAATTTTGGAGTTATGAATTTCCTGATTAAATTGGGAATCTCATTTGGCAATTAAAAATCTGTCTTCAATTGTTTCCTCTTGTTTATATTTTTACTATTTCTTATAAAGATATTTGCTTGGGAAGAAGGGAATCCAATTAGTAAAGTTTGTAAATTGTTTTGCAGACTGCATTAGAAATGAAATTAAATGTCTTTAAAATGCTTTGCAATGTTACTTTTCTATTTTCTGAAAACAGGCAATCCTAGTAAATACATTCCTAAAACTTCTGTGCAGGGAAGGAGCAGGGCTGGGGGATCCTCAGTTAGGAGTAGCTGCATCTTCATTTTCCCTTCCAAGTCACTCTGTTATTCTCTTCCCTCTGTTAAGTGGAATTACATTCTAACAAGGCCAATTAAAAAAAAAAAAAAAGCTGATGATTTTAAAGCAAGTTTGATGTCACATTTACTATTCTCTTACAGCTTTATTCTGATCAGGGGCTGGTGTATAAAGAATCGGATACAAAAATCTGTTGAAGTCAGGAAATAAAGCAAATGTTAAGAGATTTTGATATTTTTTATAAGAAGTTTGAAGTACACACCCCTTATTAGAATTGCTTATGTGTATGTATTTCAATCCACTGTGCAAGTTAATTTTCCTCGAAACAGCTCGGGAGTGTTAGATACATCTTTTTGGGGCAGTGCTTGGTATTGTTATGCAGCACTATACACTGATCACTAGTAATTGGTTTTGTAAAGCAAGCTAGCAGGAACTTGTTTTCTCTTTGTGATAAAAATAAGCCAAATTTAACATTTAAAATCAGGTCGTCTTATAAATAATGTAATATTTTTGGATTACGCAGTGTTTTTCTCCTTCAAAGTGCTTTACAGGTGTTAATCTTGGTGACACCTATTTGGTTTTGATGATCTGAATTTGCAAGGCTTGGGATAACTGCATCCCAGAAACACCAAGGGGACAGTTTTGGTGCTGCTGAAGTCCATGTCAAGGCTTCTGTTAGACTCCAGGAGGCAGCAGGGTTTCACCAAGGTTTTGGATGCCTGCAGCCACAAAGGGTAATTGTCAGTCACTCGTTCAGACACCAAATAGTTTGATGTGTGTTACTGATGTTCATACAAATAGTGCATTTGCAGGAACTAATTAATTAGCAGTACCAGGTCAGTTTCTCAGTGTGTTTCATCCAGTGTGAGGCATCCAGCAACAAATTCAGATATCAACCTCAAAAAGCCCAAGCACTTAAAAATCGGATTTAAAGCTCCCAGAATTCCTGATAGAAATATACCACATCAGAGTTCTTGCTGTCTTTGTGTTTCAAGCCTCTAGTATACATATTCAGTGGCCTTTTCTAAACACTGGGAGGCTAAGAAACTCTAAAAAAGCACTTTAGCATAAGAGCACCTGATTTCAAGACAAACAGCTTTATAATATTACATTTCTGATAATAAAGGAGCATTGGCATTATGTGGACATTTTAATTGACTATAGAATTTCCATCTCCTGCTGGTGTGAAGCACACGAAGTGCTGACACCAGTCTGTTAGTCATTTGAAGCACAATTTTTTTTCTCCTCAGCTACCCTTCATTAACTCCATTTTTACTGATTCCCATGTAGAAGTGAGTAAGCAAATGAAGAGATGCCTGTGAAATCTGCTTTTTTGGGTCAGCGTTAATTTTACATCAGTTGCCCTGCATTTTTGTGGCAGTGTGGCCTCTCTATGCTACTGCTTGTGTCCCCCACATATATGTGTCATTTGAGCTCCAGAGTCTCTTGGAAGGGTCAAATAGGATAGAACAGTTGCTGATTCATCACTTGGCATTTTATTACACATTTTGCATTAATTTTAAGAGTTGAGATAATTTCCTAAAGTTTGGAGACATGTCACGAATGTTTTGTAAGGCCAGGAGGAAACCTGTACATAAATTATTGAGGAGGCGAACAATTAACATCTTTGGAATAACAAAATAATTCCAGTTTTGCATAGTCTTGCATGCTGACAGCACAGTAGTGGGATTGTGCACATTATGCGCATGGCTGCTTTTCTGTGGCAGGGAATCTAGATCTGCTTTAAAATCAGTAAGAAACCTAAAGCATTTGCTGAATGCTGGAAGAAAAAAAATGTCTGAAATCTTCCCATCAGGATGTTTTATTACATGAACCACCTTATCTTGCAGAAAGCAGTAGGCTCTTAGATGAGAACAAAACAGGAGGTTGCTTAGCAAATGAAAAATGAGTGCTCTGAAATTCTCTTCCTAAAGGCTTTTTTTTTTTCTTCTCCTTAGCTTGAGATTTTGAAAGTTGGCTTTTTTTTTCCCCCTTTATGTTTTGATTTCATTTTGGTATGAAATGCTGAAGTGGTGTAAGTGGAGCAACTCAAACCCACGCAGTGTTGTTTTATATCAGATGTGATGTAACACAAGGTGGCACAGCAGAACCTGGTAGTGTGCATTAGATAAGGCAGATTTAGCTGGAGATGAGATGTGCCTCCCACATCTTCATCGGGATTTGCACAGCAGGAAATGGAGCAGATTTGGAGCTGTGCAGTGAGGAGGAGTTTATTCCACTCATTTCTTCCTGCTTCCCTTACGTACCACCTGTGTGGCATTTGGGTGTGCAAGTACTTGCCAATAATGAGTTTTTTATCAGCCACGTTGCAGGTAGGTGCAGTGGCTGCTGCCCTGATTTGGCATAGTAACAACCAGTCATAACAGAATTAATGAGGTATCAGAAATCCAAGAAAGGTCTTGGTTTATCACTGTAATTAAATACATTTGGAGAGTCATTAAAAGCAATAGCAGGTGGGCAAAGCTGAGGAAGATGGATGGCTTTGTAATGGACTAGTCAATGGTTCTGTTCAGAGACAAATTGTTTTTAAATATGTATCCTCATGTCTCTAGGTCTCTCTTTTCTGAATTTAATTGGTTTCCCACATTCTGCATTGAGATTTTATGTTTATTCATTTTCATGTTTATTTTTCTTGATCAGGTGGACTTTTTTTGTGATGAGGATAGTAGTTAGAACTGTATCAGCTTTAAGACTGTGTTAAAGCAGTGTCTTTTGTGCCAGAAGACCTGCAACGTACCACAAATTGGACTTGAGAAGTTGGCAGGGCTTGATTTGGTAGACAGGGCAGACAGATTTCGTAGAGGAGCGTGAGCTTCAGGGAGATGATGCAGCTGGCTGAGGCTGCTGGGGCAGCACAGGGCCCTCTGGCCGGGAACACGTGAAGGTGATGTTCGTAGAGCTGTGACAGGTGAATATCAGTCCTCAGAAGGTTTGACTCCACCCTCATCCTCAAGGGTTAGTTGTACAGTTGTACAGGGATGTACAGTTGCATACTTTGAGTCACTGGTTTATTTTTGTGGAAAACTGTATTTAAATAAAATACAGTCATGTTTTATGAAAACATCTGCAAGTCCATTGTCCTCTAGTAAAGATTTTCTGCCTTAATGTGCCCTGTGTGCTTGTGTGCCCCCCAGGGCTGAATCTGGCTAAGCATTCTATAAATATTAGTTTATTAAGGAAATGTTATTTATTAGTAGCAACATGAAACTAATGCCAAGAGGGCCCTATTTGTAGGTATCTCCTTTGTGCAGGCTGCTCTCCAAAAATGAAATTGGACAATCTGCCATAAAACCACATGGGTTGGAATCTGAATTTACACCTTATAACAGTGCTGTGATAAGGCTGAAGACAAACACACTCACTGAGCAGGATAAATACATATGCAACTGTGGTAAAATATGGTTTTGCCTCTACCAGAGTCCTCCAAGCTGAGCTTGGAGCAGCACATGAGCTTGGCCTTGAGATGCTGCCATCCTTCAGTGGCCCTGCCATGGGACGGCAAGCTGAGGAGGGGAGGGGGCTTGGGACATGATGTCTTCAACATTGAAGCAGACCCAAAACATTATGAGGTGCCTCTTAGGAATAAAGCTTGCAAGTCATGGATTTTGTGGTAAAGGCTAGGTACCTTCATGCATAGCCACAAGTGTGTGCTTCTGCATATATATATATGTGTATATATATATATAAAATCATATACTTATAGAATGGTTTGTGTTGGAAGGGACCTTAAAGCCCATGCAGTCCCACCCGCTGCCATGGGCAGGGACACATTCCACCAGATCAGGCTGCTCAAAGCCCCATCCAACCTGGCCTCAAACACCTCCAGGGACGGGGCAGCCACGACTTCCCTGCACAACCTGTGCCAGTGCCTCACCACCCTCGCAGTAAAATAATGTATGTGTACACACACACAGACACATATTTATGTAAAAAGAACATGTGGATCTCTAATTACTTTCCAGTTCTGGTGTTTACGTTCTCAAATTCGTGAGGTTTCAGAAACTTCATGTCTGTGTACTTATTTGTTTAAATATTAACAGAGATTCTCATCTCAGCCTGTGACACCAACAGATCGAGCTTTAGTAAAAACTCTACATTTAATGAGCTTCAAAATAAAAGTATAAGAACTGTTGACATGCTTTCAACCATAAGTTAGATGGGTAATTGACACACTAATTCTTAATCTTTTTATTATTGTACTGCCTTGGCATTATCACATGTATCTTACTACACAGTTAAATTTATATTTTTATAGTAATTAAATAGCATTTTATTAGCCAGTATCTTCTTTATCACTTCTAAAATCAATTTTGGTTTGAGATGCTGAAAACGTGACTGAGACTTCAATTACAAGGGATTGTTTAGTATCCTGACCAAGAAGGAGTAATTGAGGCTAATACAATTTTACATCTTTAGAGCATCTAGAACTGTAGTTCTTGTTACTGGCCGTAATATACTATGCCTCATTATGGGGTTTGCCAGTGCCAGTGGGTTAATAATGCCTGACATGATCTCTTAAAAACACAGCTTTTTTAGCCTTAGCATTAGAAACATGGCATTTTTTTCTGTATTTGGTAGTTACCAAACTTGATTTATAGCAGGGATATATTCCTACAGTGTAAATTATTCTCTCGTTTAAAGCTTGTATTGTATAGCTAATTTCTTTTGCTAGTGCAGTGACACTCTTGTCATCCAAATTACAATGATGAGCAGGAAAGTTGGGCAGGGACAAGGTAGGGGTTTTCTTCTCACTGGTGTTCCTTATGCCTGTGTGCAGGCTTGCCTCTCTTGCTGCAAATTATCCTGGAATGTTTTCTTGTTCTTCCTCCAGTCTGGAAAAGACCAAGTTCCATCTATTTTTCAGGTGGTATTTGTCCTTTATTAGAAATTCTTTGGCAACGGATTATAGAGAACCAAGGGAATTGCTTTGTCACCACCAACCTCCCCTCCCCTGTCCCCCAGCAGCACTAATGGCCATTAGCGTTAATTATTTAGAGTTCCTTGTTTTGCACACAGAAAGCAGCGATCAATGTGCAATGCCAAGTATGTGGTTGTGTACCCCTAATCCAGTACTTTACTCCTCATCTTTCTGAGTTTCTGTTTGCTTTGATACGGTATTTGGATTTTATTCAGCACGATGTAAGCAGCACTATTTAGAAAGCTTGCTATTTTTTTCTTCCAGGCAGGAACTTTCTCTGTAAATGTTAACCTTGTGACACATTCTGAAATGTTTCCTTTCTTGTGTTTCTATTCATCTCCTGCTAATTTTCAGCTCTTGTGCATTCAGGGGCAGATTTAGGCTTGATATAAGAAAGAATTTCTTCACCATGAGAGCAGTGAGAAACTGGCCCAGGTTGCCAAGGGACGTTGTGGCTGCCCCATCCCTGGAGGTGTTCAAGGCCAGGTTGGATGGGCCTTGGGCAGCCTGATCTAGTGGAATGTCCCTGCCCGTGGCAGGGGAGTTGGAACTAGATGATGTTTAAGGTCCCTTCCCACCCAAGCTATGCTATGATTCTATGATTCAGGGCTGCAGACTGCGTAATGGTGAAACCAAGTGGATGATCTTTTCACCTAGGCTCATGTGTGGCTATTTTGCTGTTGGGTATGGATGGTCCACAGGGTGTCCTGATTGGAAGAGTTAAGCAGTCATGCAGAGTGAAGATTTAGACACAGTTGTTCTTTTCTTCCATGTGCAAAACCACCCCAAAACTCAAAAAAATTTTGAGTAGTAGCTGCAGACATTGTACACAATAAGTTGATATGCCTGTTTTCAAGACTGGCTCTTCGCAATTTCAACTGCCTTTGTACTATGGGTGAATTGTTCAAACTGGTACTGAACTGTTTCTGCTTGAGCTGAAATCCCATTGAAAAACATAGTTTTTTTTATGGTGGAAGGAGGAGTGTTCACGCCAACTTGCCTTCATGTAACCAAGCAGTTTGATGGGTTGACTGAATGACTCCTGGAACAGGGCATGATGTTTCTGGTGTCCATCTAGGTAATTTTTGAGCATTTATGGCCTTCTGAGCTCAAACCAGGGTTGGGCGCAGGCTATGGTATAGATTTGTAGTCACACATTGCATTCTGTATACGCTCACAAAACCAGAGTTTTCTTTGTGGCATGGTCTTCTCACATTACTTTGGTTGCATAAAGACAAAAGTATGGAGAAAATGTTTCTATAAAAATTGACAAGCACTATGTTAGGAACAGCAATGCTTGGAGCCATGGTTTTGTCCTGTAGGTTATTCCATGAACTCATCATAGGTAGGCTTAGGGAACTTGACAGCTTCCCAGCTCCAAAAGTTTTGCCACTCAAGACTGCAAAATTAACACGTGCCAAAGAATATGAAATAATCTGGGTTGTGGCCTTACTTCATGGACTGCGTCACTCACAACATGATACAGTGTCACACAACAGAAATACTGCTCCTGATGGGTAACGACATTAAGAGTGCTGAAGTCATTTTACAAAATTTGCTTAATGATTTCCATTTTTTCCCCTATGTTACAAAACACAGTTGAGCAGATGGATGCAGCCAGCTGTACATAGAGCTTTAGGGAGTACTGGGGAGAAAAGAGAGAGGGTTTTGTTAAGATAAATGTAATGATCTCTGTGATAATTAGTTTAATTTAGATCCCTGCATCTGACTCATTTTTGACTAACCTTGTATGAAGCCTTTCTTGCCTTGTTGACGAGCTTGTGAATTTAGTTTGATTACAATCCCTTTTTTTGTGCTTGCAGATTGCTCACTGATCACTGATATTTTTCATTAAGCAGTTGCTTTATTACATTGTTATTTAGAGGGGAGTAATTTGTGCTTTCTATAATAATTAATTTAATTCCAGGCACATTTAGTAAGTAGCTACAATGAGCCCATTGAAGGGAGTTTAGGTCATATTGACATTGTTTACTAGATGTGCTCATTTGTTTTAAAACACTGTTAACTCTGTCGTGACGACAGACCCATTCGGTTGCATGACTCTTCCACCAACCCTAACCTGCACATTCAAACCCCCCCTAAATTAGAAGATGCATGTCAAGTAGTAGTGAGAGATGTCCATAAGCACTGAATCACAGAGGAATTATATTGCAGACAGTGTCAATATAAATGATGAGTATTCCATTATCGGATTCGAGGGCAAAGCAGCGGAGAAGCCTTTTGGCTTAGTCAAGGTTGTAAACGCCATTACACTGACCACTAAAAAACTGGACAATGCCAAAGAGATGCAGACTAGGTTTTATGTACGTGCTTGGCCCATTTGCCTCTGAAAAACTTGCAGTGAGGCTTTAGGAGAGAATGGGGCAGCTGGGGAATGAGCATACCAAGCAAGGAATGGCTTGAGCAGTGATGGGACATGGTTAATGTAATCAGAAGGAAAATATTGCGATTCAGAGTTGTCACTATCCCAAACTCCTAAGTGTGGGCAGTTGTTTTTGCCAGAAGCTTTTTGTTAAAGCTCAGAGTTTTCTTGCTAGTGATGCTCCCAGGATTTAGGGGTAATTCAAGTGCTTTGTGTTCATCCCTGTTAAATACTGTATCCATTCCATTATCTGAGCATGAAAACTACATAGGATACCTATCATTTGCTCATTTGGCCTGCTGTGTCAAAAATTGGGGGTTTGATATGATACCCTAATTAGATGAATAAGTAACATTTCTACCAGAAAATGTACAGGCAAGCTATTCCCTTGACTATAAGCCTGCCCCATGAAAAACTACCAACATTTGTTAACGTGTTCTGCAGTCACTTATTTTGGTAAAAAGTCAATTACTGCTTGCTCTGCAGCAAATCTGCACAGAGCAGTGGCACTGTAAGATTCATCGGCCTCTTAAGGACCTGCCAAACAATGGCCTTGGTGTGTTTTACATGATTTTTCAACCATTTTCCATCTGTTTTTAGATCAGAACAGCCAAAATTAATGACAAACTTGAAAGGAAAGGTTTGTTCAGTGGTTCATACTTAGTAAATTTTAACGTGTAATGCCTGTGATGCAATAAACTAAATTCCGGTACCATTTGAACTAACAGCCCAGCTGTATCTCTACTTTATTTTTTGCAGGGAACGTTTAAGTTTCTGTAATACCTTTTCTGGCTCCCGTTGGTCTCTTAAGGGTGCATGCATGCATAGGGATCTGTTATACCTATTGATTTAATAGGAAATAGCATCTTTTGGAGGGGGAGAGTAAACGTGTGTGCATGCATGTGGAAGAGGAGAGAGAGGGAGCGGGAGAATCTCTATCTATGTGTTTATCTCTGTGATAAATGATGCCTGTTAAAAATGTGACTCGCCATGACCATTCCGATGGGTCTCTTCCAACCTTGTTATTCTATGATTCTATGATTCTATGATTAAGTGTATTATACAAACACAGCCACTGTCAGCAGAAATGAAGCTGCTGTCTTGATGGTTTAGTTCAAACAGTTTTGATGTTTCATTGTCCCTCAATCAATCAGTGCCTGGAGGGGTATCGGCTATTGGCTGGGGGTGCATCAGAGTGATATGCAGAGCACAGATATTCCTCAAAAGCTGAAAATATTTCATTTAAAATAGTCAGTACAGTTTGATCCCAGTCTGTGACAGGCAGCAAAGTGAGCTCTGTTTATCATTTTTAGTTGTGGATCTTCCCTATTCAGAACCAATATCTCCCAAATTACCTTTAAGTGAGCTTCTTCCTAGACAGATTTGTAATTCACTTGCATCACTTATTTTATTTGCTGTGTAAAAGTTAGGCGAGGGCATGGGTTTTAGCAGAAACAAAATGCATAAAGTAGAAAACATAATGCAGCATAAATGCCGCATAAATCACATACTAAAGACAAAAGCAGATTTCAAACATCTGAATTACTGAACATTTAATGTGGAGTGTAATCTGTGGTTTGGTTTATGTTTGTGTTCTGGAGTGTCACACAGAGCAAAATACGGGGAGTTCCCTCTCCTCCAGTAGTGGAGGAAAAGAAACATTATCTGCAAAAATGTCCAGGAAAGAGCTTTTCCTGCATTGTAGGTAAATCCCCCAGACATGCATCTCCTTTGCTGCTGGGAAATGGGCTGTGTGCAGAAGTAGTCGATAGAAATCCCAGTTGAGTTCTCTTGCTCATCACAGAGAGTAAGAGACTGCTCCAAAATGCAAAACTGTCCTTGAAAAAACCTTCTCTGGTGCCCTCCCAGTTGTTTCTTCCTTTGCATCCACTGCAACCTGTTTAAGACCCCCTTCTCCAGGCTCCCTAGCATCCTCCCCAAGGCTCAGGACATTTGCAGTGCTACTTTCAAGCCTCAGCTCTCTCAAATTGTAACTAAGAGATAAAATCTCTGGCTTCAAAGATTTACACTTAGGATGGACAGGCAGGAAAATGTGTTTTCTCAGTAGCATCGATGCTTTTAGGGATAAAAACTTATTCTTCTTCATGCTTTTGTTTTCCTTCCCCCAGCCCATGCTTCCCAGCTCAAGCCACTGCACATTTTCCTTTCAAAAATCTATTTCTAGAGAAATACTTTTTAAAAAAATCAACCTGTTTCCCCTGCGCTGCTGTGATTGGTCTGATAAAATCACCGAGCTGATCGCGTCAAAAGGAAATAGCCTGGGCTTAATTGTAAGCTAAGTCTCCTATAATCCAGGGGAGCATTTGAGATTCTGCCCAAGCGCTGGGTTTCGGCGGCCGCTGTGGGTTTCTTTCCCAGCCTCCCGGCTGCTGCAGCACAAGTCAGCATAGCTAATGCAGATCGAGCTCTCCCCCCGCTCACGCTCGCTCTCCCTCTCCCTGTGCTTTGATTCGATATGAACAGACTGGTAACTCCGATGCGAGAGCGAAAGCTGACATAACTCTGCAGATGGCTACGTTCGGATGATACACCTAGGGATTTTTCTTGAAGGGAAGGTAACGTTTAGATGCTAATGTTTATTTTTCCCTTGTTGCCATTTTTCAGGACTGCCGGTCCCGAAGAAGAGCCCAAAGTCGGTAAGCACTTTTCAGCTACTATTTTTATCTGTTTGTCTGCTTTGAAAGAGAAAAGCATGAGTTTGGCTTGTCTTCTTTGTGGATCTCGATTGTTTTAAGTTGTCTTTCTATTGCAACCATGATTACCTTGCATGGCTCCTGCTGCACGGGGGATGAAAGAGGAATGCAGTGCGGAAGGGGGACTTGTTTGCAAATAAAGCCGCAGGTTTACAGATCCTCTTCCCTGACAGATGAGCTTCTCTGACATTTATTTAACTTGCCAAAAAAAAAAAATCTATTGTTTCCCTTTGGCAAGATGGGAGGCTCCACCTTCTTGCCAGATAGCAATTCCTGTCGGGCACTCAGGCACCAACCTTTTCCATTAACTCCCTGAGTTTTCTTCAGTACCCTCAGCTGAATTATTAACAGAATGGGAAAGCGTGCACCTTGTCAAGAGACAAAGTGTGAACGGAGCATGATTACTGTTCCCGGGAAATAGCAGCTACCTACCCAGGTGCTTGTTCTGGAGGCATTTTCGTACCGAGCAGGATTGTGCTGCAGGTGTGAGATTCCTTATTTTTTTTAAAAAAATAAAAACAGAACGGTATTTTCGTGTTCCTTCTGATCCTGTTTCCATGTAAAGCTGTTACCTGGATGACATGTTAGCTAATAGCATGGAGGCTGTGATCTAAAGTCTCATTAAAGCCCCATGCATGATATTGCAGAAGAAATTAATGTGCTATTTGTATGCAAGAAAAAGAACTGGTTTATTTTTAAAGGGAATGGAATACTTAAACCCTGAAAGTTTCCAGTTGTCTGTTGAGAGGGAGGGGAAGAAAAAGATTTCTCTCCTAGCAGCTTTGGGGAAGCAGAGTGAGTGAGATTTGTGCCGTGTTGTAAGACGATGCAAAACTTCAGCACCTGTCCCTGGTGGGTGTCAAAACCTGAGCCGGGCACAGTCCACGGTGCCGCCAGCCTGCGTGGGAGGTTTCTCAAGGGGCTGAACAGAAGACTTCTGCTTTTAATACAAGTCGCTGTTCATCCAAAAAAGAAAGCCCTGAAATAATTAATGTGATTCTGATGGCTTAGGGCAGCACTGATTAAAGTCACGTGAGCCCAGGCCTCTACCGTTGTCAGCTCACATTAATGTTGAGAGGCAGAAGTGCGGGGTGTGCTCCCTCGCAGATCGCAGGCACGTCAGACCCTGCACGCTCGCTGCTGTCATACACAGTGATTATTTCAGCCTTCGGTAAAACAGAAGCGAGTGTGTAAGAGATGTACCCGTCTGGCACGTTTCTTTTTCTCTCCCTCACTTTTTTCCCCAGTCAGAGCAGGAGTGGCTGCTGCCAGTCTGGACTCTGACCCCGTCATTAAACCTGCCCCGATCAATAAGTCTCAGTCTGTTCAAACTGTGGAGGCTCCCGCTTTGCCACACGATCATTTGGCATCAGGTAAAGTGGGATCCTGCCGTGTCAGACACCTCTCTGGTTGGCAGTGATGCACTGTGAAAATCTGAGCAGCATCTAAATCCCTGTCGGGATAATCCTGCCTCGGTGAACAAAGAGACTGCTTGCAAACAGGTGTAGCCCTGCAACAGCACATTTCTCCTTACTATTTACTCTGCCTGGGAAACCAGTCCCATTCCCTCGTGTGCCTCTCCTGAACCCCTTTCACCATGCTTTAGGGTCCTTCCAGTGATTTTTACTACAGCCCTGAGTGGTGGTGCTGCCTCTAAAGGGCAGGATTCACAAAAAGCAGAGCCTCCTATTCCCCCTGCCTGCACACCGGATCATTTGCATCGGTAATTAGCAGCAATGTTTTACACTGCCGCATTGTGCAGCAGCTTTAATGACGACCGCTCCTCAGAGGGGCAGAGCAGAGTGTGTTGGAGCTGGCACAGCTGCTCCTTCATTCCCAGGCATCAGTGATGTGTGCAGGTTGAGCACCGAACCTGGAGCAAAACACCTCGGGGCACCCATGTGCAGAGGAGGAAACTGTCCTCAGGGCTGTCTGGGGTGGATTTACACCGTCAGAGCTCTTATGACCAAGGCAATGGTTAAAAGCATAGGTATTGCTTAAACACCTTCCTTCCTTGGTTTAGTTTCAGAGCTGCTGCTTGGCCACAGGGCGAGAGGAGCCCAGTCCTCTTGGCTATAAAAATCTCCACTTGCTCCTTTCCTGGCCATGAAGAGCCAGGCTGCCCTGCTCGCGAGTTCCCCAGCTGGGAAGCCCTCTCATTGCCCCAGCATTTCCCAGGGTGGTTTGCTGCCCTTGGAGCTCTTAGGTGAACATGGGAGCTGGAGGCTGAGCTGCGCTCCCATGGGCTATTCCCAGTGCCTCACAGCTGGCAGTGTGTCTTGGGTCAAATGTCCTGCCTGTTTCCCCAGCTCCCTGTGCCTGACACGGAGGGAATGGTTTCCAGCATTCCTTCACTAATATATTAGCTACGGTTAGAGCACAGTGTACATCCAGGCCAGGAGCAATTGGCTCATTTCTAACTTGTGCTCATTCTTTGTTTCTTCTGCCACATCAGGAAAGACACAACCTCAGGGCTCCATCCTCTTGCTTCACTCAGTGCAGTGACGAGCCCTTTCTTACTACTTCATCTCCTTTCCCAAAGTCCAGACACACTCCTGACTTGCTGCCAATGGCTGTCTCTCAAACAACCTCTATTTTTAGCTATCAGCCCCAGTCCTCTACTCCCAAAAGGCTGACTTCAGGCTGTTGGATACCTTGCAGCTAGAAGGAGATGTTTTAGCCCCTTGGAGAGGTTTGTTAGTGCTGGGGTTGCGGCACGGTCGGGAATATTTTTCAGCCTTGAGCTCCCTTTTCCTGGGCTGTGAGCTTTGCTCTTTTTTCTCAGTTTTTAAGGAGAGTTTTTCAACCTTGTTGAAAGTAAATCAGTAAAAATTGAGTTTGCAGCCATACATAGGACTGAGCACTTCCAAGTCCTTTCTTCCTACCACCAAGGATATGCTCACAGCAGCTCTCTGTGCTGCTTGTTGGTTTTCAGTTTCCCATTGATTCTTCTTTAGATCAAAATGGATAATATTTCTGTATTGACCCTCTGGGGATGTATATTTTCAGTGTGCAAGTTCTCTAGTATAGCAATTTCTCCTACAGTTAATCCTGGTCTAACATGGATGAAAACAAACTCTTTTTTCTTGTTGCTTGCATCAAAATACTCCACAAGAGGGCACAGATTCCTATTTCCAGCTCAGTTTGCTGCCACTGTCAGGACCAGCTTCTCCAAAATGCTCTAGAGTGCAAAATCTGCAGCTAGATCATCAAACAATGAGATCACTGCAGGGGGAAGAAAGTGCTAAGCTCTTCCAAAAATCTAATATTTTTCTTCTGGGTGTAAGTACATATATATAGTCAGCATAGCTGAATTATGGCCAAAAATGCAATTTCTGTGCACAGCCTATCCCTGACAAGAGACTTGCCCTGTATTTGGGGTGGATGGGCAGCACCTGAGGCCCTGCCAGTGTCCTTTTTTTTTGTCAGGAGAAGAAATTGATTCCACAGTAGGAGTGTTTGTACAACACATCTCTCTTCGATCAGAGACCATTTTTCCCCCCACCTTGAAATGCAGTGGGAGGAAACCACAGCAACTCTTCCTTCTTGCAGTTTTATGCTTGGAGAATCCCGTGCCAAAAAGCTTTGGTGTCCGTTCGTGCCGCAGGACATGCTCCCTGCCACCACTGCCTCTTCTGCTGTGGGTTTCTCTCTGTCTGACACCGACATACACAACTGCTGCAAATAATTAGTGTCCCGTCTCTGCCTGCAGCCACTTCTCAGCCATGTCATGGGCCTCGGTTGTCTCAGCAGTCACTGTACAAAGTAATATCTAATTACTCTTTCATTTAGCATCAATGCCAATCTGATCTCTGCTATGTGGGCATCTGTAGATTTTCCAGGCACTTGGAAGCAGTTTTCCTCCGGTCTGCTTTTGCAACACAACAGCTTCAAGCTCCCCTGCTCACATTGCCTTTGCTGTTTTCTTCTCTCACTGTAATCAGAGGATGATGTAGTGCTCAGTGTGTGCTCACTCTGAGGGAGAAGCTGCTTTTCAGGTTGGCAGATGCAGTGTCTGTGGCTAAAAATGGGTTTGCACAGTCGGGAGAAGAAATCCTGGAAGGCTGACATATGCCAGACCCTGACTACTGGTACCCCCTCTTCTACAGCAATTACCCCCATAGTTGCACTTGGAAATCTGAGCCATGTTGATGTTCCTGTCAGCCTCAGCCAGGGGAGAAAGGGCAGCTAGAAAAGACGATTTTCCCACTAGTACGTTTTCTCCATCTTGTATTTTGCAGGATGAGCACTACAAAGATTCAGCAAGGGTGTATAGGGAAGCTGGCACAGGCCATGCACATCAGACCTAGGGCTTGGGTAGAGCTTGAGAAGCTCCAGTCTCCCACGTATTCATTGTCATGGCTGTAATGCAGCACCAAGGTAACAGTTTTTCCCATCACCTGTATTTAAGTCTGCCATTTTCTAAGTGGACTCAAGAGAGTCAGTGCAGTCTTGATTTCTACCCTTTTTTGGTCAGTAGTCTTTCTGGCAAGCTATTCATGCTTATCAAGAGCTCTGGAGAAGATTATGGACTCTGGAGGGTCAGGGTGCTCTTGCTGGCTTGGGTAGTTCAGTGCTCCCCACTGCGACTGCCAGAAGTCAACACAATTCAGCTGATGTGCTTTGCTTTGTACTGGAAAACAAACATGATCATTTTCCTCAGGGTGAGGTCTGAACTGCCTGATCTGCAGTAGTTTCTCACCAAACAGCCTTATGCTCCTCTGGCCCTGATGTAGCTGTTTTCTTGCCTGTGCAGCATCTGTGCGAGCCAGTTGGTCAGAACCAGACCCAGGAGGATCAGCCCCGCAGCTAGGAATGAGGCAGGAGGTAGAGAAGCCAGCCTTTCATTTGCGTATAATCAGCTAATCTGTCTTGGGAAAGGTCCACTCTTGCACCAAGGCAGAAACATCTTCATCTGGGCAGTTCCCATGGCAGGAGAACCATTGGAACCCTGCAAGCCCTGGCACTGCCAGTGTGCTGAAGCTGCTACAGCACGTTTTACACGTTGGCCCCAAACCTTTTGGGCCTCATCTAGTGGTGTGACAGTTGACTAATATTATCTTGGATTAATTTAATTACCTATATTCATGATTTTTCATGATTTAGTGAGTGTTGGTCTGTTCTCCCAAGTGACAGGCAATAGAATGAGAAGGAATGGCCTCAAGTTGCATGAGGACAGATTAGACATTAGGAAAAATCCCTTCACAAAAGGGTTGCCGGGCACTGGAACAGCTGCCCAGGGAGGTGGTTGAGTCCCCATCCCTGGAGTTATTTAGAAGATGGGTAGATTAAGTGCTTATGGATATGATTTAGTAGTGAACAGGTACAGTTGGACTCAATCTCAAAGGTCTTTTTTAACCAAGCGATTCTGATTTCCATAGTTGTGTTCTCCTTTCTCTGTTCCCCTCTTCAAATCCTAAACAGAGATGTTTCAGGCTTTTTAAAGGAATTATTTTTTGGAGAAACAACTTTCCCTCTGAAGTTTTCCCTTATTTCTTGCAAAATGTCTGTGTATTTGCAATTTCAGCTCTAGTTTAATTAGAGGTGGTTTTGCTTGAGGTATGCTGACACTTCCATTTGCAACCCAAATATGAAACAGAATTCATCGTTTGTTCAATGTTTAGATCTTTCATATCATAAAGTGAGAACCTTTTTTAAAGTTCTAACTTTGTTTCTTTTTAAATCAGAAAGTTTTCAGAGAGTTCTCGACATTTCCCCAAAGGCTGAATAAAGCTTCACATTTGAGTCCCTGTACTCAAACTTCTGTAAAGCAGCTATTTCCAGGGAGATTGGCCTGAAGTTTCACAGGATGCTTGTAGTTATTTTAGTAGTTTGGCCAAACAAACGAAACAATCCAGATGGCTGGACTGAAAGTTGTAAAGTGTTTTTGGTTTTTTTTTTCATTTTTAAGTTACAAAGGAGTGATTATCCACAGCATAGATGTTGTAAAACTGCCTCATTTGAAAACTGAAGGGCTGCATGTGAATTAGCTTCTTTTACCACTTAAAAAGCTAAAAATATGTGAAATTGGTTCAGATATTTGTATTTGAAAGTCTGCAGATGAGTAATCACAGCAGGTATGCTTTGTTCAGAATTGCTTTAAAGGACAAAAGCAATTTCAAATTCTAGTCGATGAGGTACCGTTTAAAAAAATGCTGGTGGTGGATCAACAGCTTGAATGCAAGGCTGAGAGGTCAAAATCATTTGGGCTGTTGGAGCTGGGATTTTTCTCAGTGTAAACCTAAAAATGTGTGCAACTTAAAAAAAAAAAAAGACAACGTAAAGTAAAGATTATTGTTAAGGCTCCAATAGAAGGCACTTTCATAGAGTGATGTCATAAATTCAGCCCTGCTATGAAGGAGCATTGGCTTCCCGAGGTTTCACGTTCAGAGTGGAAGAGGTGCCCCCAGACTCTTGTGCCCTTCAGCCCCTGCCCTGGTCCACGCTGTGTTTGCCACTGGCTTTTCTCCCTGCTCCTGCTTAGTGTTCCGTGGAGAAGTCCCTGAAGGAAGTAACTCCTGCTGCAATGTTTTTGGGTACCCTCTGCCAGCAGGAGGCTTTAAATTTTTGTCTTGAGTTTTCTTGGTATGAGTGGTTGACCCTTTTTAGATAGGCCCTATACGATGCTATTTTTCTGGCCACTCTTTGTTTCGCAGCAGCCCCCGGAATGTACCAGCTCCCTCTGCCGGAGCAGGTGGGTGATAGAACTGAACCTTGATGCCACCCCAAGGTCATCTCAAAAGAGCATTAAAAAGCATTTGCTGTAGAGTTTGGAGAGCTCTTGTCGAGGGAGGATTTTGCTGCATGTTCAGTAGTACAAATCCTGGCAATGCAAATGTGACTTGTGCTTCATTTGAGCACACTGTTGTGAATTGGAGTTAAGAATTATGTACCCTGCTTAGGTAAGTATTGAATAGGCAGAGCACTTGAAATACTGCTGTTGAATAAGCCTTAAATTTAGGTGGATGTATTTTTCCTGGTTTAATATATTGAATTAAAACAAGGAAATCAAGCTGCAAATAGGCATTTTCACATTTGTGAAGGTCTGCTGTAATCCCATGGATGCTCTGGGAAGCAGAGACATGAAGGTAGTACTCTTGTCCACCCACTTGTGATGTGGGGTTTCAAAAGCCGCAGAGGAAAAGTGATCTGTCATAGCAAGGGCTAAGCTTGAATCTGTTTCAGAGGAGGGTATTTACATTTTGGCAGTGAGATTTGGTAGATTTTCCTTCTTCTTGCAGACACAAGTTAGAGCCTAATGTTACCTGACTGGAAGGTTTTTGAGTTTTTCTGCCTTAATGTAGGGAAAAAACCTAGTAACCTATAATGAGATTTAGATTTCGTTTATGTGTGAGATGGATAACTGTATTTTTTTTTATGATAAATGACCTTGTTTTCTTTTGCATATCTCTTTCTGTAAGTCTATCAAAATCAGTCATCGGGAATTTAATTGTACCCAGTATCGCTGGTGGCAGCAAAACTGTGATTTTTGTATTTACTTATGTGCATGCAGAAACCCTCATCAAAGAAGGGAGAAAAATTGATGGAAAACACCCACTCAAAGACCAATAACCGTCTGTTCTCTCTCTTTCCACTTGCTTTCTTCCTTACAGCAACCACTTGAAAGGAAAGACAGCCAAAACAGTTCCCAGCATAGCGTCTCCAGCCACCGCAGCGGGCACACTGCTTCCCCCGTTCACAGCACGCAGGTGCTGCCGGACTACACGGCCGCGGAGGCGCCGGCTGCCGATCAACCGGACACTTCTGGGCAGAAAAAGCCAGATCCATTCAAAATCTGGGCCCAGTCCAGGAGCATGTATGAAAGCCGACGTGAGTATGAAGCAGGTGTGGTTGCTAAGGCTACGGCTCTGGCAGCTGCTCTCTGTGTATTTTCTTCGCGAAATCTTGTAGATTTATATTGAAAATATAAGGCTTTGGTTCGTTAATTTGGTATCTGTCAGTGATGTCTGCTTGATACGATTGCAGTTTCCTCTCTGATGAGAAATGAGTTTACATCATCTCTAGGAAAGGGCACTTAGATCAAAACTTAATATGAAAAATCCCTTTAAAATTGAAACCCATCTTTTCCCCTATTTTTTTTTTTTGTTTTAAATTAAGCTGAAGGAGATTTTCCAGGTTGGTTACCTAGATCCTAAGCTTTATTTTGAGGTTGAGGCTCATTATCTGATGTGCATAGGAATTTCAGCAAGGAGGGCAAGTATTTAGTTTGCTGAAATTCATATCAGGTGCTTTCCAGTCTCACTCTGGGGAGGAGAAAATTCAGCTGAGACATTTTACTTTGAACAGAGTGGACACTTTAACAATAGAGACATCAAATGTATATTGTAAGTGGCTTTTATGACAATTAATAATCTACACACTTAGCCAACAGATCAGCAGAACTTTGACTCTGCTCCAGGACTGTAAATATGGTTTCAATCAGTTTCTTCTCTGCAAACAAAATAACTGTGCGTTGCTTTAATTGCACTGCTGAAGATGATCAAATCTGTAAAAGCTTCTTATAGAAAGACGTACAGTATAAGGTTTATTTTTAAAAGCAATAGTTACTTTACTTACAGAAAAGAGAGCTTCAAAGTTTTGGTGCTGTAAGAGTATCACCTGGAGTTTGATTGTCTTTTGCTAACTGGAAATTGATTAAACCAGTATGAAATGAACATTAGCCCAGAATGAAAAATGGTAGGACTGTTTTTTTCCTGACCAAATGAATCACTTTGAAATCTTCTGTCCTGAAAAAATTAAATCATGAGTCACACTTTCTTGGCTGAAGATGCATCTCTTCAGATTGAATGTCTCAGCAATGCAGTTTGTAGGTGTATCAGCTTCTGTGTGCTGCTTCTCTTCCCAGGGATCGGGCGTCCTGACCCTGCGGGCTCTTGGGCCAGGTGATGCCCATCTACGGAGAAGTGCAGTGATGGAACTCACATGTGTGTCTTATTGAAATAGGAAAAAGGGGCAAGAGGGGATGGTGACTTTTCAGCCCTGTGGAGCTGTGGGCAGAGCTCCTTCTCCTGCCTGGATGAACAAAGCTGAGGCGGTCATAGTCCCCTGACACCAGCATCACCCTTGCTCAGCTCATGTGTTCCCGCAGGCACTGTGCTGGCATTGCTTCTGACCCCCTGCAGCTACTTAGCTAATTTCTAATTAACTGTTTAACTCACGCTAATTAGTCATTAGTATCAACTTAGCATCCTTAACTCCTGCCTGTCTTTCCTGATAAAACCCGAGGCTGAACTGGCAAAATCTTGAAGTGCGCAGACAGGCAGGCAGTCACCCTTCTGTGTCCACCTCCAACACCATGGGCTGAAACTTCCCTCTTTCCTTGGTGACTGCAGGTGTCTTGTAGAGTTTTTATCCTGGTCTGTGATTAGAAGGCCTTTTCACCATCTGTTGACCTGCTGGTTTCCCATGCCCCATCTCTGCCTGTGCTGCAATCCTCTCCACTTGGGCCTTTTGCTAGGCTGGGATCTGCTATGCCCCTTCAGCTTCCCTGTCTCACCTTTCCGTGGTCCAGCATCTCTGTGATGTGGTCAGTCCTTTTCTATTGCTTCAGTCCTTATC
The DNA here is from genome assembly GCF_032191515.1 of Phaenicophaeus curvirostris. Taxonomy (NCBI): domain Eukaryota; kingdom Metazoa; phylum Chordata; class Aves; order Cuculiformes; family Cuculidae; genus Phaenicophaeus; species Phaenicophaeus curvirostris. The sequence continues at coordinate 7,195,451 of NC_091402.1, read as the reverse complement.
TGCTGCCTCTTCTACCAGATGAAACCTACCTGTTTGGACAACAGTGCTTTTCTACCACTTTTTTGTCCCATTATCATTTCCTTCCCAGGATGGTATTTCCTGAGATTTCTTGATTTCATGCAGAGAGAGTTTTTGGACAGTGGCAAAAGTGTGACACGATCATGTCTCTTTGTGAGCAAGTGCCATTAGGAGTGCCCAGGAGACTATGAATTTCCGACCCTGAGCTAGAACGAAACACATTCCCTGGGGATGAGCCTGCACTCTTACCCTGTGACATGGCTTTGGCACACCTAATGAAATGTGGACAAAACCAGGAAAGGTATAGTTGAAGCGAAAAAGGCAGTTGGACATACCCTGTCTCCTGTCATGATCTGATCCCAAAGTGTGAAGGGTGGTCTTATTTAGAGGTCAGTGGTCAGCTCTTGCTCCTACCCACACCAAGCCCTCACCTTTTGTCCTCCTCATTAGCCTCATCAGTGGAGACTGGTTCACAGCTGAAACCCAGCACCTCTTTTCTCCTGGGAGCTTTTGAGCCACCATGTTTCTTTCCCTGTGTTTGATCTACGTGAAAAGTGAGCAATTGATGACTGCTGTGTTATGAACATGAATTATTCCTCCAAGACTTACATCCCAGTGATGCCCAAGCACCAACTACATGGCCTTTGGACCCCTCATAGAATTATAGAATGGTTTGGATTAGAAGGGATCCAGTTCCAACCCCCGTGCCATGAACAGTGACACTCCCCATCAGACCAGGCCGCTGAACGCCCCGTCCAGCCTGGCCTTGAACACCTCCAAGGATGGGGCAGCCACAGCTTCCCTGGGCAACCTGTGCCACTGCCTCACCCTCATTGTGAAGAATTTCTACCCAGTGCCTAATCTAAGTCTCCACCTTCCAATTCAAAGCCATTTCCTTTTGTCCTATCACTATGTGCTCTTGTAAAAAGTCCCCTCCCAGCTTTCTTGGGGGCGCCTCTCATAGGGAGCTCTTTTGGCATGGAGCACCACAGACTATGGGATGGGAGAAGGCATTCCCTGAGCCTCTATGTTCACTGTCTGTCTGCTCCTTGTGTGCTGTTCTTCATGTTTTTGCCCAGCTGCAGTTCAGTTTAACTCCAGAGCCTTCTTTGACTGATGGTCATTCAATCATATCAAGGCTTTCTTCTTTGCTGGAGCAGCCATTGCCTTTGGCTTTGGGATCAAGGTTAGCATCTCCTCTCCCAGGGCAGCCATAGCTCTCTCTGCATCCTTTTGATGAACACTTAAGCAGAACTAAATGAATATCTGAGTCACCTGGAAGATGCCACCTTAGTGGTGGTGCTGACAATGACTGATGCATTCTCTACCTGGGGCTTTTGGTGGGTCCTAGAAGTCCCCATTCCCCAAGAGGCCTGGCTCTCCCTGCTGCCCAGTCCAGGGCTTGCACTCTGTTGATTCATGACCTTACATTTTAATAAACCTGAAAAGGATTATAAAACTCTTTTTTGAGAGGCAGGATTTTGAATCCCCGACAAGTGGACTGAAAAATAGCAACAACCCTTTGTGTTGAAGTATATGATGGAGTTAAAAAAAGGCAGAATTTTAGAGCATTAGATCATCTTCAGTATTTTATTTCATCCCAATTGTGAAATTGTTGAGTATAAAGAGCAGATAGTGCAATTTTTCAAGTGCAGTTGACACAAAAAGGTGAATTCATTAGCCTTAGCCCAGGCAGATATTTTTTTTCCATCTAAAATAATAATATAAAGAGGTTTCATTCAGTATATGAATACGTGGTCTCCAGGATGTTTCTAAGTAGTACTGAATCCATAATGACCACCTACTGCCATTTTCACTGGGAGTGCATCCCACTGTTATTAACATTAATAATAATAATGCAGACGTGGGAAGCACACAGGCAACATTTTATTTTTTCAGAATTGGTAAAGTATGTTCTGCCTTTCTTTGAGTATTCTTTAGATGAGGGTATAAAAAAAAAAAAGACTGTATTTGACTGAGGTGACTTGTCTCACTGAAGCCATTGGATAGCAGAATTTGGATCAAAAGCACCAGATAACCCTTAATTTTGTAAAACCACGTATTTTTGTTATTTCCCTAATTCATCTTAATATCAGATAGTACTTAGATTCTGTGGAGGAGAGCTCCAGACATTGCCTGTTTAGGGAAAGAGAAAAAAAGCAGAAAAATTAAGTTAGAATTAATAATGCAAAGCTAAGTAATGGCTTTGTAACTTTGTCTGGACTGTGGCTGAGTTGGCAGCAGATGGGAACTGAACCTTCATTCAACAAATAAGGGCTAAATTTCCTTCACTTGAGCTCCTCTGGGTGAGGGAATCAGATCTGCAAGGTGTTTGAGTTCCAGTCCAAGGAAGCTTATTTTCAGGCTGTAAACCCAAAAGGACTTGGGTGCTTAAAGGCGAACGCTGAGCTCGAATGCTGCCTGGGCCAGAGTTGCAGTTCTTTGCTGGATTAAGACTTTTAAGAATAGCTAGCTTAGTGTTAAGTGAATCTGAAAGCAGATCGTTTGGTGGCGGTAACAAATGCACTCTTTGCTGGTGCTAGGTTTTAGCTGTCTGAGCTCCTCTTTGTGGGTAACTCATTGCTGTCAGTGGGGGCTGTGTACATGAATCATAGAGAAGGACGAACTCTTAAGGTTTAAACACTGAAGTGGTTCCAAGATCCAGGAATGACACATGTGAAGACTGCTAAGTGAGAGATACAGCAATGGAAAAGATTTATCAGAGAGCCGCATTTCTAAAATCTTGCATTGCTTTATTGAAAATATATTTTTATGATTTTTTTTTTTATTTTTCAGTGTATTATTAAACTTCCTTAAAGATTAACACAATCTGTTGTCAAATTTTTCTCATGTGGCCTGATTGCTTTGCAAAATACCATATCCTACATATGGCCATCTGTCAAAACAGCAGTGACAAAATGAATTAATCTGAATTGCAGATGTGTTAATGAATCCCTTTGAAGGGTTTAAGCATTTAATTAAAAGTAAAGCAGAACAAGATAAATAATTTTTAAAGCTTTTAAAATATTCTAAGTTGTCGTTAATATTTGAATATTATTTTCAGGTGTCTCATTTATTTGGTAGGAGTTCCTCTCCACGAATCTAATTAAAATAATACAAACAAGTCTTGACCCTATGTGTAGTGTTCACTCACCAGCAGTTACATAGCACTGAAAATATTTGTGCAACAATACCAAACATAGATACTTTCTCCCTAAAATAGAAAGGAAAGATACTCTTGGAGAATTGCAGCTTTAAAGTTGATAGTAAGAGCCCTTTGGTAGGGTTATATCCTATTATTATACTGTTAGGAGACAAACAGTTACGGTCATACACTTGGGCACTCAGATGTTCTGTGCCCTTAGAGAATGGCTTGCTATAAAGGATCATAGTATTTGCAGCAGGTTGTGTGAGGAGCAGAGCCTGCAGAGCTGTTATGGAGACGGTTCATTGGCAAATTTTTCTGCTTGTCATCTGGCACCAGGCTAGTCCGTGGCTCAGTGGAGATATTGTGCCTCCCACGGACCTCAGAACTTGGTCAGCAAACAGCAAACATGCCGAAGCCAACTTATAAAACCTTTCCGTGCCACCCAAAAGGCTGATTAAAAAAAAAAACCCAGAAAAACTGGAATTATCCAGCAGCGGGATAATTTAGAAGACAGGGCTTTCCTGCAAACATGGAATCTCATGAGATTTATTGCTAAATCTCAGGACTTTTCAACACTGCTACTCTCCATTGGCTTCAGTGAGACTATTCGCTCCTCATTTCAGACTTTCCCCAATATACATTGCTGAATCTGAGCCTTAAAACTTTTATACTTTGCCAAGCTGTGAGTCACCAGAAGTGCTGCTGCATCAAATGAGCTGGTGACTAAAGCAAACACGTTCTGATTAGTTTCAAATCCATCTTTTGTTGGAACTGATATCACACTGGGCAGATTTTTTATATATATATAGCCTGTAAGATAATGCTTAAACTTTGTATAGGAAACTTTGATTAAAATGACCTGTAATTAAACAGTGTATTTATTGTTCATTGCCATGTATTCAGAATTTCTTTTAGATTCACAAAAAGATGTTTCCACTTGGGAAGCTGTGTCATGATGGTGAAATCATTTTGTAGAAAAGTATTTTTAAGGTGTTCTCAAGGAGATCCCTCCTTTGAGGAGCAAAAAAACTTCTTCAAATTTACCTGCATGCATGTGCATAAATGTATAAATTCATATGTGCATGTATTATATATCCACGTGTACACAGGCATGTGCAGATAGCTGTGTAAGTTAGTATGTCCTAATCCATAGTAGCAGTAACCTTAGCAACTATGTGCATGAAAGACTAACATGATCCATACAGTCAAAGTTAATTAAATGAACTAACAAGAAAGCAGATACATTAAGCTTTGCAAAATTGTAAAATTAATATTACAGCTATGTCACCTTCGCCTGCAACTGGACTGAGCAAGGGTGAGAGAGAGAGAGAAATCAGTTCCACGAGTTTTGGAGAATGTAAGACTGTGCCAAGAATGTATCTGTGTCTTGTGCTGTCTTGTTCTGGTGTCATTGCTGCTCTGTGCGGGGGGCTCTTCATCACCCAGGGACTCTGGCAGGGCCATACACCAAGGTTAGCCATGAAGGTGCAAAGTACTCGCTTTACTGTGTACTGGCTAGGAGCGTACGTCGTAGGCTCCGGGGGGGTGTTGTGTTGCATTTCATTTGTGAGTCTGCCCACATGGGTCATCAACAGGGCTGTGGCACTCACCTCTCCTTCCATTCCTTCTCACTTCCCCAGCAGAACTCTTCTTACCACTTCTGTGGCAAATAGAATCATAGAATAACCAGGTTGGAAGAGACCCACTGGATCATCGAGTCCAACCATTCCTATCAAACACTAAACCATGCCCCTTAGCACCTCGTCCAATTCAGGATGAGCAGACTGGCAAGTCTTACCCATCTGGGATATGTTTTTTCAGAAAGAGTCAGACATGCTTGAGGTCAGGTCAAGGAACAAAGATGCAATGAATGACTCCTGGAGGCCAATTTTCATTTGTTTTCAGCAAAGTTTTGGCATCACCATGACATTTTCCCTTTAAGTGAGGGAAGTGGCTCCTCTAAATCTCTACTGAATAATGGAGGACCTAAAGCAGTTCTCCAGTGTGGAGAGCCCCGGGGGTTCCCACCTCAGCTGTCTATTCATGGAGGTGGATGGGGTTTTCTGGGCCGTGCCAGTGAATCACCACACTGCAGAGTCGGTGCCAAAAGTGGTAAAAGGAGCTTTGTTTGGTTTGTACTCACACTGTGTAAATGTGTGTTGTCTTTATGTTTGTTGTATCTGTGTTGTAACTCTCTGTAATCCTTCCAGCAGAAGGAGCATTCCATGAATGAACTTGCTTCTTTGGTTATAGCCTTGTCTTTCTTTGTTGCTTTGGTATCATGCCACCATTACACCTTGGCTTGTTGTTATCTCCAGCGGCTGTTAATTGGCTAGCTGGTACCCAAATCAGGAATGTAATGCATCGTTCAGTGAGACTGGAGAGTTGACAAACGCGAAGGTGTTGAGAGATGCCGAGGAAACGGGCCCAAGCTGAAGCTCTTTGTAGAAGCCATTTTGCCTCTGACAGATCCAACACATGCTATTAATTGGTTAGGCCCAGCCTGTGCCAAAAAAAGCCTGTGAAGAGCTGGAGAGGCGCTTCTGAATGTGTCTGCTCTTCACGCTCCCCCTTGCTGAAGGCAGTGACAAACACCAATTAATTCATTGTCTAAGTTCTGCTGTTGTGTCACGGGTCTGTATGGTGGTGAGCTGCCTTCAGCCAGTTCATCTGAACAAGATGAACCAAGCAGGCTGCCAGGTGTTCATCACCTGATTATTCTCTAGTTGTACCTGGACAAAAAAAACTAGCCTCTATTTCAGTAAGGTAATGTGCACAGGTCTAAAGTTTAGTTTATAACTGCAAGTAGTTAGAATGCAAAAAAAAATGGCTTAAGCCAGTTTGAATGAAAACATCAAACCAGACATCTGTCCTTTAGTACTTACCTGTTCTTTTCGTCTTTAGTATTCCCAGATCTTAACCTGTTCAGTCATTGATGAGGGAATGTCAGAGCTAGCTCTAGGTCTACACACTGAAAAGTACCAGATGACCAGACCCAAACCTTTGCACAGCAGGCACTGACAGTATAAAATATAATTAGGGCCCAGTGTGACACTCACCAATATCAATGGAAAACAACCAGTTTGTCTGCTCATAGATACAGAAAACTAGATCATGTTGCATCCCGTATTTGAATGTGCCTGTATTAAAATTACGTTCCTGAACAATACACTTTGGTTTCTTTACTGAAGATACAAGCAGCTGACTTGTAAAGGAACAGCTTTTTTTATTGTTAATTATAAATTTTGGGAGGATCATTACAAAATGAGTCAATGGTACAGATACTAACCAATAAATATTAAATGAACCTAAAGTTGTCTTTGATATGATTTAATGTTAGCAATTAATTTTGCATTTCTAAAAAGGGATGAAAGCAAGCATGAATAAGCTAATATAAAACATTACTGTTCAACCACACTTCAAGGTTAGTACTTCACTGTATGTAATATTCATTGTAAAAACCTTGCTCGTGTTCCATACTAATGAGTAGGTAAAGTTGGGCTTTTTTGTGTTTCCAGCTGGTTTTGTCTGTTCAATGGCTTTACAGAGCCTGTACACAAGCAAGTGAGAGTCAGGAGAGCTGCTTTGCTTTCGGTGGAGCCCTTCTGTTTTACACCAGCTGGGTATCTGTCCCACGTTATTTAAAGCAGTATCAGTAGACAGATAGCAAACTGTGCCTGTGAAAGTTAATTAAACAGTAGAAGTCATAATAAGTGGCTCCTTTGTCTCCTGTGAAAGAGGAAGCAGCTGTATTGTTTCTGGCAGAGTGATTCTCTGTTGTACGCATTTATTTATTGACGATTTGGAAGAGGCTTTTGCGCTGGGTAATGATACTAATATTAATGGAAGGAAGTATTATAGTGATAAACAAATGGCAAGTCACAGTTAGACACCTAAAAAGTAGAAACCAACATATATTTTTTAGTAGTGATTTATATAATAATCCTTTAGTATTTAAACCTATAAATATTCTTAATTGAGTCTAAAAATTGAAGATTGCCTCATTTAGAGTAAAATTGTGCAGTAGATCCCTCTACATGTGTATCAGAATAGTCCTGATTTGGGTATAAAGGTGTAGGGTTTTGATTAAAACTCAAAAGTTTCCTTCTTTCCCTTCAGTTCCAGATTACCAAGAGCAGGATATCTTTCTATGGAGAAAGGAAACCGGTTTTGGATTTAGGATTCTTGGTGGAAATGAGCCTGGAGAACCTGTGAGTACATCTAGAAGTGGTATCATTTGAACTCATGACATCTTCCAGAAACACAGCAGTAGCACATACAGATGTGCTAAACTGCACTGTGGCATCTCTGTTCAAATAACTAGCGGGCTACGTATTTACATCCCACAACTCCTTCCTACCACCCCTCTGAAACACAAACCCAAGCTCCCAAATTGAAATGGGTTTGCCTTCCCCTGCTATTCCCTGTTTTTGTGATAGCACAGATGAAAACACATAGGTCTGAAATGGCCTGGACACTGAGGAAGGGACAGATTTGCAAGTATTTTCATCTTTGAGTGTCAGGTTTTCTATTTGCTCAATTCCTTCTTTGATTTCGATTAACTTCTTCACCATAAATGCAGTGCCTGTGGAAGGTGTCAGACTATGAAGATGTGATATTTCATGCGCTCCACAGGTCAAAGCTGCATCGTGGCAGCATAATTCCCCATGTATTGCCCTGCCAGAATTATTTTGCTCTTTTATGGAAAGAGAGGCCATGAATTTCTCTAATGTTACAATAACCTCACAGAATGCACTGAAGATAAACCAAGACTGAGTTGGTGGACAGGCGGGTGGCATAGGGCTCGTAAACCCTAGAGGCAACTGAAAGGACAACTTAATCTCAGCCTCCCTGACTCTCAGTGCTTTTAACCATCTTGCTATCTGGTCACTGTCTGGTTGAACACATTTCCCAAGGCTATCTGTCATTAGAGTGAATGGACTGCCTAAAGAAACAAGATGTCAATTTATTACAATTTCACAATGTGGCTGTATTCACATGGAGCTGCTTCCACAGGAGCAACTTTCCTGACCAGCAGACATTTGTCAACTATTTCCCTGCTAAATTGGGTGTAACTACCAGTGCCCTTTGCCTCCAGCTGGCTGATCTACTTTTCATTTATCACTGTTTTTCCTTCTTTCTTTCTCTTCCTTTCTTCCATATTCATCAGATTTACATTGGTCACATTGTACCGCTGGGTGCTGCTGATGCTGACGGCCGCCTGCGATCGGGTGATGAACTGATCTGTGTGGATGGGACGCCTGTTATCGGGAAATCGCACCAGCTTGTGGTCCAGCTTATGCAACAGGCAGCCAAACAAGGTCATGTCAATCTGACCGTCAGGCGCAAAGTGGTTTACACAGGTAGGCTGCAGTGTCGCTCTGCAGGGGTAGATTTTCTTGCCAGACTCCATCTGTTCAGCAAATGGTTTATAGAGAAAAAGCTTCTCCTTGTAATGCTGGGAAAACTCAAGGGATGTGGTGTTATTCTTCCTTTTTTGCCTATTTTTAGTCTTTTTTTCTTCTTGATCAAATAAGTTTCAAATATTTTTGTTTTCAGGCAAGACTCTTTCAGTCTCACTTGGCTTCCCCGGTCTTCGTGAAGGTTTCTTATAAAACAAGGAAATGTTCAGTGGCAGCATATCATTTTTAGATCGACTCACGCAGCAGCAGCAGACACTGTCCCTGACTGCCCGTGTTTTCTATTTAATTCCCAAGATAACTGGGCTACCTGATACTCACCGTTAAACTGAGAGTGAGGGAAAAGATGCTGAAGAGTCCACAGGAAGGGGAAGCAGGGGCAGAGTGTGAGTGAAGGCATTGGTTTGCAGTGGCTGGTGCCCCAGGCACTTGAGGAGCTTCAGCTGAGGTTGCTACATGCAGTTAGCTAATGGTAGGATGCAAAACTCTTAAGCATCAAGGATTCTGGTGGTGCGGGTGTACATGTTTGCTATAATAGAGATGTATCTGTGTGCCGAGTTATGCTAGATTGCGCACACTCTGCACAAGGGTATGGTCTACATGGACCAAAAAGAAGCTGATAGAAACACGGAGATGCCAAGAGAAGTAGTACTGCCTGGTGGCACCCAGATTAGTGGCACAAAAATGCCCTATTATCTTGTTAGCCAAGAAGATGAAGACACAAGCATGAGCTTTCTAAATTACATGAGACCTTATGCTTAATAGTGGAGAGCAGCACTGGGGTGCTGCCTCTTGTGAGTCCCTGTAGGGAGCTCAGGTGTGGGGTTTGGTTTAACTCACTTATTCAGAAGAAAGAACATTATATAGTTTTCCTGGTTTAGGCAGCAGCAATAAAACAGGCAGTGATGTACTTTAGGATTAAAGAGCATAAATATAACGATCAGGTTGAAAATTAGCGCCGCAATGGAAGGTAGGACTAGAACAATACCTCTAAAGCTGCTCTGTATTCTTATCCAGGTCTGAGCTGCTTTGGCACAATATTAAGTAAATATTCACTTCTTATTTCTTTCCTTATTCTCATTACGTATTAAATGCCAGGTTATGTCTCTCCCTAAAAGCCTCTCTCCCATTCCTGACAAAGAGCTGCCAATGTGAGAGAAGCTATAGGAGTTGAGCTTTGGGAGGAAGGAGAAGGGCAGCTGAATTCTTGGTATTGTTTTTTGTGTAGAATTTCTATCCAGTTTTACAGCCTCCAGGCTGAAAATCACCATAAAAGATTTAGATTCATGAGCAATCTCAATAAAAACCCCTGATATTTCATTCAGGGTCTTGTTACTCTAGACAGAGCTATTCTGAATCATTTCAAATGTGGACACTTACTCTAGGATAAATTATTCAGGATCCCTTCTTGCACCTTAGATTTGCAGGCTTTTAAATTCCAGCATAACTTTGTAGAGAAGCTTCTTGCTGAATTTTGGTCCCTTATTCCTCCTCTCATCTGTATGCCAGCAGAAGAAGGTTCTTCACCTAAATGGGTACTTCGTGTCTTGAGATTCATAGATGGGAACGTTTATATTCCTGTATTCTTCATATGTAGAATAATATATATTTAGCACGTGCTTTGAGTACAGAAGTGCAGACAGGTGCTTCTATCCAAGAATATTTTAAAGTTCTTTTTCTTTGGATCACAGGTTTACAGATTTAGATTTTGTTTGGCATCCGTTTGCTTCTTGTTGCTTTTAAGATCTTCAATTTAAATTTGATTCCCCGAACAGAGAAGTGACCTGATTTGTGGAGGCAGCTATTCAATAGAGACAAGTGCAATACCCTCCTATCAGCTGTGCAAATGGACTCTGGAGAGCTGGATGAGTAACAAGAAGTGGAAGCTATTGTGGGCCACAGGCTTTAACCTGAGGCTGGCTCAGGTGGAGGAAAACACTGTGCTGGGATGTAGGCAGTGGGGAACCCTCCTGATTTCCCAGCAGATGATGGCTGAGCTGCAATATGGTCCAGCATTTCAAGACAGACATGTTTGAGTTGGAAAGAGCCCAACTGGAAGGAGTCCAGAGGACCAGGGAGAATAAGGAGAGCTCTAGAAAACATGGTCTGCAAGGAAATATTGAACAAATTGGGATTGTTTAGCCTAAAGCAGAGAAGAGGGAGGAGGTGTTAAACTCCCCAAGACACAAAGAGGCTGCTGCAAAGAGGAAGGGAATAATATGTTCTCCATATGCCTGCTAGATAGAGCTAGAAATAATAGCCTTATGTTGCAGCAGGGAAGATTTAAGTTAGATATTGCAACCAATAGATTGCCTGGGGAGATATTTAACAGCAGATTAGACAAACATCTGTCAGGACTGACAGTATTGTTGGCCCTGACTCAAGCAGAGTGTGGCCAGAGTGATTTTTTTGAGATTTCTTCAAGCCTTTTCGTGGCTGATCAGATTTTAAACTAATACTACTTCCAACTTCAGTTGCTGTTTAGCACTTCTTTAGTACTAATGTTAATAATGCTTAATGGTTGTCCCCAACTGTGCTAGACTGTACAGATAATAGGTGCTGGGTTGTCCATCCATAAAAGCTTGGCTTACAAATATTTTTGCTTTAGTCTGGGTTGTTACTATTGCTTAAATCACATTAATCAAAGGTACGAGTGACAGTATTGAGTTAAAAAATACACAGGTACTGAATGATAGGTATTTGATATTACTCACTCTCCTTGCAGCTCGCGCATACGTACACAGTTGTACCTATATAACTGAAGTGGGAATGTGACAGCTAAAGGAGGCACCTCTAAACTCATGTAATCCAGGTTTGAAATGCTACAGAGCGTCCAAGCATGCAGCACAGTATGGGTTTTAACGTACTGCTGCTGCAGTTCCACGGCAAAAGGCTTTGGCTGCATGAGCATACACTGGAGGGGCTGAATATGTGTGGTCAGTGCTGCCACTGAACAGAGCTGCTGGTGGTGACATCCAAAGGGAGACTGAGCCCTTGATCATTATGGCCATGATTTATAGACGAAAGCGGATGATTTTTTTTACCTTTTTCTCAGTGGACAGCACTTATCAAGCACTAAACAGTGCAGCCTACTCAGACGGTCTCTTATTTTCCTCCGCAGTTCCCAAGGCAGAGAATGAAGTCCCATCCCCAGCCTCTTCCCACCACAGCAGCAACCAGCCGGCCTCATTGACAGAAGAGAAGCGAACACCACAGGGCAGCCAGAACTCCCTCAACACTGTCAGCTCAGGCAGTGGCAGCACCAGTGGCATCGGCAGTGGTGGTGGTGGGGGCAGTGGTGTCGTCAGTGCTGTGGTCCAGCCCTATGATGTGGAAATCCGCCGCGGTGAAAATGAGGGGTTCGGCTTTGTCATCGTCTCGTCGGTGAGCAGGCCAGAGGCAGGGACGACGTTCGGTAAGTCTTGGGGTTGTTTTTCAGCACGCCTCGAATGAGATGCAGATTTAAGTGCTGCAGCGCAAAGAGGCAAGTGAGGATCTGTTTAATTAAAAGGCATGAGCATGCCCTAATTAATGTAATTAATAACTTAATCGGAGGCCAAGACTTGGTAGGTGTTTGCCTCCTGTGTTTTGTTCATAACTGAGTCGAGAAAAGCAAAATGAGAAACCCCAACCTGAGGAGCCAGAACGCCACCAGTGGCAGTTCCTAGTGCTCCCAGAAGCTCCAGCTCTCCCTGCTGGCTGGATCCCTTTCCGGGGTTTGCTGTGGAAGAGCAGCTGGGATCCCCCCTCAGTGATGCTGTTTGCTAATGCAGAAGTGGAGCAGGTGGAATGAAATATGTCTCCTGATGGTGGAACTGAGCCAGCTGATTTAAAAACAGTAATGCTTAAACTGATTAACTTCTCTTTGGCAATCAGGGTTATTCTGATCCTCATTATGGAGTGAGCATGCTGATAGCTGTAAAGTTTTAATTAATAGTGCTTGCTGGTGAGACATGAAATGGAGAATACTGTTAAAAAACAGGATGTTTTTTTGACCCATTCCATCTCTTCCCAAATCCATTTCTTCAGAATAGGGGGAAGTGAAGTTCATACAATGGCACATTTGATATCTCACACTAATAGAAGCAGTCATGGTTTCTTACTGAAGAGAGTTCTTTCTGCCAGGCAGACACTCACTTCCAGATGTTGCTGCAGAAGAGGGATACCTGAGCTGGTTCTCAAGTATACCTAGAACGGCCTGCTTGAGAGCAGAAATGTCATTGCAAGGGGGAAGCCTATCATAGATGTTATTGTCTTCCCTTTCCATCTCCTCCAAAAGTGCCAGAGGCAGCACCGCTTATACTTTGTAGGGGAAAAAGAAGGTGTTTTCTTCTTGTTAGTCTGTGGCATGCAACAGGGCTGGAGCAGGAAAGGAAAGATGAAACACATGCCTTGACCATCTTCAACTACCTCTGAGAGCACAGTTGTGGTTTGCAGACAAAATACATTGCGGTCTCCCTCTACAACTTGAGTGTTGCTGGGGTGGGCAGGTGCATGTGGCAAGAAGTGGCCTTTCTCCCTTTCTTCTAGGCTTTTTTTCTGAAATTTCCTGCTGTTGCCTTTGAGTAATGGCCTTGCTAATACATCAGGGGAGCAGCAGCATCTCTGCTGGTATTGATGTAGAACAGGCCGCTTTTAACATTGTTCTAGGCAATCATGACAGCAGAGATTTCAAGGGGAAAGTACCTATTAGAAGTTCAGTGCGTCGAGTTCTGTTACTTCTCAGGTGCTAGGTTACCTCACACTGTCCTTGATGCTGGAAACTACTCTTCCAGAAGAGGTATTTGGTGCCAGGACACAATGGTGTAGTGTAATAGATTAAACTGAACTCAGTCTGAACTAGAGAGAGAGCTTCTATCTCCTGAAAGTATTTGCAAACGTGTATAAGTTACTTTTACTGTATGAAGACTATGTTCTAACTCTTTCCTGCAGAGAAACCTTGATGTGAGTTTGTAAAGAGTTGTGTTTGCTTTAGCCCAAGACACTCGCTAACTGGAAGTTTTCTGTGCAGGGACTCCTTCCTCATGGAGATCTGTTGATCTGTGACTGTTTTTCCTTTAATTTTTTCAAGTGTATTCAGCTTTTCCCTAATCCTCTGCATGAGATGTGTTCCCTCTGCTGTGTGGTGCTTGCTTTGGACCTACTTTGTAGTTTTTTTTCTTTCATGGGTAGTATTTAGAGATGGGCCAAACTGGTTTTAAAACCCACCTTGGTCACTTTGGTGTGGGCTCTGTCATCTGTGTCTGGTGGATTGGACAGAGTAGGAATTCATTTCACATACCCTCAAAACAGCCTTTAAACTGGATGTATCTTTGTATTTCCAGAAAGAGAAACTTTCTAACATCACGGTAAAATAAAATGAAAAAGAAAAAATATACCCCCATCATTTGCAACTAACATTACCACTTTCTGCCAGTTTTCATCGCATATTTTCAACCTTGTTCTCTTGCCTCACATTCCTTTTCTTAGCCTTTTCTTCTTTATCGTCTTTCTAGTGTTGTCATGTGTGCAGCAATGTATATCTCTAAAACTACTAATCAAATTAGGACTGCAGCACAGACGGGAAAGTGCATCTTGAGGGTGAATGTGTTGTGGATGCTAAGTATCACATGAATGCTCTGTGTACTTGGTGGTTTTAACATGTACTGCATGCCCAGGGGCCTCTTGCCCATGCAAGGAAGCTGTACAAAAGCCCACTGGAATTATCTGAGTGAACTTGTGTATCCCCTGTGTCCCTATTCTGCATTTTATGGATGACCCTGTGTTTTTGATACAAACAATTGCATGGAACAGGAGGAGAGTTTTGTCTCCAGAACCAATTCATCCTAAAGTGCTCTTGCCCTGTGTGTCAGACATCTCAATGGCTTTTTGTGTGTGGTTTTAGAGGTATGTAAATGAGAAGGTCCTTATTCCTGTCCTGATGCCATCTAAGATCATAAAAGGGGAAGGGTTAACAGAGGCTGAGGTGGATGCCTGCACCAAACAGGTTACCTTTGTCAGTCTTGGCCCATCTGTAGTGGTCCTGTACCTTCCCTGTTAGTACCTTTATTCACAATGGAAGAAAACCGTTTCATGTTGCTTCCCCATGCAGCGCTGATAGATTGGATCTTTGTGGTAGAAAGGGAGTCACACTCCCTCCTAGGCCTAGAACAATTTTATCTTTCTAAATGGAGAAAGAACAAAACATTGGCAGAAGCTTGAATGGCAGTTGACTTAGAGAAAGACTAGAGATACTGTGCCCAGTGTAATCTTGGAGGAGGAGAGTTTGTTTTCAACAAACAAGTTTCAATTTTTTTCTTGAAAAATAATGCCAGGATTTGGGTTATGATGCATTTGTAGTCTATAAAAATCTCACCTTTTTTTAACACAAATCAAGGGGGGAGTTTTGAATTATTAACAAAACACCTTTTTGTAACAGAATTAAAGTATTGTGCACTCGTACTAGTTGATTGCCAATGTTTTGAACACTGGCAGCAAAGCTATCCTATAATAACTTTTGCTTGATGCATTAATTAATTAACCCTTAACCTTCTCTTTCCCTTTTCAACCCTTTTTCTCCTTTTCCCCTTCACCATACTCCCACGTATGTAAACAATTAAAAACCAAAACCAAAACCAAACAAAACAAAAACAACCCCCAAACCAATACAAAAGCGGGAAATGCATGTGTGGCCATGCCTCACAAAATAGGTCGGATAATTGAAGGGAGTCCCGCCGACCGCTGTGGCAAGCTGAAAGTAGGCGATCGGATCTTGGCCGTGAATGGGTGCTCCATCACCAACAAGTCGCATTCAGACATCGTCAACCTCATTAAGGAAGCGGGAAACACCGTCACCCTGCGCATCATTCCAGGAGATGGTAAAGTATATGTTTCCTGCTGTCTTATCTGACCCTCTTGTTGGTTTTTGTTCCTGGGCTTTCTGCATCAGTCAGAGCTGCAAAGTCATGGAGGACTTCTTTTCCACTCCCACTTTGGGGGAGTGGAAATTTTTTTTTCCACTTCCACTTTGGGAGTGGAAACAGTAAAGTTTCCACAGTAAGGGAATTTGTGAGGTTTCCATAGATTTATTTGTTGTTTCTTCCATAGAAATGGGAGTCCTTTTTTTTTGAACATGGAGGTGCAGATTCTACATTAAAAAATATTTCGTTTCATCATATTCCTCCATGCATCTCCTGAAAACGATCTTCTGTAAATTTGATGCGTATCTCAGTACATTTTTATTTGAATATTAGGTTAAAATGCAGCTTTAGAGTATTTGGGAATCACTTGTTACTGTGTGGGATTCCTGATGCTTTGTGTATACACAAGCAGGCTACAGAATAAAGAGATCACAGAAAGGGATAAACACTTCGTCAGGTTTTAAGCAGTTTGAAAAGAAGATTTGGGTTTATTCTGGGTAAGTTGCTTTGGGAGCAAGCTCAGTACATTTTGAAATGACTTTATTAAATGGCAATGGCTCTGGAGCTGCTGCATGCTTCCAGCTGATCATTCTAAGAGTTACATTAGACAGGATCTCACTGTTTCAGATCAGAAGGAACATGCAGGATCCCTTATAATAAGCTGACACGTGGTGCTGGTTTCAGGTCATTGAACTATTTAATAAAAGTAAGGAGATGTGCTATAGATCAGTTTCTTTAAACTGATCCCTGGCTGTGATGCCAAATAGGAACAGGGCAGAAATGTATGTAGTACTTGTAGCAGAACTAGCATTGCTGTGGGTCTAAATTGTAAGTAATTTTTTGGTTCATTGTCCCGCTGTGCCATGGATGGGTTCATACTAAGAACTCATTAGGCAGAAATCTTTTTACATTTCTCTGTTTTTAAGCTGAATCCATGGGTGAAGATTTGATGGCTCAGATACAGTGTTAATGAGCATTTCCTAGAGTTGTACAGGACATGATTTGCATTCAGTCAAACAGAGAGAAAGTGTGTTAGAGAAATGTTGAGGAAGTGTGGCTGAATGGAACCTGGTACCTGTAAAGCAGAATGAAGCTGTTTAGTAGCTACCAGGTCAAATGGTATCCGATCCTTTGCTGCTTCCAGCAAATTGAATGTTCATGAAAAATAAAGTAGCTGTGAATAAGCAGCTGTGAATCTGAGCAGAATGTGCATGCCAGATTCGGAAGGTACACTGGGAAAAAACTGTTCATTACCTGTATTTTGTTATCTGATCAAAATCGAGGAAGGTGGATCTTAAAATAAATATATCATTCTTTTAACGGCAAAAATACCTAAGAAATAAATAACTTTTGAATAGTTTAAGATTTTTTTAAGAAGAATATAGCATCCTGGCAAGAACGATCAGCCAGTCTTGTAAATGTGTGTGTGTTCAAAATACCAGAAGTTACTTAGGTTAGAAGGGAAATCTGTACCTGTGACTGACACCAGATATTTTTGAGAAGGCGGAAAGCTGTAATGTAGGAAGGAGTCAACCCTTCTCTCTTATAGCCATGCGGGCTTCAAGTCTTTTTACTGTCCCTTTGAAACTCCAAGTCAGATTGACAATTCTGCATAGATTTATCTGCATATAATTTCCAAAAGCCAGTATGACCAGGCACGCTCATATTTGCTGAAAGGTTTTCTCTAAAAAAAAAAAGATCTAAGAAATTGATCTCAGTCTTTTTGTTTGCTGTCTTTGGGTGCTTTTGTTGATTTGTTGTTTTCTTTTTGTTGCTTTGGGGTGCTGTTTTGGTAAATATAAACGATCTAACAGTGCGCTTAAATGAGGGGGAAAGAATATATCAAAAGCTGTGCTTCTCAGATGAATGTGCTACTAAGGCTCACCACAAGACTCACAATAAACTCACACTGCTAATCTCTTCTAACATTATTAAAAACACCGAGGGGTTTTGCTGTCTTGGACCAACTCATTGCCATAGACCACTGCAGGAGTGCATTTGCAATGAAATTATGATGCTGTAACATACTACCAGCTGATGCAAGGATACAGGGAGCTGAAAAATGGCAGGCTTAGATTAGGCATTTTATTGGTGTCTGAGTGTTCTAGGGCAGAACAGGGCAAGGAATCAATGAAATATTTAGGATTTAGAATATACAATTGTAATACTACTTGAGATCATGTTTGCTGTATTCGTGTTCTGTTCCGGTCTTGCATCGTGGCTGGCAAGTGTCCTGGACCAGTGTCTAAAAACCTAGCAAAGTTATGCGCAACTCCTGACTCATGGGATAGAGTAGGCTAAAGATAGATGCTGTGCAGTGGCATGAATATACATCTGTACCACAGATACGTTGTTGCTCTGCTTGGTATTCTTGGTGTGACCCACTAAAGGGTAGGAATCTTGTATTCTCTTTGAAGCCCATCTTCATCTCATCTCCAAATATTTGTGGAGGCTTTCAGAGGCTTTTGTTCTGGATGAACACAAAACATTTAACTGTGATTTGAGACCTTCTTCTGTTGAAGACTAATTTTAGCATCGAGGCATCTTTGCAAAATACACAGAATTATTTCTTAAAATTCAACAGTATAAGCACGTGTGGGGATGTCTCCTTCTCCCACAAGGCAGCTGTCAGCGGCACATCCTCCCAAGGGCCTGTTTTGGTCATGCCTACCCTGAGAGGTGCAGGGAGACCCAGGAGCGTGTCTGACTCTCTGAGCCTCTGGACACAAGCCAGCTCTGGTCTGGAAGATGTTACAGCTCCATATGGTGAGGGTTTGGGTATGTTAACTTGGGCACTGTGCTGCAGGCAATAGAGCTCTGCTCTCATTGCACCCATCTGTTTGAATGGTTCTTTTTCCCTCTTGGTGGACTTCCCTTGACATGAAGGAAAACCTTCAACTCATCTAGATATCTTCACAATTAAAATAAATTAATGAAATAAAATACCTTCCCAGGGCCAAGTAAACCCATGACTACCATGTCAGACAAATACAGACAAAACCCCCTCCCATTTTCGCAATGTTGTATTACAGCTGGACTCTGTTTAATAATGGCAGATTTCCCCCATAGTCAATAAAATGAATTGCTGGATGCCTGGAGCAGGGGTAGAAGACCTTGTAATTTTATGTTAGAGAGACAAATGTTTCCACCCATTTTTTGCTGTTGTGTGATGGTGATTTTGGGTTTTTTTTAAGTGGAATTGGAACTAGAGAAACTAAGTTAAGAAACAAGGTACATGACCTTTAGGCAGAATTTTAAATTACCTATGGGTTAACTGTAGTCTTACTGAAGTCTATGATATACCTCCAAAATGACATGGGGACCATTTTCCTGTGCCGTGCTGTGAGGAATGTCTAGGTAGTCACTGTTCCCAGTTTTGTCAAGCAGGAGAGAGCACCTCTTCTGGGAGAGCACCTCCTTCTGTGCCTGGAGAAATATGGCATCTGCACAGGCTGATGTTGGGCTGACAGCCCTTCACCATGGCATAAATTGAGTTTTGAAGTTAATCTTCCTCCCTGTATTCTCTTGGTGAGCCCCTTTGTAAATGATACCCAGAGCTATTGATGCATTTGGTACAGATAGTTCCACATCCCTGTGTGCAGCTTTGAGTGCTCAGGCAGCAGTGGGTTGTATTTCAAAGATGAATTTTGGGAAGTTTGGGTTTTAGCCACATTCAATATCACCTTGTGAGATATTAGATAAAAGCCACATCTCAATCCTCCTGAAGATTGCAGTTTCTGATGGAGGAGGCACGGATAAGCTTATAATCTACAGAACAGCTACTGCTACTATAAAATTAATCCATCAACCTACCATATTTGGAAACTTTAATGACTGGAATTCATGTCATTAGACAACAGACAAAACTTTCTTCAACCCTTCTTCCGCAAATCAGTATTTGTTCTGAGTGTGTCTTACAGTCAGAGTTGCTCCTAATCCAGACTTTCAATTGAGTGTCCTTGAGGTTTTCTTGAGACTGGTGAGAGTGCAAAACCCCCTTCATCTGTGTATTTATTATATATAAATATATAAATACATATATATAAAAATATATATATATAAATACACTATATATTGTATAAATATATATAAATATTTGACTCCCTGCTCTACTCTATTTGTGATGGGTAGCTATGGCAGTTTCTGGTACACGCATTTTTTTGCTAATTAACATTTGCAGTGATGATTAAGCTAAATATGACACCTTCACTAAAGCCTTGACTTTTTCAAGAGCATAGAATACAGAAGCAGCAGTTATGTGACAATATTTCCTAGCTGATTAGGGGTTTTGAAAAGTTTTTCCTCTTACAAAGAAGAAATGCAGACTACCCAGTAATTTGGTGTATCTAATGACAAATACCAGAAAAAAGCTGAGCTGTGAGGGATATATCATGTTAAGTTTCAACGTGCAACTCAAAGACCAATATTTCTCTGCAACTGAGGTGTTGTGCAGTTTCATATAACTAATTACTATGACTTAGCTTAGACTTCATCCTGTTAATTTTTGGATTTCAGAAGTTTGAGCCCATCTCAAGTTCTTTACAAACAACCTAATGTTGCTTTCCAGTGAAATGCCTTTGTAAAACCTTTGTTTTATCGATGAATAGCTAATGGTCTTTCGTCATAATGAAAAAAAAATTTATTTTGCAGAATCCTCCAATGCTACTTTATTGACCAATGCAGAAAAAATTGCTACAATTACAACCACACATACTCCTCAGCAAATACCACAGGAGACCAGGTCAGATTGTTTTCCTTGAGGAGAGCATGTTGACATGCTCTGTCTTTGGTTACTTCTTGATCATCTTCACATCCCATGAGCTGTATTTTTCCTCTCTCTTTCTCTTTCTGTCATTCGTTACAGCAGGAACAACACCAAACCAAAGCAGGAATCCCAGTTTGATTTCAAACCACCCCAAGCAGCACAGGTAAGAAGTACCTTTCTATTGTTTTGTTTACCACAGACTGTTGCTTCCAGTCTGCTTGAGGGCTGTGTTCAAATATTTGCCTTGAAAATCCCTTCTGGGAAGCTGCTCTCCCACTGTCTGTTCGCTGAAGAAAGAGGAATGTGCTGATTAGTTTCTTAATATGTGTTGCTGCTGTTGCAGCTGAGAAACATTTCCAAGACATTTTCATCAAGACTTTTAGGGAGAACAAAAGAAAAGCAAAAAAAAAGAGCTGACATTTTTCCAACAGTAATAATTTGTGTGCTTGTTTATTGAATTGTATGTTTTGAGGGGCGTCTCCAGAAAATACTGTTGTGTGTAAATGATAAATTCAAGGGACAGAAAACTGGAAAACTTAGTAAGGGGCCATAGTTGGAGTGTTTCAGCTTTCGCAGATGGCATCTTATTAGAGAGATTATCTATCTAACTTACCCTGCCACTGGCCATCCCAGAAGTAGCTCTTCCATTAGGGAATTCAAAACATCCCTGTGTTAACAGCATTTGTGAAAAACAATGCACACAATTCTGAGCTTCTTGCAAAGGAATAAATGAGCTGGCAAGAAAAAGGAAAAGCCGGCACCATGGCATGGACTCAACCCAAGTACCATTAGACATTTAGCTAGAGCCTGGCAAAGGAACTCAGGTTGCCCTTGCCTTCCTTTGCCGTTGGTGGAACATTAACCACCCTCCAGAAACGCCCCTGTCAGCCCTGGGCACAGAAGATGTTCTGTAACAGAAGTGCCTATAGATAGACGGAACATGGCCAAGCCCATTCATCCAGAGAGCCCTTTGTAGACCACTGCTGGCACTCCGAAGGGTGGGATGTGAAGAAGCAGGAAATCCTAGTTTGTGTCTGAGAATACAACTGAATGTTGTTTTTTTTTTAGTTACGAGTAACAGCAATTATAATACTCATTGATTGAATAATTTAAAAAATCAGAATAGAGCAGCATTTAACTTTCTGTTCAATTGTGCATATGTTGTCTTCCCTTCAGCAGGACCAGGATTTCTACACTGTTGAGCTGGAAAGAGGAGCCAAAGGGTTTGGCTTTAGCCTGCGAGGTGGCCGGGAGTATAATATGGATCTTTACGTGTTGCGACTAGCTGAGGATGGTCCAGCTGAGAGATGTGGGAAGATGAGGGTATGCTCAAACAGATTTAAAAAACATGGGTTTTGCAGTAAGCTGACTTCCCTGCCCCTCCCCCTACAGGCACACCTTCTGCTATGCTGGCTAAGAGGAAAATTAAATGTTAACTGAAAGGAGCAGTGGTTCCTATTTACTTCTGTCTATGGCTTCTGTGACTCTTTGTGTACAGTCTGCAACAGTGTGTATGCACTGGAAGATTACAGTCCCTTGTTTAAACCCAGGTCTCCAAATTCTGCTACATAATCTGTCTTTTAAAGCCTAACAAAGAAATGCACAGCAATAAAAATGTAATTGCCACAACCTTTGTCGGCTCATCAAAAGCTGCAGCCGTGAGTAAAGAAAAGGGTGTTTTACCTGATCCTCTCCTCTGCCAGTGGGCAGAGTGGTGAGGGAACATGTATATATTGAATTGTGGGTTACAAAATCATAATGTACTTATTGATTAATGTTTGCTTCACATATCAACTAAGTTATAAGCATTATAACAAGGGCACATGTTATAGAATACCTACAGAAAAAAGTAAATTGGCAAGTTTTAGGTACTCCTTGCTCCTCTGTTAGAGGAGGCATGGTCGCTTTACAGTATATGTCTTTTTCTTTGCTAGGTATGTCATATGAAGGACACTTTCAAAATGATTTTGCTGGGGTAAATTTATAGGTTCAAATATTTTTGCTGATGAAAATAAATCAGTGCTGCACTGTGGAAGTTAATGCTTTGACAAGCTCTCCCAAGCCCCATTTTCCTGTCCTGATAAAGAATTATATTTACAAAAGCAGGTTTACTGATTCACAGTAGGTATCTACATCCAAGTGAGAAACAGATCATCATGTCTGTTTGAACATCCCAGTTACAGCAGACTGTAAAACAAACAACTGCTTTGGTCAAAGACTTTACAAATAATCAAAATAAAAGAAAATAGCATCAGTTCTAACATAGGTCTAAGTGCTGATCAGTACAGTAATCAAGTGGTTTTACAGAACACCAATGAAATAGTTTGATACCTCAAGCTTTCCCTTCGTCTTCATGCTTTCCAGGCCCCTGCATACTGTTTTTCTGGGCTGTCATTGGAAGGAGTTGGTGTATTTAGCTGCGTGCATAGTTGTTCTCCCACCTTTGCTGTGCTGGTCTGGTGGTGGCCCTTGGTGTGGACTTGTTTCTAATCTTAGGCTCTTATTACATTGACAGATCGGTGATGAAATCTTAGAGATCAATGGAGAAACTACTAAGAACATGAAGCACGCTCGGGCCATCGAACTGATTAAAAATGGTGGCCGCAGGGTCCGCCTGTTTCTGAAACGTGGAGATGGCTCTGTCCCAGAATATGGTGGGTCAAACTATGAAAACATTCCTTTCTTCCCTGGCATCACTCCATGAATGATTTGTCTCAAGATCTGAAGCGGGAATTCTTTTTTATTTTCCTTTCTCACCAGTGTCTTACCAACCTTTGCAACATATGGTTAATTGCCTCGCTTGTGCTGAATTTTCTACACATTTCATCCTTTGCTTGCTTCCATGGACTTTGGGGCGCAGTGTAAGGCAAGAACATCATAGCAGTATTTTTGGTGATCAGAGAGGAAAACAAAACAAAAAAACCTTATTTTCTTGTCCAGCCAAACAAGGAATGTCATTGAACTGTGCCAAACTGTTTCTCAGCGGCTGAATTGTTGTTTCAAATAGGTCTCTACTTCTAATCAATGCAAAAACTGGGATCCTGAGTTATTGTTCCGAAGCAGTGATTTTATTTTTTGTTAGGTTTTTCTCTTAGTTCCTGGCTGTATCCATAGACATGAATGCCGAGATGGCTTATAAGATTTTTGCCTTCCCTTAATACTTATGTAAATATTTATAAAGTTATTTAAGAAAAAGAAGGAAAAAAAAAGCTTTACTGCAAAACTGTATTGATTTGGCCTCCTGAGCCCTTTTCTCCCCCCTTAAACTGTCTGCTGGTTTCAACTAGTCAATTTGTAAGGTCTGAAAAGGTGAGGAGGTTGTGAAAAGGTGCTCTGATGTCTGTCTTGGGGGGAAACATTCTGTCCTTGTTTCTTACTAAGAATTGCATTAGATTTCCTTTTCTTCCCCTGGAGGTTGGATTGCTGGGTGGCTTAACTTAGCACACTATTTAATATTATAATTATGTCTTATTTATTTGAGATAATTGTCAAATATTGTGCCCTCGATGGAGGGCTACTCCCAACCAAAGGTCTTTGAGGTTTCTATAGAAACTGATGATTGAAGGGATGTCCTTTATACTTTTCTCCCCGTATTTGGGTTATTTCTGTGTCAGTAAGTTCTGTGTTTATCATTCACTCCATGTCTAAAACCAGAAACAAACCCCTTCTGCACAATTTAAGAACTAGTTTTTCTTTTCATTTACTCTATCACATTTGAGAGTTTCTCCTCACTCTGCTCAGTATTTAACTTTAAATGACCAATTCAGAGTAAAGCCAACAAACAATTGAAGTGTTTAACAATATGGAAGGAAAGTTGTGGGTTTACACTTCTGTAATATAAATAGCACACCAGAAGGTTCAATGATGGCACTGAAATTCTGTAATGTTCTTTCTACCTTTGTCTTTCCTATACTCCTTTGGATGTACAGTACTGTATCATATGCTAGACTGCATAAATACCCTGTAAATTAAGTGCTTCACTTCTCAAAGCATATGTCTGTTGCACTGAGGATGGAAATCCACCACCAATTTTCTTTTGGCTAATGCTAAACCACTAAACGTTCATTCTTCAAGCAAGGATTTAATATACAGGGGTTGCACTACTGTAAAGAATATCCTTGTAACATTTGGGACTCCTTCCTCTCTTTGTTCTGTTCGCTGCAGTCACAAATGGTTCCTCTAATAATGTTAAGTTCCAATATTTTTCTGACTTGATTGGAACGTGCTTCTCTATGAGGCTGTATATTTTTGTAATGAGTTTTGTACTTATTTTTAATGTTGTGGTCTCTAGTGGACTTTATTTTTCGTTGTTGTTTGATTGTTAATGTTTTTTCTATGACATTCTGTGTCGCTGTTCCAGCTGTCTTTTAGAATGGATGCTCTCGTTGTCTGGGTTATTGAATCACCTCTTAGATGTCTCTTTATGTCACGATAATAACAACTGCTGTCTTTGCAGCCTTATATTTGGGTGAAGCCTAGACAATCTGACTGAAAAAAAATAAACTTTCTTTATTCTAAGATAAAATATGAAGATTTTTCTTTCTTTCATCTTTATTATAGGGAATCTAAATTTTCTACTTTTCTCTTTCTCTTTCTCTTACTTTTCTTGGTGCTGGGCTCTTCCTTCCTCAGCGATGATACCTCCTAATATCGCTGCATGTATGAGAAATGACAAGCTCGGGGAGTCTTGCTTCTACCTTATGGGCCATAATCAAACTACGGTTTGTAGCTAAAATCAATATTAGGTGTTTTTGTGCTGTGGCCTAATTCCCTCACATTGCTTTCCGCTTCGCTATATTTTATATGTACAGCAACTCATTCCGAGCACCCTGCGTCCCCTGAATTGTAAGTACACCACAGGACACGTTTAAACCTCGCTTGTACCTTGTGTGATAGCCAGGTCGCCACGAGCCACATGCTTACAGCTATGGAAAAGCAGTGTGGTCCCCAGCTGCTGCCTGGAGATGCTAATAAGCAAAACTGCACACGTGATTCGCAACACAGGTTTCACCTGGAAATGACAGGAATCATGGCCATGCCCCAACCCACCCAAGCTAAGGAATGGAAATGCCATCTAATGGGAGATGCTTTGCGTGATGGCAAGAGAATGAGCATGTAGAGTGTTTGGCTTGGGGGAGGGAAGACAAAAAAGAGAAAAAAAAAATCAATTTTGAGTCATTGACCTCAGGACAGCCCACCTCGAGGTGGGTGTCTCGGTGCGAGCAGCAGGAAGCGTAGCTAATGCCAGCCGAGTGCCCTGCAGAAGTTACATTAAAAGAGAAAACAATAAGCAAAGAAAAGCAACGCTTGCATTAAGTCAGCACAACTACTTTAATGTTTGCCATGTCTATAATGAATCATTCATAAACATCCGTTGCAAATGACATGAGTAATTGTAGCTTAGCTACAGCACAAGGCTGGTTTTTAGAGCTGGGGTTGTTGTTTTAATTCTGCTTTGCAGTTTGTCTCACAGAGGTAGCTCAGCTGTATTTTACCTCAAATACTACATTAAAAATAATGGACTAGAGATTAGGTTTTAATCAAAGCCATCCTACATATTACAGTATCTTTCCATTGCTTTGATATGAAAAAATCATAACTTTTGTCATCGTTGTTTGAATCATTGTGGCAAAACCAAAATCTACCCTAGGACTTTTCATAACATCGTAGAACTAAGTGAGATTAAGTAATGTCTGAAAAGAAATGGAAATTGCATGATTGCAGTCTAATTCTCACACCTTCAAAATGTTATTTTATGAAGTGAAAACTTAATAATCAATTCTATTTTCTGTACATTTTCTGCACATTTTCTGCTATTTGAAACAAGGCCTTCCACACCTGGAAGGCAATTCTTTCAAAAGACTTTAA
The DNA here is from genome assembly GCF_032191515.1 of Phaenicophaeus curvirostris. Lineage (NCBI taxonomy): Eukaryota > Metazoa > Chordata > Aves > Cuculiformes > Cuculidae > Phaenicophaeus > Phaenicophaeus curvirostris. The sequence goes on along the minus strand of NC_091402.1, from coordinate 7,169,333 downwards.
AGAAAAAAGTCATTTCCTAAAGGCCCTCTTTATTGGAAACTGTTAAAAATCAGCCAACAACCCGAACTACAATATCTTTTCCACTGGAAAGAAAGTAGTGTAACTGAAACTTTGTGAATTGGTCTTGGGGAAAATGTAAAATGCCCCATGACCAGAAGAGCATAAAGATGATATCAGCTTGGATCAAAACTCGGCTAACAAACAGAGCAGCACCAGTACTAACCTGTAACTCTCGTTGTTCGCAGTTAAATTAACAAAAGCTTCGGTTAGCCTTCGCTGACTGCTTTAACAGTTGTTTGTTTTTGTCACTAATGAAGTCTGAAGAGTGATAAGTGGTGTCACGGCGCCGCGGAAGGCATCGGTACCAAACACTTTGCTGTTATTTTCTTTCAGACCCCAGCAGTGACAGGAACAGTCCCGCCACAGGTTCACAAAATGTATCGGAAATGAAACCCGTGCCATCCAACCGACGGCAGCACCCATCATCGGAGTCCAGTTATCCACCAGACCTTCACAAATCATCACAACATGGGGAGAAGCGGACTTACGTTAGAGACCTAAAAGGCAGCAGAGAGTTTAGCAGACATCCCAATGAACACCACACTTGGAATGGGACTTCTAAAACCAATGACCACATGCCAGGCAGGAGGACGGAGAGGTCACCGGAAAGGAGGCATGAGAGGCAGGTGGTGAACGGGCAGAAGAGGAGGTCTCCCGAAAAGCGGAGGGAAGGGACAAGGAGTGCTGACAACACTTTGGAGAGGCGGGAACGACACGAGAGGAGGAGAGAGCTCTCCCCTGAGAAGCGCAGAGAACGGTCCCCCAGCCGACGGCGGCGGTCACTGGAGAGACTCACAGAGCCCAGGAGATCTCCTGACCGGAGAAGAGAGAACTCCCTCGACCGGAGGGCCAAGTCATCCGACCGGCGGAGGGAGAGGTCGCCCGACAGACGGCTCAGGGAGGAGCGAGCAGGCCACCGGGAGAGGGAAGACCCCAGCTGGAAGCACGAGCCGAGCCGCAGGCACCCGCCCGAGCAGCGCAGGAGGCCGTACAAGGAGTGCAGCACCGACCTCAGCATCTGAGGGGTCCCCGTCACCTTCCCCAGTGCTGTGGGAGTAGAGGAGAGAGTGCGGGAGCTGAAACCATCTAGCTTTCACAGGCGAGGAGACGTCCGGCACCTGCTGATCCTACAAACCTTTTATGCAGATAAAATCTTATAACAAAAAAAAAGTGTTGTGCCTGATGTATAATATTAAAGAAAGTATTTTTCAGTGTATGCTTTTTTTTTTTAATTACTTGCCAAATGTTGGTCCTAAAGGATTATAAAATTTTGTTTCTACATTCTTTGTAGATTTCTTAAGAATAATTCCTTTATTGGGCTTTCCCCCCTCCCCAATATAGTAAATGGGGGTAGCCAGTAATATAATATAGGCAAAGGATTTTATGACCAAGTTTGAATTATTTGATCCAGACTGTTCTCTAGTGACTCACTGCTACACTGTATGTAGAAAATTTTTTAAGGGGTGGGGGTGGGGAAGGAAGAAAATTGTTCATCTCAGTAGGAATGGAGCACTCCTGCTGAAGGAATTAAAAAGGAAAGAGACATATGTTCCTAAAATTGCAAGAGAACTGTTGGAAGAGACTACTGTTTCAATGAAGGATATTTATAATAATAAAAAATAATAAAAAAAACAACAACAAACCCACACAGCACAAGATGATTTGCGATAAGGAATTTCTAGTTTGTTTCATGAACAGTTTATACTTTCAGGCCCCCACTACAGGATGCGCAGAGGCAGAAGGACTGGTATCCACCATGCCTGTGTTGCACGCTAACGTAGACTGTTGATCTCTCATTAGCCTCAGCAACATTTAACGATATTTCATTAAGGCAGCCACCGCAGCCCTGCTCATCTTCTAGATGTATATGGACAGCAACCCGAGCATGCACGGTACTGTTTGTCTGCTTTGAAGCAAGGGAAGGGATTGGGATCCCAGGACAAGGCACAATTCAGTGGGAGCAAAGTCCTCCCTCTCGGAGTAGGTGTATTCCTTCTGCTCAGGCAAGACCAATGGGCTTGTCTTTATTTTGCCAAATTCCAAAAGCTCTCTTTTCTTCTTGCTCTATATTTAAAGGTTTTTTTTATTATTTTACTGGTTCATCCTTACTGAGACAAAAGGAGTGCACTTGCTTGGGGAAAAAACAAAAAACATGAATAAAATATGAAAAAAAAAAATGTATCAAAGGAAAAACACAGGCAAAAAGAGGCAATCGGTGGGACAACCTGGTTGTAGAAGCCTATCCATACTGGTTATATGCTGTAAATTTGAATTTAAGAACAGCAGCTAAAGGGAAACCTGCAAGTTTCTAAGTTGTATTTTTAAATTTGCAAGTTGTGTGGTAAGTCTGCTGTAGTACTGGTATAAGATTTTAATGGATTACTGCCTAGCTGAGCCAAAATGTTTGCCGTTACTGTTGGACCACTAAAGTAAACTGCTGCTTTTTACAGTGCATTGGTGTGTACATGTATACTGTTTCACATTTTCCATATGAACACACAAACATTGCAAGTCTATCACTGTTGTTGCCATGGTACTGTAAAAACAAAACCAAGAAAGAAGATGGCCGATCATTGTGTGTACAGTTTAAATTGTAATTAATAGAGCCTGTTGGAAAAAAACAACAAAACTGTTGCCTTTTTCTTGTATAAAAGAGGATTTATGACAAAATTTAGCTGTGAGGAATGTGATTAAGTGTTTATATTTCTGAAAATGGAACAAATTGATTCAGGGGATATATTTTAATATAAACTGAATCAGGTATGTAAAGCTGTTTTAAACTGGGAGACTATATAAGTAATTCTAAAGCTTTTGTTGGTTTGGATATCATTTCTTTCTTCATGGTGGGCCTGCTTATGTATTAAGCACTTGTATGCAGTCTATGTTCTTCAGTCATCATTTCTTGCAATGTGCTATAGACATAACGCTCTTTTCTGTGTTGATGAAAAGCAGTATGTGGGCCAATCTTTTTTATAAAACACTATGCATATATAAATACTACATTGTTCATAGCTTTATTTGACTTACTGGGTTTATACATAACACTAGTATGAGTAGATGTGGACTTACCCAGCACAAGCTTCTTTCCTTGGAACAGACACTATGTATATGATGTAGCAACAAAGAAGGAGAAAGTCTGTGAATGCTATTTTTATTATCAAATAAAGTTTTCCATACAAAGCATACATATGATTGTAGTGATAAGATAAAGGAGGAACCGCACCTTAATGTT